>NC_090445.1:388119786-388446240 GCF_031143425.1 Pleurodeles waltl
GAGAGTGAAGAGGAGGAAGGCGAACAGGACGACATAGAGAACAGGAACACAGTAATACAGCAGTATTTTCAATGACACACAGGTAAGAATCCACAACGGCATTTGACTTATACTTAACCCCTACTACCTCTCTACTGTCTGACCTTTTCCCCCAGTGTATGGTAACTGAGTTGCGTTTTTCCCTTCCGATTTCAGAAATGTGGCCCCCAGTGTGTGACATCTGCTTTGTTTACCCATGGACCACAGCTGTGTGACATTGGTATGTTGGCATCACAATGTGAATATGCCATTTGGCACGGTAATGTCTAATACATTTGTACAAAATCACAGCCAGACTCCAGATTGTTTTATGCAATAAATGTGTTTATTACAGTGCTCTAAATTGGTGGGTGGTTGCAAATTGTTGAGGTGTGATGGTGGAGGATTGTCCATGGCAGAGTCCAGACTATCAGTATCACAGGTGCATTGTCCAGATGCCTGTGGAAAGTGGAGCAGGGGCTAGTGTAAGGTGTACGAAATGGCATTGGGGTGACAATTCCATGATCTTAGACATGTTACATGGCCATGTTCGGAGTTACCATTGTGACGCTATACATAGGTAGTGACCTATATATAGTGCACGTGTGAAATGGTGTCCCCGCACTCACAAAGTCCGGGGAATTTGCCCTGAACGATGTGGGGGGCACCTTGGCTAGTGCCAGGGTGCCCACACACTAAGGGGGTCATTCCGACCCTGGCGGTTCATGACCGCCAGGGCCGGGGACCACGGAAGCACCGCCAACAGGGTGGCGGTGCTTCCAGGGCTATTCTGACCACGGCGGTAAAGCCGCGGTCAGAAAAGGGGAACCGGCGGTTTCCCGCCGGTTTTCCCCTGGCCCAAGGAATCCTCCATGGGGATTCCGACCCCCTTCCCGCCACCCTGTTTCTGGCGGTTCTTACCGCCAGTAACAGGATGGCGGGAACCGGTGTCGTGGGGCCCCTGGAGGCCCCTGCACTGCCCATGCCACTGGCATGGGCAGTGCAGGGGCCACCTAACAGGGCCCCATAAGGATTTTCACTGTCTGCTTTGCAGACAGTGAAAATCGCGACGGGTGCCACTGCACCCGTCGCACCCCTGCAACTCCGCCGGCTCCATTCGGAGCCGGCTTCCTTGTTGCAGGGTCTTTCCCGCTGGGCCGGCGGGCGCCCTTTTGGCGGTCGCCCGCCGGCCCAGCGGGAAAGCCAGAATGACATCCGCGCTCTCCTGACCGCGGAGCGGCCATTTGGCGGTGACCGCATGGCGGGCGGCGACCGCCGCCCGCCGCGGTCAGAATGACCGCCTAAGTAACTTAGCACCCAACCTTCACCAGGTGAAGGTTAGACATATAGGTGACTTATAAGTTACTGAAGTGCAGTGGTAAATGGCTGTGAAATAACGTGGACGTTATTTCACTCAGGCTGCAGTGGCAGGCCTGTGTAAGAATTGTCAGAGCTCCCTATGGGTGGCAAAAGAAATGCTGCAGCCCATAGGGATCTCCTGGAACCCCAATACCCTGGGTACCTCAGTACCATATACTAGGGAATTATAAGAGTGTTCCAGTATGCCAATGTGAATTGGTGAAATTGGTCACTAGCCTGTTAGTGACAATTTGGAAAGCAGAGAGAGCATAACCACTGAGGTTCTGGTTAGCAGAGCCTCAATGAGACAGTTAGTCATCACACAGGGAACACATACAGGGCACACTTATGAGCAGTGGGGCCCTGGCTGGCAGGGTCCCAGTGACACATACACTAAAACAACATATATACAGTGAAATATGGGGGTAACATGCCAGGCAAGATGGTACTTTCCTACACAACCCCCCCCAAACGAAGGACAATAAGACTAGCCATGACCTGATGAGTCTTCATTGTCTAAGTGGAAATATCTGGAGAGTCCATCTGCATTGGAGTGGGTACTCCCAGGTCTATGTTCCACTGTATAGTCCATTCCCTGTAGAGATATGGACCACCTCAACAATTTAGGGTTTTCACCTTTCATTTGTTTTAGCCAAAGTAGAGGTTTGTGGTCTGTCTGAACAATGAAGTGAGTGCCAAACAGGTATGGCCTCAACTTCTTCAGTGCCCAGACCACAGCAAAGGCCTCCCTCTCTATGGCAGACCAACGCTTTTCTCTAGGGGTCAACCTCCTGCTGATAAAAGCAACAGGTTGATCCTGGCCCTCAGAATTGAGTTGTGATAAGACTGCCCCTACCCCTAATTCAGATGCATCAGGTTGAACAATGAATTTCTTAGAGTAGCAATGGCTTTTTAGGACAGGTGCAGTGCACATGGCCTGTTTCAGCTCCTCAAAAGCTTTCTGACAGCTAGCTGTCCACAATACCTTTGTAGGCATTTTCTTGGAAGTGAGGTCATTAAGTGGGGCTGCAATGGAGCCATAGTTCTTAATGAACCTCCTGTAATACCCAGTGAGGCCTAAGAAGGCTCTCACCTGGGTTTGAGTTGTAGGGGGAACCCAATCTATGAAAGTTTGGATTTTCCCCTGAAGTGGTGCAATCTGTTCTCCACCTACCAGGTGTCCCAGATAAACCACTTTCCCCTGCCCTATCTGGCACTTTGAAGCCTTGATAGTGAGGCCTGCCTTCTGCAGGGCCTCCAAAACTTTCCACAGGTGGACCAGGTGATCATCCCAGGTGGAGCTAAAGACAGCTATATCATCTAGATATGTTGCACTAAAAGCCTCCAACCCTTGCAGGACTGTGTTCACCAACCTCAGAAAAGTGGCAGGTGCATTTTTCAAACCAGAGGGCATTACTGTGAATTGGTAGTGCCCTCCAATAGTCGAAAATGCAGTTTTTGCTTTAGCATCCTCTGATAACTTGATCTGCCAATACCCTGCAGTCAAATCAAAGGTGCTTAGATACTTGGCAGATGCCAGTGTATCTATGAGCTCATCTGCCCTGGGTATAGGGTGAGCATCAGTTTTAGTTACCTGGTTGAGACCTCTGTAATCTACACAAAACCTCATCTCTCTTTTCCCATCTTTTGAGTGAGGCTTTGGTACAAGCACCACAGGAGAGGCCTATGGGCTTTCAGAATGTTCAACCACTCCTAGTTCAAGCATTTTCTGAACTTCTTGTTTTATGCAGTCCCTGACATGGTCAGGCTGCTTATAGATTTTACTTTTGACAGGCAAGCTGTCTCCAGTATCTATAGTGTACTCACACCAAGAAGTGGTGCCTGGCACAGTAGAAAAGAGTTCAGAAAACTGACCTAGGAGATTTATGCAGTTGTCTTTCTGCTCTGCAGTAAGACAGTCTGCCAAAACTACACCTTCCACTAGAGCATCTTGTTCTGTGGAAGAGAAGAGATCAGGGAGAGGGTCACTCTCTTCTTCCTGTCCTTCATCTGTTGCCATGAGCATGGTGAGATCAGACCTGTCATAGTAGGGTTTTAGGCGATTGACATGGAGCACCCTAAGGGGACTCCTGGCAGTGCCCAGGTCAACCAAATAGGTGACCTCTCCCTTCTTTTCAACAATGAGGTGGGGTCCACTCCATTTGTCTTGTAGTGCTCTTGGGGCCACAGGCTCCAATACCCACACCTTCTGTCCTGGTTGGTACTGAATCAGAACAGCCTTCTGGTCATGCCATTGCTTTTGGAGCTCTTGGCTGGCCTGAAGGTTTTTACTGGCCTTTTTCATGTACTCAGCCATTCTGGATCTTAGGCCGAGTACATAGTCCACTATGTCTTGCTTGGGAGCTTTTAAAGGTTGTTCCCAACCCTCCTTCACAAGTGTTATGGGACCTCTTACACGGTGTCCAAATAGGAGTTCAAAGGGGCTGAAGCCCACTCCTTTCTGGGGTACTTCCCTGTAAGCAAAAAGGAGGCAAGGTAACAGGACATCCCATCTCCTCCTGAGTTTTTCAGGGAGTGCCATTATCATTCCTTTGAGTGTTTTATTAAACCTCTCTACCAGTCCATTTGTTTGTGGATGATAAGGTGTGGTGAATTTGTATGTTACACCACATTCCTTCCACATGGCCTTTAAGTATGCAGACATAAAGTTGCTACCCTTGTCTGATACAACCTCTTCTGGGAAACCCACCCTATAAAATATTCCCAGGAGGGCCTTTGCCACTGCAGGAGCTGTAGTGGTCCTTAGAGGAATAGCTTCAGGATATCTTGTGGCATGGTCCACTACCACCAAGATAAACCTATTGCCTGAAGCAGTAGGAGGGTCAAGGGGGCCAACTATGTCAACCCCTACCCTTTCAAAGGTAACCCCAACCACAGGCAGTGGAATAAGGGGAGCCTTTGGAGTGCCAACAGTCTTGCCACTGGCTTGGCAGGTCACACAGGACTTACAAACATCCTTTGTGTCCTCTGACATCCTAGGCCAGTGAAACAGGGGGACAAGCCTTTCCCATGTTTTAATCTGACCTAAATGTCCAGCCGAGGGAATGTTGTGTGCCAGAGTTAGGAGGAACTCTCTGTACTGCAGGGGAATGACCAATCTCCTGGCTGCTCCAGGTTTTGGGTCCCTTGACTCTGTGTACAAGAGGTTGTCCTCCCAATAAACTCCATGTGAGTCACTGACATCCCCATTTTGCTGTTTGACAGCTTGCTGTCTTAGACCCTCTAATGTGGGACAGGATTGCTGTGCCACACTCAGCTCCTCCCTGGCAGGCCCCCCTCTACCCAAAAGCTCAACAGTGTCTGCTGCCAGCTCCTCTGGTGAAGGTTCTGCACAGGGTGGAAATTCTTCTTCCTCAGAAGTTGAATCATCTGTAGAGGGAGGGATAGTGGGTAGGGATTTACCCTTACTAACCCTAGCTTTAGGGAGCACTTGGTCCATTGTTCCAGGATCCAAGTCACCCTGTCCTTTTTGCTTTTTGGCCTAAGCCCTTGTCAAAGCAAAAATATGCCCAGGAATGCCCAGCATTGCTGCATGAGCCTTCAACTCCACTTCTGTCCAAGCTGATGTCTCTAAATCATTTCCTAGTAGACAGTCTACAGGTAAATCTGAAGCAACCACAACTTTCTTTGGACCAGTAACCCCCCCCCCCAGTTGAGATTCACAACAGCCATGGGGTGGCTAAGAGTGTTGTTATGAGCGTCTGACACTTGGTACTTGGTGACCAAGTAGGTGTTGTTCAGAGTATACCAGTTTCTCTATTACCATTGTAACACTGGCACCTGTGTCCCTGTAGGCTTGAACCTCAACACCATTGATTAGGGGAAGTTGCTTGTACTTATCCATATTAAGGGGACAAGCAACCAAGGTGGCCAAATCAATGGCACCTTCAGAGACTAACACAACCTCTGTGGTCTCCCTAACAAGACAAACCCCAACTAAATTACCAAAAGTGAGCCCAGCTACTACCTTGGATTGGCTATTAGTAGGTTTGCTCCCACCACCACTGCTATTACTAGGGGCTCTAGAGGTTGCAGTAGGGGTTGTGGTAGTGGGAGGCTTGGTGCTTTTCTTTGGACAACTGGCATCAGTTGTCCAATGGCCTTTTACTTTACATAAATAGCACCATGTTTTTTTTACTTGATTAGAAGAGGATTTGGACCCACCACCCCCACCAGAGTGTTTTGTGGGCCTGATGAAGACCCATTTTTAGATTTGTCCCCACCCTTGTCTGAAGACTTACCATCCTTCTTCTTGCCATCCTTGTCACCCCCTGTATGAACTTTTCTGTTCACTCTTGTTCTGACCCATTTGTCTGCCTTCTTTCCCAATTCTTGGGGAGAGGTCAGATCTGAGTCCACTAGATATTGGTGTAACAAATCAGACACACAGTTATTCAGAATATGTTCTCTCAAGATTAGATTGTACAGGCTTTCATAGTCAGAAACTTTACTGCCATGTAACCACCCCTCCAAGGCCTTCACTGAATAGTCAACAAAGTCTACCCAGTCTTGTGAGGACTCTTTTCTGGTTTCTCTGAACTTAATCCTGTATTGTTCAGTGGTTAAGCCAAATCCATCCAAGAGTGCATTCTTCAAAACTGTAAAATTATTGGCATCACTTTCTTTTACAGTAAGGAGCCTATCCCTACCCTTTCCACTGAAAGATAGCCATAGGATAGCAGCCCACTGCCTTTGAGGGACCCCCTGTACCATACAGGCCCTCTCAAGTGCAGCAAACCACTTGTTAATGTCATCCCCCTCCTTGTAAGGGGGAACTATCTTGTGCAGATTCCTAGAATCATGCTCTCTCACAGGATTGCTATCAGGAATACTGCTGCTGCCACCATGTGGTCCTAACCCCAACCTCTGTCTCTCTTTTTCTAAGTCTAGGGATTCCCTGTCTAGAGCCAGCTGTTGCTGTTTAAGCTTCAGCCTGGACTCTTCCACTCTCAACTTATTGAGTTCCCTTTCTAACATCTTGTCATCAGGGTGGGTTGGTTGGGAATGTTTTGACACAGAAGAAAGATTTGAATGAGCAGAGGGAGAAATATCCCTAACAGTTGGCACTCTAACAACCTGGCCTCCAGGAATAAAAACATCCCTACTGTGATGGGAGCTTCTATTACTACCAGCATTGCTAGGTGGTCTGCTAAGGGGCAGATTAAGAAGGGAACCCTGCAACACTCCAACTGGGGGCTCCCCTGAGTCAGAGTGTGAGCTATCTATCAACGTTTCAGATGAGGTGCCACCCTGGGCCTTATCATTCTCAATAAGCATATTAGACAGTAACTCTCAAGAAGGGTTTTTACCTACCACTAAACCTCTATCAATGCAGAGACTCCTTAGGCTCTTAAAGTTAAGGTGGTCATAAGTAGTATTGACCAAATTAAGATGGGTTCCTACACCAGACATGATAGAAAAAGGTTTAGAGACAGATAAAAGAGAGAAAAAGTTTCAGGACTTTTTAAAGAACAGGAAAAAATCTTTTTCAACTTTTTGAAACTTTTTGAAAGTTTAGGAGTACTTTTCAGCACTTAGCAGATAGTGTAAGAGAAGAAAAGCAAAACTTTTTGGTTAGGTGTACATACACTGAACTTGTTTTGTATATTTTTCTCTTATGAAAAGTACAAAATGACAAAGTGGTAAGTAGTTGCAAGTACTTATCCCACCGCTGCACAACCAATGTAGGAGGCTGGCCTGGCTTGTAGTGGGTACCAAGGGGTACTTACACTCTGTACCAGGTACAGTTATCCCTTATTAGTGTAGAAGAGGTGTTTCTAGCAGCTTAGGCTGATAGAAGGTAGCTATAGCAGAGCAGCTTAGGCTGAACTAGGAGACATGCAAAGCTCCTACTATACCACTGGTGTCATATGCACAATATCATAAGAAAACACAATACACAGATATACTAAAAATAAAGGTACTTTATTTTTATGACTGTATGCCAAAAGTATCTCAGTGAGTACCCTCAGTATGAGGATGCCAAATATACACAAGATATATGTACACAATACCAAAAATATGCAGTAATAGCAAAAGGAAGTAATGCAAGCAGTGTAAAGTTACAATAGATTGCAATAGGAGCACATAGGTATAGGGGCAACACAAACCATATACTCCAAAAGTGGAATGCGAACCACGAATGGACCCCAAACCTATGTGAGCTTGTAGAGGGTCGCTGGGGCTGTAAGAAAACAGTGAGGGTTAGAAAAATAGCCCGAACCCAAGACCCTGTAAGGTAGGTTTAAAGTGCACCTACAAACCCCAGAGGGCACAGAAGTCGTGATAGGGGGATTCTGCAAGGAAAGCCAACACCAGCAAAGCAACAACAGTGGATTTCCGGACCTGAGTACCTGTGAAACAAGGGGACCAAGTCCAAGAGTCGCGACAATGTCGAGAGTGTGCAGATGCCCAGGAAATGCCAGCTGAGGGTGCAAGGAAGCTGCCACCGGATGGAAGAAGCTTTGGTTTCTGTAAGAACGAAGAACACTAGGAACTTCCCCTTTGGAGGATGGATGTCCCACATTGTGAAGAAGCTTGCAGAGGTGTTCCTACGCAGAAAGACCGCAAACAAGCCTTGCTAGCTGCAAGGGTCGCGGTTAGCGTTTTTGGATGCTTCTGTGGCCAAGGAGGGACCAGGATGTCGCCACTTGGATGAGGAGACAGAGGGGGTGCCCAGCAAGTCAGGGAGCCCTCACAGAATCAGGCAGCACCCGCAGAAGTACTGGAAAAGGAGTGAACCGGAGTCCACCTGAAGTCAGAAAAGGGAGTCCCACGACGCCGGAGGACAACTCAGAAGGTTGTGCACTGCAGGTTAGAGTGTCGGGGACCCAGGCGTGGCTGTGCACGAAGGAAATCCTGGAAGAGTGCACAGGAGCCGGAGCAGCTGCAAATCACGCGGTACCCAGCAATGCAGTCTAGCGTGGAGAGGCAAAGACTTACCTCCACCAAACTTGGACTGAAGAGTCACTGGACTGTGGGAGTCACTTGGACAGAGTTGCTGAGTTCCAGGGACCACGCTCGTCCTGCTGAGAGGGGACCCAGAGGACCGGTGATGCAGTCTTTTGTTGCCTGCGGTTGCAGGGGGAGGATTCCGTCGTCCCACTGGAGATTTCTTCAGAGCTCCTGGTGCAGAAAGGAGGCAGGCTACCCCCAGAGCATGCACCACCAGGAAACAGGCGAGAAAGCGGCAGGATCAGCGATACAAGGTTGCTGTAGTCGTCTTTGCTACTTTGTTGCGGTTTTGCAGGCGTCCTGAGCAGTCAGCGGTCGATCTTTTGGCAGAAGGTGAAGAGAGAGATGCAGAGGAACTCTGGTGAGCTCTTGCATTCGGTATCTGAAGAATTTCCCAAAGCAGAGACTCTAAATAGCCAGAAAAGGAGGTTTGGCTACCTAGGAAGGAGGATAGGCTAGTAACACAGGTAAGAGCCTATCAGAAGGAGTCTCTGACGTCACCTGCTGGGCCTGGCCACTCAGAGCAGTCCAGTGTGCCAGCACACCTCTGAATCCAAGATGGCAGAGGTCTAGGGCACGCTGGAGGAGCTCTGGGCATCTCCCCTGGGAGGTGCAGGTCAGGGGAGTGGTCACTCCCCTTTCCTTTGTCCAGTTTCGCACCAGAGCAGGGCTGGGGGATCCCTGAACTGGTGTAGACTGGCTTATGCAGAGATGGGCACCATCTGTGCCCATGAAAGCATTTCCAGAGGCTGGGGGAGGCTACTCCTCCCCAGCCCTGACACCTTTTTCCAAAGGGAGAGGGTGTAACACCCTCTCTCTGAGGAAGTCCTTTGTTCTGCCTTCCTGGGCCAGGTCTGGCTGGACCCCAGGAGGGCAGAAACCTGTCTGAGGGGTTGGCGGCAGTAACAGCTGCAGTGAAACCCCGGGAAAGGCAGTTTGGCAGTACCCGGGTCTGTGCTAGAGACTCGGGGGATCATGGAATTGTCTCCCCAATGCCAGAATGGCATTGGGGTGACAATTCCATGATCTTAGACATGTTACATGGCCATGTTCGGAGTTACCATTGTGACGCTCTACATAGGTAGTGACCTATGTATAGTGCACGCGTGAAATGGTGTCCCCGCACTCACAAAGTCCAGGGAATTTGCCCTGAACGATGTGGGGGCACCTTGGCTAGTGCCAGGGTGCCCACACACTGAGTAACTTAGCACCCAACTTATAAGGTGGAGAAGTGTGGCACAATGGTTAGAGCGTCAGACCCTGATGCAGAGATCTGGCCCAGGACCAGGGTTCAATTCCCACCTCGGCGGGTCTTGGGCTCAATTCCCTTGGACCAGATAATTCTCGCCTCGGTGCCTCATCTAATTAATGGGTCCCACTCTGTAACTCTGGGCAATAGCTTGCTTAATCTCCACAACGGCCCTCACAGCGCTTGGATGCCTGGCACAGGAGTGGGTGCCTCACAGGGAAAAGCCAGGAGAGGTTCTACAGCGGTATGTGTACAGTGCCTTCAGAGCCTAACGGGTGAGTAGTGCGCTATACAAGTGCAAAGTTTACACATTAGTTACTTAAGTGCAGTGGTAAATGGCTGTGAAATAACGTGGACGTTATTTCACTCAGGCTGCAGTGGCAGGCCTGTGTAAGAATTGTCAGAGCTCCCTATGGTGGCAAAAGAAATGCTGTAGCCCATAGGGATCTTCTGGAACCCCAATACCCTGGGTACCTCAGTACCATATACTAGGGAATTATAAGGGTGTTCCAGTATGCCAATGTGAATTGGTGAAATTGGTCACTAGCCTGCAGAGAGAGCATAACCACTGAGGTTCTGGTTAGCAGAGCCTCAGTGAGACAGTTAGTCATCACACAGGGAACACATACAGGGCACACTTATGAGCACTGGGGCCCTGGCTGGCAGGGTCCCAGTGACACATACAACTAAAACAATATATATACAGTGAAATATGGGGGTAACATGCCAGGCAAGATGGTACTTTCCTACAGGATGTTGCAACCTACAAGACATGTATTGCTGAGTAAGCCAGAGACCTAGAAAAAGAATGGTTGGAAATTAGAGGCCCACTCATGGGCAGACGTTTTGCAACCTACAACTTTCATAGAGCCTGCAGACAGTGCTGTTGGCTCTCAGCAGTCAAAAACAACACAAACAACAACAACCAACAGGAACAGGAGCAGCAGCCCCAAAATCTGCATGTCATTGATTCTAAAGGCAGGGCTTAAGTCCAATGCAGAGGAGAAGGCAAAACAGCTCGAGCAAGGTAGATCACCAATGACTATTAAGATGATGGTCCAGGCCTACCTGGATGACCCAACAGATGTCTATCTGGATCAAAACCTAGTGGTGTATGGGTATGAGAAGAGGCATGAATGGCCAGTGCTCAGCAGGCTGGCAATAAGGTATCTGGCTTGCCCTGTGGCCAGTGTATCCGCTGAGCATGTGTTCAGTTCAGCTGGTGCAGTTGTGACAGTGAGAAGGGCCAGTCTCTCGCAAAAAAACCTTAGAGATTGACCATGATCAAAATAAATCAGCACTGTAAACGACCAAATTACAGCATACCTGAAGTACAACAGGAGATGTTGGAGGGTGATGATTGGTTGGACTCAGGTCCTGATAGTGTGTTATCTGACCAACGTCTGGGAGAACCACTTGAGTTTAAGGACAAACTCTACTTCCCTGGCTAGACCTAGGGCACCATAGAACTTTTTACTTTCTACTCTGAACTGCTTTGATTAAAAAAAATAGGTGGCAGGGAGCTTTATTGTTTTATATTGTTTGTGTCTGTCTAAATGACTAATAAACCACAACCGTTTTAGGCACCTGCATGGCTGAATTGTAGTTGGACCAGTGTGCACTGAAGAAACCCTAAAAAAAAACAAAATCACTTAAAGGAGATTTGAGAGACAATGCCTGCCTCCATTTTGTGCCTATCTTTTCTTTTGTTCCTTAGCAGGACTGCCCCAGATATTTGATTTACAACTTACTGGCCAATATGTGTTTTGTTTCCTGAAACAAAGAGGATCAGCAATGTGCCATTATGCTTGATTGGAACAGGTAAGTAATGCTATATGCCTGAATGATTGATATGAGGGATACTTGTTTCAATGTTGAGAAATGAGATAGTTTATGTGACTCATGTCTAGTGGTGGCAGATAGTGATAGTGGGTGTTTATTTTGTTTAAATACATTACACTGGCTTGTGTTTGTGTTGTGATCAATTTACAATGTTGGTGGGATAAAAATAATAATGGGTGATCATTTTCTTCCTAACTGTGATTTTCTTTTCCATTCCCCTTTGACACTTAGCAAAATATGCCTGCCAAAGGTTTGTCACTGCTTTTTTTCTGGTGCTTTGCTTTCTGGTTCACATTTTTCAAAGAAGACCCAACCAGTCCATGTAGCTACTAAACAAAATTCTAGTCTAGAAAAAATTAGTCATTGTTTTTCTTGTGGTTAAACAGTTACAGATCATTTTATGTCAATTGAGACAGGACACTGTGACTCTCAGGAGATGTTGGACATAATATTGTTTAATCAGAGTCTGGAGGATGATGGAAGGAATCACAGCATGAATTGACAACTTAATCAACTGTTAAAACAAGGAAGTTATCAGCTTTATGGAAATCAACATGGGTGATGTGAGGATGAATCTAAGAGACCTACTCTAATCTGTGGGCTGATGGTGAGAGGTATGTCAATTACTTGATTTGGGAAAAGCAATGCTTCTGTATGTGTCTGCTGGCTGGCTCAAACTTGAAACTATGTGGTTGGGTTGGGGGTCTTGTTGTAGGAAACTGGAGAAGACAGACGTGTGATGGATGATAATGTCACATTATGTAGTGCTCTAGGCTAAATGTTATGATGAACTTGACAGTTGTGACTGTGATGATCCCAATACATGCTGACACTTGTCTGTGATTGTTGGCAGATGATCGCAAAGGTCTTTGCTCTTGCTCTGCCACCTCTGAGTCTTCTTGGGACACTACTCCTCATAAAGCTTACTTTCCATTTGATCCTACTTGATTCTACAATATTACGATAATAATTTCTAATCCACAGGCCTTCTCTTCTCCTCCCAGATAATACTCATGCTTACCTTACCGGACCACTTCAGGCAGGCATCCAAGAAGATTGATGGGGCAATCCAAGAAGATTGTAGATGCACCACCCAGTTTGGCAATACAGACAAGTATAATTTTTCTTTCAATATTCTTTTTTTTCTAACTGCATTTGTTAGCTTCACCCCAAGATTAATTATTTACTATTTTTCAAAAGTAGGTGACTGAACATTCATATATATATATATATATAACTTGAATCTCACTGGGCCTGACAGAATGTAAAGTGTCATACATATTCATGTTTTTCTATTCCTCCCACAACAGGCTACTGCTGCTGAATATTTCCCAGATCAATATTGTGTTTGTGTAGTGTTTTTCTTTTTGTCACACCTTTCCCAAAATCCCTTTACCATCCATTCATCAAATCCTTAACCCTCTTCCCCTGGGCTGTGTGATTGGTTGAGGTGTTACTTAATAATTTATACCATTGATTAATCACACACTTGATGGGGCAAATGGGGTAGAAGCAACGTTAACTCAGTGTGCAGGATCTTCATTTGAGCTCACCTAGGTTGGAGTGGGACCTCGCTTCTGATGCCTTCTCTGTTAGTGCACCAGCATGTTGCTACTACACCACCATGGTACCTTGAGAAACCATGCAGCTCTCACTTCATCCATTCAGGTAAGAGAATTATGAAGCATTGTTGTACTTTTAGTTTAGGCAATATAATTGGCAATGGCAAAATTCTCCATCCCACTCCTATGGGTCAAATTTTACAGAATTCACTGCAGAGACTAGAAGAGAATCAGGACAAGGTTACATAACTGCACAAATAATTGTTAGATACTATCAGCACATTTGTAAAACATGCGGCACTAATAGCAATAGACGATCAGCAGTTTTTGAAAACTTGATGAGTAAAGGCAGCATTGCAAAGTAAAGCACCCCAAAAAAAGATTTTAGGTAATGAAGAACTGTAAATAACTATTTATTTTACCCTGTCCCTAACATAAAGAGAAAATACCCATCCCTTCCAACCACAACTGGCCCACCTAAATCCTCAAACAAATGTCCCTTTCCCCAACCAATGTTCCAAACAAAAAATGTCAATTTTCCGTGTTGACTTGAATAATAAAAAAAAAGTCCCACAAAAACACAATCCCACCATTTCCACCCACAACAAGTCCACCAAAATAAAAGGTTAAAAAAGGGGCAGAGGCGGGCACTGAAGCTGGACCAGGATTCTTCTGAGGAGCCCCTCCACATGTGCCTGACGGGCCTCTAACTTTGCCAGCCTCCGAAGTACGCGACATTGGAACATGGGCTCCGAGGCGGGGCAGCAGGGATGATACAATGGCAGGCGGCTTCCCTGGCACTGCAGTGGAGGTGTTACTGGACTGGAGGTGCTGGGGCCTGGCTGAAACCATGATTCCTCACAGCCACTGCTGCTACCTCATCCTCCTCTTCCTCAAGGTTCACCAACCACCGGTACTCGGCCCGTATGGCCTCCAGCTTCATCCACTGCAGATGGACTGCTATTTCCTACCGTGATGGTGGACCAGCAGGAATAGCTCTATCAAGAAGGAAAAAAGAAAAATTTTAAACAATGCTCTGAGTAAAAAACACTTGTTTGAAATCATGTAGTGTACTGGCACAGTAACAGTACGTTTGGTGGTAACCTCAGGACATTCAATTTTAAGGTGATAACTGTCTAGTACAAGTATTCTTCTCTCTCCTGTTGTGCTAAATGAATAATGGCATTGCTAGCTCAGCTGGCGCCCTAGTCATACTTGTTACTGTCTGCAGCTGGGGTAGCTATACTAGAAAATTATTTTATTACAATTACCCTGTTCTTCTTTGTACCTGGACTACCCCAGAAGGCCAATTAATACTAAGAATGAAACATGTCACATAGTATTATATAATCAATCATGCACAATCCTGTCTGCCATAAGCAGGCGGTGGGAAAAGTGATGCACTGCATTACAGGGAAAGGATTAAGCAATGGGATATTGATTGTATTTGACACATTCTCATTGTCACAGACTATCCCATTCTGGAAAATCAAGGCACTTACTTATGGGCCACTTTACTCACTGTTCTGATGCCCCTCTTCCACCATACTTTGTAATAACTACTTTTTTCATAATAACACATTTGCTTTGCAGTTAAGAAGGGAATTTTCTTAACATACTCAATTGCAGTGTAAGGTAAAGAGGATTAGGATGCGTAGGTAGAGTACACACTTTACAGATCAATCAATTCCTCATCATCATTGTGTGCCTAAGGTTTGGCTAGTAGTGTGACTCACTGTGGTTGGCAAATGTTGAAAGGGAAAAATTAGAACAGAAGTAAATCCATTATGGAACGCATAATGAATTATATTTATCACTTGGCTTGAAAAAATGTGTTGCAAGCAAAGATTGGATTTTTCAATTAATTCAGAAGTCTGGAACAGAACTTAACAAAAATCAAAGGACTGAAGTTATAGGAAGTCACTGACTCAGTAGGCACTGGGAGGAAAGGGAAACACACCTTGTTTTAACATTGCCATGCATTGAAAAGTGTTTGACACATTAACTTAACTTAAGCTGACAGATGCACATTGCACAGCCAACAATGCAGTGCTGATTCTGCTGAATTGAACCATGCAGCTATCTCTCAAGAAGGGTTTTTACCTACCACTAAACCTCTATCAATGCAGAGACTCCTTAGGCTCTTAAAGTTAAGGTGGTCATAAGTAGTATTGACCAAATTAAGATGGGTTCCTACACCAGACATGATAGAAAAAGGTTTAGAGACAGATAAAAGAGAGAAAAAGTTTCAGGACTTTTTAAAGAACAGGAAAAAATCTTTTTCAACTTTTTGAAACTTTTTGAAAGTTTAGGAGTACTTTTCAGCACTTAGCAGATAGTGTAAGAGAAGAAAAGCAAAACTTTTTGGTTAGGTGTACATACACTGAACTTGTTTTGTATATTTTTCTCTTATGAAAAGTACAAAATGACAAAGTGGTAAGTAGTTGCAAGTACTTATCCCACCGCTGCACAACCAATGTAGGAGGCTGGCCTGGCTTGTAGTGGGTACCAAGGGGTACTTACACTCTGTACCAGGTACAGTTATCCCTTATTAGTGTAGAAGAGGTGTTTCTAGCAGCTTAGGCTGATAGAAGGTAGCTATAGCAGAGCAGCTTAGGCTGAACTAGGAGACATGCAAAGCTCCTACTATACCACTGGTGTCATATGCACAATATCATAAGAAAACACAATACACAGATATACTAAAAATAAAGGTACTTTATTTTTATGACTGTATGCCAAAAGTATCTCAGTGAGTACCCTCAGTATGAGGATGCCAAATATACACAAGATATATGTACACAATACCAAAAATATGCAGTAATAGCAAAAGGAAGTAATGCAAGCAGTGTAAAGTTACAATAGATTGCAATAGGAGCACATAGGTATAGGGGCAACACAAACCATATACTCCAAAAGTGGAATGCGAACCACGAATGGACCCCAAACCTATGTGAGCTTGTAGAGGGTCGCTGGGGCTGTAAGAAAACAGTGAGGGTTAGAAAAATAGCCCGAACCCAAGACCCTGTAAGGTAGGTTTAAAGTGCACCTACAAACCCCAGAGGGCACAGAAGTCGTGATAGGGGGATTCTGCAAGGAAAGCCAACACCAGCAAAGCAACAACAGTGGATTTCCGGACCTGAGTACCTGTGAAACAAGGGGACCAAGTCCAAGAGTCGCGACAATGTCGAGAGTGTGCAGATGCCCAGGAAATGCCAGCTGAGGGTGCAAGGAAGCTGCCACCGGATGGAAGAAGCTTTGGTTTCTGTAAGAACGAAGAACACTAGGAACTTCCCCTTTGGAGGATGGATGTCCCACATTGTGAAGAAGCTTGCAGAGGTGTTCCTACGCAGAAAGACCGCAAACAAGCCTTGCTAGCTGCAAGGGTCGCGGTTAGCGTTTTTGGATGCTTCTGTGGCCAAGGAGGGACCAGGATGTCGCCACTTGGATGAGGAGACAGAGGGGGTGCCCAGCAAGTCAGGGAGCCCTCACAGAATCAGGCAGCACCCGCAGAAGTACTGGAAAAGGAGTGAACCGGAGTCCACCTGAAGTCAGAAAAGGGAGTCCCACGACGCCGGAGGACAACTCAGAAGGTTGTGCACTGCAGGTTAGAGTGTCGGGGACCCAGGCGTGGCTGTGCACGAAGGAAATCCTGGAAGAGTGCACAGGAGCCGGAGCAGCTGCAAATCACGCGGTACCCAGCAATGCAGTCTAGCGTGGAGAGGCAAAGACTTACCTCCACCAAACTTGGACTGAAGAGTCACTGGACTGTGGGAGTCACTTGGACAGAGTTGCTGAGTTCCAGGGACCACGCTCGTCCTGCTGAGAGGGGACCCAGAGGACCGGTGATGCAGTCTTTTGTTGCCTGCGGTTGCAGGGGGAGGATTCCGTCGTCCCACTGGAGATTTCTTCAGAGCTCCTGGTGCAGAAAGGAGGCAGGCTACCCCCAGAGCATGCACCACCAGGAAACAGGCGAGAAAGCGGCAGGATCAGCGATACAAGGTTGCTGTAGTCGTCTTTGCTACTTTGTTGCGGTTTTGCAGGCGTCCTGAGCAGTCAGCGGTCGATCTTTTGGCAGAAGGTGAAGAGAGAGATGCAGAGGAACTCTGGTGAGCTCTTGCATTCGGTATCTGAAGAATTTCCCAAAGCAGAGACTCTAAATAGCCAGAAAAGGAGGTTTGGCTACCTAGGAAGGAGGATAGGCTAGTAACACAGGTAAGAGCCTATCAGAAGGAGTCTCTGACGTCACCTGCTGGGCCTGGCCACTCAGAGCAGTCCAGTGTGCCAGCACACCTCTGAATCCAAGATGGCAGAGGTCTAGGGCACGCTGGAGGAGCTCTGGGCATCTCCCCTGGGAGGTGCAGGTCAGGGGAGTGGTCACTCCCCTTTCCTTTGTCCAGTTTCGCACCAGAGCAGGGCTGGGGGATCCCTGAACTGGTGTAGACTGGCTTATGCAGAGATGGGCACCATCTGTGCCCATGAAAGCATTTCCAGAGGCTGGGGGAGGCTACTCCTCCCCAGCCCTGACACCTTTTTCCAAAGGGAGAGGGTGTAACACCCTCTCTCTGAGGAAGTCCTTTGTTCTGCCTTCCTGGGCCAGGTCTGGCTGGACCCCAGGAGGGCAGAAACCTGTCTGAGGGGTTGGCGGCAGTAACAGCTGCAGTGAAACCCCGGGAAAGGCAGTTTGGCAGTACCCGGGTCTGTGCTAGAGACTCGGGGGATCATGGAATTGTCTCCCCAATGCCAGAATGGCATTGGGGTGACAATTCCATGATCTTAGACATGTTACATGGCCATGTTCGGAGTTACCATTGTGACGCTCTACATAGGTAGTGACCTATGTATAGTGCACGCGTGAAATGGTGTCCCCGCACTCACAAAGTCCAGGGAATTTGCCCTGAACGATGTGGGGGCACCTTGGCTAGTGCCAGGGTGCCCACACACTGAGTAACTTAGCACCCAACTTATAAGGTGGAGAAGTGTGGCACAATGGTTAGAGCGTCAGACCCTGATGCAGAGATCTGGCCCAGGACCAGGGTTCAATTCCCACCTCGGCGGGTCTTGGGCTCAATTCCCTTGGACCAGATAATTCTCGCCTCGGTGCCTCATCTAATTAATGGGTCCCACTCTGTAACTCTGGGCAATAGCTTGCTTAATCTCCACAACGGCCCTCACAGCGCTTGGATGCCTGGCACAGGAGTGGGTGCCTCACAGGGAAAAGCCAGGAGAGGTTCTACAGCGGTATGTGTACAGTGCCTTCAGAGCCTAACGGGTGAGTAGTGCGCTATACAAGTGCAAAGTTTACACATTAGTTACTTAAGTGCAGTGGTAAATGGCTGTGAAATAACGTGGACGTTATTTCACTCAGGCTGCAGTGGCAGGCCTGTGTAAGAATTGTCAGAGCTCCCTATGGTGGCAAAAGAAATGCTGTAGCCCATAGGGATCTTCTGGAACCCCAATACCCTGGGTACCTCAGTACCATATACTAGGGAATTATAAGGGTGTTCCAGTATGCCAATGTGAATTGGTGAAATTGGTCACTAGCCTGCAGAGAGAGCATAACCACTGAGGTTCTGGTTAGCAGAGCCTCAGTGAGACAGTTAGTCATCACACAGGGAACACATACAGGGCACACTTATGAGCACTGGGGCCCTGGCTGGCAGGGTCCCAGTGACACATACAACTAAAACAATATATATACAGTGAAATATGGGGGTAACATGCCAGGCAAGATGGTACTTTCCTACAGGATGTTGCAACCTACAAGACATGTATTGCTGAGTAAGCCAGAGACCTAGAAAAAGAATGGTTGGAAATTAGAGGCCCACTCATGGGCAGACGTTTTGCAACCTACAACTTTCATAGAGCCTGCAGACAGTGCTGTTGGCTCTCAGCAGTCAAAAACAACACAAACAACAACAACCAACAGGAACAGGAGCAGCAGCCCCAAAATCTGCATGTCATTGATTCTAAAGGCAGGGCTTAAGTCCAATGCAGAGGAGAAGGCAAAACAGCTCGAGCAAGGTAGATCACCAATGACTATTAAGATGATGGTCCAGGCCTACCTGGATGACCCAACAGATGTCTATCTGGATCAAAACCTAGTGGTGTATGGGTATGAGAAGAGGCATGAATGGCCAGTGCTCAGCAGGCTGGCAATAAGGTATCTGGCTTGCCCTGTGGCCAGTGTATCCGCTGAGCATGTGTTCAGTTCAGCTGGTGCAGTTGTGACAGTGAGAAGGGCCAGTCTCTCGCAAAAAAACCTTAGAGATTGACCATGATCAAAATAAATCAGCACTGTAAACGACCAAATTACAGCATACCTGAAGTACAACAGGAGATGTTGGAGGGTGATGATTGGTTGGACTCAGGTCCTGATAGTGTGTTATCTGACCAACGTCTGGGAGAACCACTTGAGTTTAAGGACAAACTCTACTTCCCTGGCTAGACCTAGGGCACCATAGAACTTTTTACTTTCTACTCTGAACTGCTTTGATTAAAAAAAATAGGTGGCAGGGAGCTTTATTGTTTTATATTGTTTGTGTCTGTCTAAATGACTAATAAACCACAACCGTTTTAGGCACCTGCATGGCTGAATTGTAGTTGGACCAGTGTGCACTGAAGAAACCCTAAAAAAAAACAAAATCACTTAAAGGAGATTTGAGAGACAATGCCTGCCTCCATTTTGTGCCTATCTTTTCTTTTGTTCCTTAGCAGGACTGCCCCAGATATTTGATTTACAACTTACTGGCCAATATGTGTTTTGTTTCCTGAAACAAAGAGGATCAGCAATGTGCCATTATGCTTGATTGGAACAGGTAAGTAATGCTATATGCCTGAATGATTGATATGAGGGATACTTGTTTCAATGTTGAGAAATGAGATAGTTTATGTGACTCATGTCTAGTGGTGGCAGATAGTGATAGTGGGTGTTTATTTTGTTTAAATACATTACACTGGCTTGTGTTTGTGTTGTGATCAATTTACAATGTTGGTGGGATAAAAATAATAATGGGTGATCATTTTCTTCCTAACTGTGATTTTCTTTTCCATTCCCCTTTGACACTTAGCAAAATATGCCTGCCAAAGGTTTGTCACTGCTTTTTTTCTGGTGCTTTGCTTTCTGGTTCACATTTTTCAAAGAAGACCCAACCAGTCCATGTAGCTACTAAACAAAATTCTAGTCTAGAAAAAATTAGTCATTGTTTTTCTTGTGGTTAAACAGTTACAGATCATTTTATGTCAATTGAGACAGGACACTGTGACTCTCAGGAGATGTTGGACATAATATTGTTTAATCAGAGTCTGGAGGATGATGGAAGGAATCACAGCATGAATTGACAACTTAATCAACTGTTAAAACAAGGAAGTTATCAGCTTTATGGAAATCAACATGGGTGATGTGAGGATGAATCTAAGAGACCTACTCTAATCTGTGGGCTGATGGTGAGAGGTATGTCAATTACTTGATTTGGGAAAAGCAATGCTTCTGTATGTGTCTGCTGGCTGGCTCAAACTTGAAACTATGTGGTTGGGTTGGGGGTCTTGTTGTAGGAAACTGGAGAAGACAGACGTGTGATGGATGATAATGTCACATTATGTAGTGCTCTAGGCTAAATGTTATGATGAACTTGACAGTTGTGACTGTGATGATCCCAATACATGCTGACACTTGTCTGTGATTGTTGGCAGATGATCGCAAAGGTCTTTGCTCTTGCTCTGCCACCTCTGAGTCTTCTTGGGACACTACTCCTCATAAAGCTTACTTTCCATTTGATCCTACTTGATTCTACAATATTACGATAATAATTTCTAATCCACAGGCCTTCTCTTCTCCTCCCACATAATACTCATGCTTACCTTACCGGACCACTTCAGGCAGGCATCCAAGAAGATTGATGGGGCAATCCAAGAAGATTGTAGATGCACCACCCAGTTTGGCAATACAGACAAGTATAATTTTTCTTTCAATATTCTTTTTTTTCTAACTGCATTTGTTAGCTTCACCCCAAGATTAATTATTTACTATTTTTCAAAAGTAGGTGACTGAACATTCATATATATATATATATATAACTTGAATCTCACTGGGCCTGACAGAATGTAAAGTGTCATACATATTCATGTTTTTCTATTCCTCCCACAACAGGCTACTGCTGCTGAATATTTCCCAGATCAATATTGTGTTTGTGTAGTGTTTTTCTTTTTGTCACACCTTTCCCAAAATCCCTTTACCATCCATTCATCAAATCCTTAACCCTCTTCCCCTGGGCTGTGTGATTGGTTGAGGTGTTACTTAATAATTTATACCATTGATTAATCACACACTTGATGGGGCAAATGGGGTAGAAGCAACGTTAACTCAGTGTGCAGGATCTTCATTTGAGCTCACCTAGGTTGGAGTGGGACCTCGCTTCTGATGCCTTCTCTGTTAGTGCACCAGCATGTTGCTACTACACCACCATGGTACCTTGAGAAACCATGCAGCTCTCACTTCATCCATTCAGGTAAGAGAATTATGAAGCATTGTTGTACTTTTAGTTTAGGCAATATAATTGGCAATGGCAAAATTCTCCATCCCACTCCTATGGGTCAAATTTTACAGAATTCACTGCAGAGACTAGAAGAGAATCAGGACAAGGTTACATAACTGCACAAATAATTGTTAGATACTATCAGCACATTTGTAAAACATGCGGCACTAATAGCAATAGACGATCAGCAGTTTTTGAAAACTTGATGAGTAAAGGCAGCATTGCAAAGTAAAGCACCCCAAAAAAAGATTTTAGGTAATGAAGAACTGTAAATAACTATTTATTTTACCCTGTCCCTAACATAAAGAGAAAATACCCATCCCTTCCAACCACAACTGGCCCACCTAAATCCTCAAACAAATGTCCCTTTCCCCAACCAATGTTCCAAACAAAAAATGTCAATTTTCCGTGTTGACTTGAATAATAAAAAAAAAGTCCCACAAAAACACAATCCCACCATTTCCACCCACAACAAGTCCACCAAAATAAAAGGTTAAAAAAGGGGCAGAGGCGGGCACTGAAGCTGGACCAGGATTCTTCTGAGGAGCCCCTCCACATGTGCCTGACGGGCCTCTAACTTTGCCAGCCTCCGAAGTACGCGACATTGGAACATGGGCTCCGAGGCGGGGCAGCAGGGATGATACAATGGCAGGCGGCTTCCCTGGCACTGCAGTGGAGGTGTTACTGGACTGGAGGTGCTGGGGCCTGGCTGAAACCATGATTCCTCACAGCCACTGCTGCTACCTCATCCTCCTCTTCCTCAAGGTTCACCAACCACCGGTACTCGGCCCGTATGGCCTCCAGCTTCATCCACTGCAGATGGACTGCTATTTCCTACCGTGATGGTGGACCAGCAGGAATAGCTCTATCAAGAAGGAAAAAAGAAAAATTTTAAACAATGCTCTGAGTAAAAAACACTTGTTTGAAATCATGTAGTGTACTGGCACAGTAACAGTACGTTTGGTGGTAACCTCAGGACATTCAATTTTAAGGTGATAACTGTCTAGTACAAGTATTCTTCTCTCTCCTGTTGTGCTAAATGAATAATGGCATTGCTAGCTCAGCTGGCGCCCTAGTCATACTTGTTACTGTCTGCAGCTGGGGTAGCTATACTAGAAAATTATTTTATTACAATTACCCTGTTCTTCTTTGTACCTGGACTACCCCAGAAGGCCAATTAATACTAAGAATGAAACATGTCACATAGTATTATATAATCAATCATGCACAATCCTGTCTGCCATAAGCAGGCGGTGGGAAAAGTGATGCACTGCATTACAGGGAAAGGATTAAGCAATGGGATATTGATTGTATTTGACACATTCTCATTGTCACAGACTATCCCATTCTGGAAAATCAAGGCACTTACTTATGGGCCACTTTACTCACTGTTCTGATGCCCCTCTTCCACCATACTTTGTAATAACTACTTTTTTCATAATAACACATTTGCTTTGCAGTTAAGAAGGGAATTTTCTTAACATACTCAATTGCAGTGTAAGGTAAAGAGGATTAGGATGCGTAGGTAGAGTACACACTTTACAGATCAATCAATTCCTCATCATCATTGTGTGCCTAAGGTTTGGCTAGTAGTGTGACTCACTGTGGTTGGCAAATGTTGAAAGGGAAAAATTAGAACAGAAGTAAATCCATTATGGAACGCATAATGAATTATATTTATCACTTGGCTTGAAAAAATGTGTTGCAAGCAAAGATTGGATTTTTCAATTAATTCAGAAGTCTGGAACAGAACTTAACAAAAATCAAAGGACTGAAGTTATAGGAAGTCACTGACTCAGTAGGCACTGGGAGGAAAGGGAAACACACCTTGTTTTAACATTGCCATGCATTGAAAAGTGTTTGACACATTAACTTAACTTAAGCTGACAGATGCACATTGCACAGCCAACAATGCAGTGCTGATTCTGCTGAATTGAACCATGCAGCTATTAGGTCATCATGGGTGGCACTGGTGAAAGGCCATAGCGAGGTAGGGAGGCGATGGTAAATGGATGCTGGGATACATATTACCTGCCTCACTTGAAAAATACTGTGATTCAAGGGAATATCCTGAAATACCATCCAAACCTTTGCATCAAACCTTTGATAAAAACCATTCCAAGCAAGTAAAGTAGATGGGAAGAATGCCCCTATCCAGAAGAGCTCCCGTTTTCTTCACTTCAAGCATTTATCTATTCATCATTGCAAATGTGTTCTTCTAGTACTCCTATTTGTCACCCTTTGCTTTGATATACGACATTTATGCTAAGCTTTACACACTCTCATGCAGTGCTTCTCCATCTAAAACCATCCAAATTCCAAACATGGCTCTCTACAACACTTTCACCAACATCCATTTACCCAATAACCACCCATGCATTCTCTCACCCATTTAACCATCCAAGAGATCTAACCCACCCGAGGAGTCCGTTCACCCATCCAGGCATGGAATCCGTTCACCCATACTCTTTCAGGCACCTGGCTGGCATCTTTCACCTGTATACCCTTTCATCCACCCTTTACCCACCCATGCATCATATCATCCTCCTCATCACCCACCTATATGATTACTCTTATGCTCCCTTTCATCCACACACACATCCTTTCACTCATATTATATTTCACCCATTCATTCTACTTCCATACTTCTTTTAATTTTCCAAAACACATCATAGTTCAAGATTATTTTATAAACCTTAGTCTGCTGAGTACCAGATAGAAGAGGCCAATACTTACTTAACTCCCACTGCATCTGCAAAAGCAGGGTGTTGATGAGCGAGTCAACCACACTAGTATACCCTGGTAGCAACTATATTACTAATTGTCAATAAGAAAGCAATAGGACTTACCAATGCCACCACTTCCACTGCAGACACTCCCCCTTCATCCACTCCTGCAGCGGGCGCAATCACTGATGGCCCCAGCACTGGTGGTCGTGCGGCTAAAAAAAAACATTACACAATTTAGACACCACATACGCCTCCTACTATTGTTTTTTTGTAATAGCATAATACAACCACAATACATCACTACATTTCAGTTACAGATTATCTTCGATCAAAATATCAGGTGGGCAGTTTGTTGGTTTTTTAAAAGCCAAGTAGTCAGGTTAAAGAAAATGGCAATGGAGGGGCAGAACTAGCTATTGATGAATCTCAGTCTTTCAAGAGAAATAAAAGGGTGCAAGAAGTGGTCAATGAAGGACATATGGTCTTGGTTGGCTAATGCATTGGGGCCATCCTCATACATCCAACCATGGTGCACAGTCATCAACTGCTAGTATACTAACAATACATACACAACATTGCAGGGTACAAACAATTACATGACCATGTTCAAAAACAACTTTTTTTTCTTTAGTGATTGAGCTGGAGCCTGGAGCAAGAAAAAGAAAGCCTTCTCACAAAACATGTGTAGAATACCTTGCATAGGCATGCAATCTTCAGCCATACCACCTCTCCACAAGATAAGATATGTAAGAGTAGAGGGAATGCTCACAGACAAAGCAGAGGAAAGGAAGCTACAGACAGACTAGTACAGCCATACAGTTTGAAGTAAAGAAACTTGAAATATAGAAAATCAGTAAATAGGATAATGCAGGGACAAGACAAATTCAAGAAACAGATGAATAGAAGTTGAGTTGGAAACAATTTAGGAGACAGGCACAGTGAAAAGGTAGAAGATAATTCTAGGTGTGGAGAGGTAAAGGTTTGAGAAATAAATATTAATATTAACAACAGGAGGACATACTGGGGCCCACAGAGCCATCTGCCTTGGTAATTGTGGATGGGTCACCATCAGCTGCCTTACCCGCCTCGTCACCACCAGCTTTCTTCCTGCCCCTGTGTGCTGGATGATGTAAGAAAAAAAATAGAAAAGATTAGTGGTACTGCAAATAAATAATCTCTCCAAGAATATTATTTTTTTCAAAGGAAAAGGCAAATGCAGTAACATTTCTACATCAGAGGTTCAGAGTGCCTGTATAAAATAATACTAATATCATGGACTATCCTATTCCAAATGTCCTAACCCTATTCCAAAGTTCCTAAACTACATTTTGGAATTACTAATAAATTGCAATTCATGATTTCTACAGTCCTCATCTCATTCTCAATCTCTCAATGCAGAGATTGGATGCATGCAAAACTACTACACAACACAGGGAAATTGCTTGGCAGTTGGCACTGTACAAGCTACAAACAATAAAGGCACAGAGTAGTGAGAGAACATGCAAACTCACTAATAGTAATATGTTAAAGATGACTATCTTAGACATGACACAGAAGGAGTCTCTGCATGACTTTTTAATCAGCCCAAGCAAAAGCCAAAAACAAGTACAATTAGGTAGTGCCAGCACCACTCTAGATGACAATCACATAATATTATATTTGTAACATGACGTTAACCTACCTGAGTGCGAGCAGCATGCTTGCTATTTGCGAAGAAACAATCAGCAGAGAATACAATGAATTAATTGTTACTCATTGAGCCCCACAACCTCGAAACCTAGCAGGTCCGTCTCCTGATCTAGGATGTCAGCCCACCGGTGCATCAACTGTTGCTGGGTGCGCTGTGCCCCGGAGCTGTGGTGCACAGCCCGGCGCACCCTCTCCCAGCGCTGTTGATGCTCACAGAGGCCATACTCAGCCCCGGGCCTGCCGCCTATTGTCAAGGTAGAGGGTAGGTGGAGGTGGAGCTGTACGTAGAACACCAGGGAAGCCACCTCCGCCATGGAAAATATGGGGCGTGGCTGCAACCCTTCATGCCACCACTGCCCAAAAGGAAGGCGGCTGGTGCTTGCAGTTGGGGGCCTGGCCATAGCACTGGGGACTTGGGGAGCGGAAGAGATAAGGAAGGATTAGGAACAAGAGGGAAAAACAATAAAGCAAAAAAAAATGAAAAAGTACAAAAGTTGTTAAAAGCCAAACAAAAATTAGAAGAAAAGTTAAAAAATAAAAAGAGAAAGAGAAAGAGAAAAGGTAATATAATAAAAAGAAAGTAGAGGAAAACAAGTTTTGAAAAGTGGGGGATGGGAGAGATATAGGACCCAATTATGACAATGGCAGTAAATCCTGCTTACCACCACGGTGACGGCCGCCAACATACCACCACGGTGGCAGATATCCGTTTGCCGTATTATGACACACAAACACCAATCCGACAGAATACTGCCACATCCACAAATCCGCCAGCCCAAAGGTCAGTGTTAAAGTGTCGGTACCAACACCCATACCGTTTTGCCAACACCCACTACATCATGACCCACGAATCACCACGGTGGACATTCAATGGCAGTAAGCCATTGGCGGTTCACACCGGCACGCTCAGAATTGACACCCAAAAACTAAACTGCACAACATTGGCCAATACACACAACACACCGACCCACCCACACCACTATAAAACATGCACCCACATCACCCACAACTCTTTACAAATAAAAATTATTGCCACCAGACTGACACCAAGACTACTGCGACAACTAGACACACAAACTACATACACCCATATATTCCTCACACACCCCACTACGCACACCCAACCACAGTACCCAACACCCACACACTTATACACACCACACAACACCCATGTCCCCACAAAGGCACTCCCGTTTCACTGATGAGGAGATGCGGGTCACGGTGGAGGAAATAGTCAGGGTAGAGCCACAGCTGTTTGGAGCACAGGTACACCAAATTTCCATTGCCAGGAAGATGGAGCTATGGTGGAGAATTGTGGACAGGGTGAACGACGTGGGATAGCATCCAAGAACAAAGGACGACATCAGAAAGAGGTGGAACGACCGACAGGGGAAGGTACGTTCCATAGCAGCAACACACCAGCTTGCTATACAGCGGACTGGCGGTGGACCCCGACCTCCTCCCCTACAGCTCACAGCAAGGGAGGAGCAAGTCTTGGCAATCCTGCATCCTGATGGACTCACTGGAGTTGCCGGAGGACTGGACACTGGTGAGTCAATATTATTACTTATCAACCCCCATACCTGCATGCCATCTCACATCCTCACCCTCATTCCCATCATTTCACTCCATGCCACACTCTTCACCTACACATATGACTAACCCCAATGCTGAGCTCTGCATGCAATACCAATGCATGGACAGCACTCCCAGCCCTGCATGGACACCCATCACTAAAGCATGCACAGCAATAGGGGAACTAACAATCCCACAATACATCAACATACACAAACCAAGGTGGCAGGGCAACAGCAACGATAGAGGGGAAGCTAGGAATGTACAATATGTCACAGGCATAGAGCACAATACATCACTTACATCCTCGCAGGTGCCCCAGCCAATGTCAGCGGAGAGGAGGTGCCACGACAAACCAGTCCCCAAACAGAAGATGCACCCAGTGATGACAGTAACTCTGGACTTCAGGATCTGAATCAACAACCTGGCCCATGAGGGACCACTGGACAGTTGGTCACCCCAGCTCACTCACAGTCCATTACAACAGAGCCTCCCCGATCAGTATCCAACACCACAGCACCCACTCAGCGTCCCCACACCTCTGTCCCCAGGACACATCAATCAGCAGTGTGCCCACCTGTACAGGGACACCAGTCCACACCTCACACCCAAGACAATCAGGGACTTGGGGTCAGTGGCAGTGGGCACACTGTTCAGGGAACAGAGGCACAGAGGAACAGGGATACTGGGAAGACCACTGTGTACCGGGGGAGGACAGGCCCAGGGAATCGATTCTGCAGGAGGCACTCACCAAGATCATGGCTGCCTACCAACAATCCCAGGACACAATGGGCCAGATCCTTGACAACATGCAGGAGAACAAGCGGCTGCAGGAGGAACACCATCAGGAGATCAGGGAGGACTCGAAGGCCCTCAACACCACCATGATCTCCATAGCAGGAGTGCTGGCAGACATAGCCAACATCATGAGGTAATGAACAGCACACCAGCGGGCCAATACCACTAGCCAGTCTGTTGACCAGCCCACCACTTCTGCTGCAGCTAGTGGGCAGGAGGTCCCGACACAGGACCCACAGGCCACCACCACCCCTCTCCCTGCAGAAGGTGAACCACCCAGTCAATGTTCCCTGCGAACCAGACAGAAGCCAGAGACATTGCCAAGACCAAGACAACCGTCAGGAAATGAGACTCTCCTGATTGTCCCCCTTGTGTCCCACAATGTCACCTTGTCCACTTTGAACTGCCTTTGATCCCCTTCCTATGGCCCCTTGGACATTGGACCTGTGCTACAAACAAACTGGTACAATACCCTGAACTTCCCTACCATCACCCCATTCCATTGCACTTTACCCACAATTTTATAGCACTACAATAAACACCCTTGAACACAACTTGACTGATAGTATTTTATGTGTTGAGAATGTGCATTCAGGGGAACAGTCACATCTGGTGCAAATAATATGAACACTGTGATAGCATACAATTAATGACCCTTAACTGTCTGTAGTAGTCAGGACACTGTTGTCATATCACCAATATCTGTAAAATGACAAGCCATAGGTGACAGTAAGTTGAGATGCAAAGGAAGTGAATGCCATCATGCTACAGTCACACAGATGAAATCAATAGTCAGAGCAATGATCAGTTCCACTGTCTCACCTGTGTCGTGTCACTGGAAGTATTGACGTATAACTGATGTTCTGTTGTCGACATCCTCATCCTCTGCCTCCTCATCCTCACTGTCCTCAGGGTCCACTGCTGCCACAGGGGCATCTCTAGTCTCCTTCTCCTGCAGAAAAGGCACATGTCGTCTGAGGGCCAGGTTGTACAACATGCAGCATGCCACTCCTATCTGGCAGACCTTCCCGGGTGAGTAGATCCTGTCAGATGGAGGCACCTGAACCTGGCCTTCAGGAGGCTGAAAGTCCATTTGATTATTCTTCTGGTTTGCCCATGTGCCTCATTATAACGATTCTCAGCCCCTGTCCTGGCATTCCTCACAGAGGATAGGTTTGGGTAGCCAGAGTCACCCGCAAGGTTTGAGGGACAAACATTAGCCTAACACAATGTTATGGGGATAACACCGGAAGGCATGTGCTGACATACAGTAGGTGGGGACTCTGGCTCACCTATTAGCCACACCCTGTGCCTCTGACGTTGGGCCATCACATCTGGGATGCTGCTATTCCTCAGGACAAAGGCGTCATGCACCGGCCCAGGATATTTGGCAGTGACGTGGGAGATGTACTAGTCCGCCAGGCTCACCATTTGCACATTCATTGAGTGGAAACTCTTCCGATTCCTGAACACCTGTTCATTCTGGCAGGTGGGGGGATGAACATAATATTTGTACAGTCAACACCCCAATAATATTGGGGATATGCCCCACTGCATTGAATCCTGCCTTCAGAGTGGCCAAATCTTCCACCTGGGGAAAACAATGTAGCTGCACATGTGTTTCACCCAGGCAGACAAAACCCTTGCCAGCATGATTGAGAACATTCAATCAATCAATCAAACAAATTTCTTAAGCCCACTACTCACATGGTAGGGCTCAAGGTGCTGGGGGGGATAGGAGGGAGGTTACTGCTCGAAAAGCCATGTTTTGAGGTGCTTTCTGGAGGTTAGGAGGTCCTGGGTCTTGCGTAGATTGGTGGGGAGGGAGTTCCAGGTTTTGGCGGTGACGTGGGAGAAGGATCTGCCACCAGGGGATGCGGGGGACTGTAGCGAGGACGAGGTCGGTGGAGCAGAGCTGTTGAGTTGGTTTGTAGAAGTTGATTCGTTCGTTGAGGTAGGCCGGTCCGGTGTCATGGAGGGCTTTGTGATCGTGGACAAGGATTTTGAAAATGATCCTTTTGTTGATGGGCAGCCAGTGTAACGATCTGAGGTGGAAGGAGATAAGTTTGTTGTGAGGTAGGTAGAGGCTGAGACGTGTGGCTGCGTTCTGGATTCACTGGAGTTTTCTCTGAAGCTTGGCTGTGTTCCCTGCATAGAGGGCATTGCCGTAGTCCAGTCTGCTGCTTCTGAGGGCGTGGGTGACTGTCCTTCTTGTTTCTAAAGGAATCCATTTGAAACATTGGCTATAACATTCCTGCTGCCAAGCCCACTGTCACTTGGAAAGAACCAGTTGCCAGGAAATGGAGCACTGATAGCACTTGCACAAGAGGGGGGATCTCAGTGGGATGACAGATGTCTGATATCAGGTCAGGCTCCAATTGGGCACATAGCTCTGTGATTGTGGCCCTGTCCAGTCTATAAGTGAGTATAATGTGCCTGTCATCCAGTGTAGCCAGGTCCACAAGGGGTCATTACACAGGGGTTGTCTCTTCCTATTCATCCACAGCGGTATGTATCTAAGGGACACAAGAGTGAGTAGGCTGTCACAATTTGAACAATGGAACCACAACCTTAGTGCACATACAGCATCAATGTGATGGGACAGTGGGAATAGTAATGTGCAATTTTAGGCAATGACACAGTTATGGTTTATCTCATTAGTTCCCAACCTTTTGACTCCCGAGGACCCCCAGTGAATCAGTACTGGAAGCCGGGGACCCCCAACCAATTTGTACGATTTAAATTTCAAACATTAAAACAGTAATACGCAAAAGATACACAAGCTAGTACACACCAAATAAATACTCGAATTACTAAACCTTTTATTATTTTATATTGAAAAATATGCAAAAATCAAAAACTTTTAATGGGAAGGTTGGTGCTGCATCTCGGTGACTAACTTTTCAATGTTTGGTTTTATTTCGGAAAGTTGAATCCTCAGATCAGATTCTACATTTTCCAAGCGATTTCTGTATTTATTTTTTAAGTACATAAGATCTGAGAAAGCTTTTTCACATAAATATGTGGTGGGGAAAGGTAGTAAAACCTTCAGTGCTTTGTGGGTTAATTCAGGATAATCTTTTCGTACATACAGCCCAAAATTCACCAGATACATTTCTTTAAATTGAAGCTTAAGTGCACTATCTGTGGAGATTTCAATCAAACCATTTTCTTCAGCTGATGTCAGCTCCATTAAATTGTCAATATCTAAATTGAAAGGATCTTCAATCCAGTTTTTGCTTTCATCTGGAAGTGGAAAGTACTGACGAAAACTACACCGCATATCTTGGAGATGCTGGATAAAAAATCCAAGACTTCTTTTGCTAATTCATCATCAACAGATTCCAAGAACGTCTTCAGGTTTCAAAAAGAATCAAAATTTCTTTGTGATAAGCGACGAGCCCACAAGTCTAACTTTTTTATCATTGCCTCAATCTTGTCTATGACATTAAAAATTGTGATGCCAACTCCTTGCATACTCAAATTAAGTACATTTAAGTGAGTGAAGATGTCTGCCACATACGCCAGCAAGGCTAACCAAGTATAGTCATGTAAGCGCTCATCAAGTGCAAATGGAGATTCCAGTTCAGTGAAGAATACTCTGATTTAATCTCTCAATTCAAAAAGCCGAGACAAAACTCTACCATGTGACAGCCATCGGACTTCTGTATGCAGCAAAAGCTGACGATGATCACTATCCATGGACTGACAAAGCTGCTCAAAAAGCCTTTAATTTAGTGACCTAGCTTTGATAAAATTTTCAATTTCGACTGACTCATTCAAGACCTTTTTTAATTCCTCTGGCATCTTCTTAGTGGCTAATGATTCTCTATGAATGCAACAATGATGCCATACAACTGAAGAGTTAATTTCCCTTATTCGTGCAACAAGTCCGGTTAGTCTCCCAGACATGGCACGAGTCCCATCTGTGCTGATTCCTATGCATTTGGACCACTGAATTCCATTTGATGTCAGAAATTCATTGAAAGTGCTGAAAACCTCTTCAGCAGTGGTATGTATCAAGTAGCGGCAGAACAGTAAATCTTCAATAATGTTCCTTTCAAACTCGTATCTAACGTAACACAGGAGATGAGATTTATTTGCTATGTCCGTACTTTCTACTTGTAGGCTATAATACTGACTTTTACAAATCCTTTCAATCAACTGTTCTTTTATGTTGTCTGACATTTTGTCAATTCGCCTTTTTACAGTGTTGTTAGATAATGGCACCAAATCTAAATCTTTTGCTGCTTTCTCTCCAACCATTGCAATCACCATGGCTTTAGCAGCAGGTACTATTAGTTCTTCAGCGATGGTATGAGGTTTTCCAGCTTTTGCTATGAGCATCGACACTTCATATGAAGCTTTAAGAGCATTTTCCTTAAATGATCCTATTGCAGTTTTCTTAATTATTTTTCTACTTTGTCGGAGCTCTTGCTCTTTATTTTTTAAGAATTCTGTGCATTTGGTAGCATGTTCTCTATGCTTCGTTTCCAAGTGCCTTCGTAATTTAGAAGGTTTCATGGCCTCATTTGACAAAATTTCATAACATAGCACGCATTTTGGTTGTTGTTCATGTTCTGAACCTGAACATGTGAAACCCATTGATAAATATTCAACATCGTATTTGCGACACTTCGTTTTCTTTGGACTTAAATCACTTTGTTTTGAGCATGATGGTCCATCAATGATGTCTTCAGTGGCTTTCCACTTAGGTTTAAGCCATCGATCCATCGTCCTTATTTTTGTTTAGGATACCCACAAATGACAAGTCTGTTGAATCACAACATTCGGTTATGAAATCAATTTCTAGCAAAGCTATTTGGTAATGCACATAATAGACCTTCACTATTTTACCTACTAGAGGTTGCCCTCCTCAGCTGTTTCCAGACTACATATGCTCTGACATTTAGAGATCAAGCTGCGCCTGTAAGAAGATTTTAACACTGAATCAGCACTGCTTTTGTGGAAAAGACAGAGGACACTAGCAAATCATATGCATGGATATGACAATCTTATGAATGCTGCTTTAAGATAATTTCATTTGCTCAGTTTAATTAAACATAGCTAGCTCATTCATTTGGCCTCCATCGTGGAAGTAGTCCATTGTTGACTGCACAGGGAGGTTCCCACAACGGTATGGGAAAATATGAGCAGGGTTGGAGTTGGGTGAGAACACTTCAGAAAGTCAATTTGTATGCAACACACTGCCTGTATCTGTGTTGAGATTGAGAGTCAATTTAAACCAGAGTGTCAACAAAGTTTTGTGTATGGTTTGCTGGCAGCCAGGGGAAGTGGCATAAGCAGCTGATGTGACAGTGAGAATAGTTAAATACATACACATACTTGCCAACATTTTAGATAAAAAAAATATTTGGGAGAATGTATTTCCAAATTTAAGTCTATTGAAGCAAAGGCAATGTCAGGTGTGAGACAGCCTGAATCAGGTCTATTGGCATGTATGCATACAGTGGTCTATTTAGCGGCACAAGGCTCCTGCCCCCACCAACAACAGCACATCCACATTCTCATTTCAGAGCCCAGTAAGGGTGACCCTTCCTTGCACAAAAGGGTTGAATGACTATGAATTAGCAGGTTTTACCTATTTACCATTTAAGAAGGTCTACTCTAAAATTATTAGATTTATGAAGAATATTATAATGAAAACATACCCCATGAGGCAACATATAAATGGGCAGAATGTTGTGAAAAAGTATGTTATAATAGAACATGTGCTCAGACTGTATTCAGTGCATGCCACTGACTTACTCCTTGGTTGATTTCTAGAGCTCCACTTAAATTTATGTAAAGTGACTCTGTGCAATTTTTCAATTTAATTCTACCATCACATACATAAGCACTATGATGCAAGAAAGGATAACGCACTACTCTGGGCACTTACATATGACACAAAAAGAAATCCCACAAGCCAACCTGCAACTTACCACAAGGGCAGGACTGAGAAATCAAAAGCAGTCAGGCAAAAAAGTTTAAACCAGCCCCACGTCCATGGTCTCCTCATGCTAGCTCTTTCTCGTTCCATCCATTCTCTATTTCTAGTCCCTTCTTTCCTCTTCTCCCTCTCTGATCACTTTCTCTCTTGCTTCCTTCTCCCTCGCTCCCTCTTTCTCTCTCTCCAAACCTCCCGTGCCTGCTGTAATTAAAATTGAGGAGCTGGGGAAGCGACTGAGGTGCCAGGGGCAGCCTGGATGTTCAACAACAGCCTCCAGCTCAGTGGGGAAATGTCTGGTAGAATAAAAGGTCTCTCCGGTCCTGTTTAACATTTTCCCAACCAAGCACTGCCCAGTGGTGGTTGCAGGTGTAGCACGCTACAGGTACGTACTTGAGCAGCACAGCAGAGGTATGAAGCACTATATAATTACAATTATAATTCTATTACAAAAAATAATTTACAATGAGAAGTCTTTCCTTTTTTCTGGAGTAAACCACTATGAAACAAACTGACATTAAAAGGCTTGTTTTGTCTCTACTCATCACTACATTGCCACCAGATGGAGGTTTCTTCCAGTCGTGGTCAACTTGTGTACATCTCACACCAAAGTCACTGACTGAAGTGGGAGGCTCTTTAACATTAGGCCACGTTTGATATGCAACCTTGACACCAAACATGTAATGTTTTAGCGTCAGTTCTATTTATTTATATGGTTATTGTTTTATCTATTTTGCATATTTATGTGACAGCACACAATGCCAATGTGTTTGACAATAAATGGGTGCATTAAATATTAAACTGGTAATTATTCTAAAGATAAGAAAATGCTGTCAGAGCAAGGTGAACTATTCAAATAAAAAAGGACATCAGAAGCTGGAGCATCAAAATGGGAATCCATGATAGTAAAGACACATAATTATGAAAAACAGATGAATAAAAAGCCAGTATCTAATCTTGAAGTTTGAGGCTCTGCTATGTGTGTAATAATTACCCTGTAATTTGAATGTCTACTACTGCAGTTGGGGAAAGGCTGATGCGGAGACAGCCTGGAAGTGCGACACACTTTTTTTCTGTAAAGTTAAATGCAGACATGTAGGTATAGCGTCTTTAGCAGTCAACAACTGTTTTTTTGGCTGCAAATGCTTATTTAAATAGGATCCCTGATCAAATGTGCATATTTATAGAAAATATAACAGGATCTCTTTTATAGATATAAACTGCCCTGGCCTAAACAAAGTAAAAACACATGTTGCTGCTCTCACAAATTTCACAAAGCAGCTTGATGAAATAATACCACTTTCTTTTGAAACTAGGCTTTTTGCTCTCATACCAAAATAATTTTCAACTAACTGTCCCCACGCCTCTTATAATTAATAATAAATGTTAAACCAGGGCAAACACTCACATGTTTCTCAAGCCCACCGTCTCAGCAGGAAAAGTGTCTGCCTTCCTGCCGGCCCGAGGTGTCTGAACGCTCTTCAGCCTCAGAACAAGAGGCACAGCTATTAGGAATTCCTGGCCAAAGGTTGAGAGGGCACCGGGGCAGCAAAACACTCATGGGCTGGGCTGGGCCCAAAACTAAGAGGACACAAACACTGCCGCACGAGCACGACTCAGAGGCAGGCAGATAATACAATAAGGCAGATCACCCTTCAGCTTGTACATAAGGCTGAAAGGTGATTGGCCTGATCATATTTTGGTCCCGCCACCCCTGCGCTGTCATTCACAGCTCTATTGTGCTGTGAAGGCACATGGGCATTTCGTTTTCTTTGAAAGAAAACGCTCGAGATCTGCGGACCCCCTGGGAATGTTCCACGGACCACTGGGGGTCCGCGGACCACAGGTTGGGAACCACTGGTTTATCTGATCGTTGACCACCACCATGAAATGGCAACCACCTGTCCTGTATCTTGGGACAGGTGTAAGTGGGGTAACTCTGCCGACGTTGGGCGTCATGGTGGAACGCGGTCTTGCACCGCCTTGCAATTTCTCATTGGCTAATATAGGGCTCTATGGAGTACAGTGGCCAATGGGGATCAGGGGTGACGGTATCCACCGCTGTGAACATGACTGCCATTTTCTATCTAATTCCTCACTTGTTTCCTGACTTTCCACAGGACAACACCTACACTGCGTGTGCTGCTGTGACCTGTGTGTGGAACATACTATGGCCTGTGTGACCAGGGAAATGGCCCCTACCTTCACTTCAGAAGAGTTGGAGTGACTGGTGGATGGGGTCCTACCCCAGTATGGACTTCTGTATGGGCCTCCAGCCCAACAGGTGAGTATTCCTTGGGCACAATGCATGTGGGAAGAATGCATGGAGATGTGTGTGCAAGCATCGTGTCATCAGGGGGGAATGTTTGGTGGTAGTGTACATGGTGGGCGCCGGACAATGTTTGTGCGAATGGTGATGGAAACAGGATTGGTGGGCCATATGTGCGACAGCCTGGATTGTATGTGTAATGGTGTCTTCCTGTCTGCGTTCCCTTTGCAAGTCTTCACCCATCAAACAAATGGATTTTGGCATGCCAACGATGTGCTGACCCTGGGGGTCTCCTGCAGGCAGAGCACCCACTGCAGGAACTGGTGGGAGGACCTGAGATGCTGGGCACGGAAGACCACGGAGGCCCAGCTGGGGATGGCCTCCCAGTGAGGAAGGGGTGCCCGTCAGAACCTGACGCCCCCTCTGATTGCCCGCATACCGGCGGTGGCCTACCCGCAGCTGGATGGGCGCTTGAGGGCATCACAGCAACCTCAAGGGGGTGAGTACAGTGGGCGTAACTACAATAATTGGTAGGGGGCATGGGATCCAGGTGGTGCATGTGAGTTAGTGGGTGCCCCTAATGCCAGGCCAGACATTGCAGCATGATCCAGCTCAAGGGTAATGAGTGTATGGCAAATGCAGGTAACCTAGCTCGTTTGAATTCCATGTCAGTCAGGGCTAGGTGGGTGCCAGGAGGTGTTGTCAACACCAGGACAGTGCGCGTTCTACGGGCATCTAGAATGCAAAAACCCAACACTTGCCAGATAAAGTAATTTATGCATTGTGATGATATGTTATTGTTTAACCTTTTGCATTGCAGAATTCCATCCAAAAGATTCATTTTTAAGGTGCTTATAAATACTGTACATTTACAATGTATTGCTGCAGACATTCAGAGTGTGTTAGGGTGTGGTCCCTTTCCAGGTCCTTTTGGAGACTTTCCCTGCAACATGCCTGGGCGTGGTTCTAGGCTGGGCCAAGACTCTATAAAAGAGAGTCAGCCCAACTTCCAGTGCTCACTATTCAGAGGTCCCGGTGCAGAGCAGCAGCTTCTTCCTGACTCCTGTCCCGGCGGCCTATTTGGATTTTCCAGTCTTCTGCACTCATCTCTCATTGGTGATCACTGTTTCCAGGCGGTAAGACGGTGTTTGGACATTTCCCAACACCGTAATTGAGAATCTTCATATTCTTGCTTTTAATTCTTAAATGAATAACAGATTACTTGTGCGCTGCCATTTTTTGACATTTGTATAGTGGTTTGCAAATAGGGAGGACGCGCAATTTATTCCATAAAGATTTGACTTCGTTATTACATTATTGTTCATTGCGCGCTGATATTTCTTGACATTTACATGATGTTTTACGAGTTGGCAAGACGTGCAACTCGTTTCATGAGCGTTTATCTTTGTTGCTCATTGCGCGCTATCTTTTCTTGACATTTACATGGTGGCATTCGAATCGGCACAACGCGCGATTCACTTCTTGTGTGTAATTCATGCTGTTCATTGTGCGCTATCATTTTCTGGCATTTACATGGTGGCATTCGAATCGGCAACACGCGCGATTCTTTCCTTGAGTGTTTTTTCATGTTGTTCATTGTGTGCTACTATTTCTTGGCATTTGTATGGTGGCATTTGAATCGACAAGACGCGCAATTCTTTCCCTGAGTGCTTTTCATGTTGTTCATTGTGTGCTACTATTTCTTGGCATTTGTATGGTGGCATTTGAATCGGCAAGACGCGCAATTCTTTCCTCGTGTATAAATAATGTAAGTTACTGTGCGCTACCATTCTAAGACATTTTCTTGGTAGCATTTCAAGTTGACACGTCGCGTGATTTATTCCTTGAATCTACGTTGTGTGATTTCATGGTGCACAAACCTTTATGGTGTTTAATACTCATATAAAAATCTGCAATGTGCGCAATTTACTTCCAAATGTTTTTTCTGAGATGAACACAACAATACCAGAATTTTAGATGTAATGCTGGGTGTTCCTGATATGTATTCATAAAAGGAGATTCATATGGTTGTTTAGAAATTGCTCAGAGTGTTTCCTGATTCTCATGCTAAAGAAAGTACTTGAATCTGAAAGTCCTATTTAACTTTTCCTGTTTCCTCCTCAGGTATTCGGTCATCTAAAGCCTAGTCAGTTTTAGGATTATTCCAGGGTTGTTCATGTTTTTTCGGAAAAGACGAAGCTTAGAGTTGTAGCATGGTACTGATTTCATGAGATGTAATTTTGATGTTGTGTTTTAATAATTTGCTTCCTACAGGTCTCCTTCCCAGCTGTTCCCGTCCTAATCCCCTTTTTCCCACTTGGACTCTCTTAGACTCTGTGATAAATCTAATCAGAGTATTGGAGCTGTCTTGTAGTGGAAGTGTTGGGAACGTGCACGGACCCAGAGGATCTGGTGACTCTGACAGCTGTGCAGTTGCCAGTGTTTGGCCCTCATCTTGCTGTGGCATCTAGCCAAATCAATGCAGTGCAATACATAGTGTGCAATCTCAATCTCTGTGTGTAACAGCGCTGTGTATGCCAACCATTATGTTAGTGCTGTAATTGACCCAGTGTTCCCTTTCTCTCTCTCCACCCATTTTTTCTTCTGTCATCCTGTCCATGTGTGCATTAGCATCATCTTGTGGAGCAGCAGGGGCACCAGAAACAGAGGGAGCTGCATTTCACAGGACCCAGGAGGAAGGGTCCACTGATGCTGAGGGAATCAATGGGATGGAGGGCGAGGGAAGCATCACGGCAGAGACAGAAGACGACAACACTGACTTAGTTACCTCCTCCGATGGAAGCTCCCTGGAGGTGGCGGACACCTCTGTGACCACCCCAGCTGCAGGTACAGCCGCCACCCCCGAACCAGCACTGCCCTGCCAGTAGCTCCTCAGTCCGTTGCCCGTGTCCGCTCACCCAGGAGGGAGGGCATCTCCTTCGCCCCAGGCACCTCAGGCCCTTCCCCAGTGAGCCCTGTAGGGCAGTCAACCATTGCGAATGCCATTCAGGGGCTGATGTAGAAATGCAATGCATTCCTGGAGGGCGTCCAGAGAGGCTTGGCCTCCCAACAGAGATCGATTCAGGCTCTGGCCTCCTCTCTGATTGCTGCGTTGTCCCTGTTCCTACCATCCCCCCTCCAACAACCACTACCCAGTCCCAGTCCCCTCAACTCCAATGCATCCCATACACACATAAAGATGAGCATGCACACAAGACCTTACACAAGAGTGGCACAGTCAAACACAGGCACCACACTTCGGCCCACAAGCACTCACGCGAACACCAGACAGTTGCAGACACAACCACATCCACTGCCTCCACTGTCTCCCCCTCCTCCTCCTCCTCCACCTCCCTCACAGTTACGTCCACACTCACACCTGCATGCACTGCGTCAACATCTACTGCCAGCATCACCACACCAAGCAGCACACACACACCTCACTAGCAGACACCTCCACAACATCCATCCATGCATCCCCGGTGTCCTCTCCCACCTTGTCTGTCCCCCCCCTTTAAAGGACACAATCGTAGGCACTCAAACACCTAACAGCCATCCACTTCACGTCAGCACACTGCCCACGCCCCTCACCCAAGTCCAGCAGAAGTACTCCTCCAACAACCACTACTTCAACCTCCACTCCCATCCCTCCTCCCTCATCATGCCCCACCGTCCCTCCCCCCCCTTTCCTGCCCATAAGAGCAGGGTCCCAATGACCCAGCCTAGCACCTCAGCCAAACAGCCCACGGGGACAGTCAAGGCACCTCCTAGTCGTGAAGGCAAGACAGTGAAGTATCCCACACCACCAGCCAGGAAGGGTAAGGATCTAGGGTAAGGATCCCACTCCACTAGCCAGGAAGGGGAAGGAACCCTCCTTTCCTGCCAGGAAAGGGAAGAAGCCCTCAAATCCTACCATGAAAGAGAAGAAGCCCTCACTTCCTAACAAGAAAGGGAAGAAGCCCTCACCTCCTCCCATGAAAGGGAAGAAGCCCTCACCTCCTACCATGAAAGGGAAGAAGCCCTCACCTGCAGCTCAGACACAGCAGCCCTCCCCTCCAAAAGAGGCTGCCCAGTAGGCCCCTACCCCTTTTGAGACACAGCAGCCCTCACCTCCTGCAGAGGCTGGCAGGGTACCAATACCACCACCAGTGGGCACGGAGCCCTCATCCCCTGCTGAGACACAGCTGCCCTCGCCTCCTGCAAAGGCTGTCCAGGAGGCAACTTCACTAGCAGGGACACTGCAGCCCTAACCTCCAGCAGAGGCAGGCAGGGTACCACCACAACCACCACCACCAGTGGTCCCGGAGCCCTCACCTCCAGTATTTTGTGTTGCTAGTGACATTAAACATCACATGAACGGGCACTGCAAGACACTCTGCTGGCTAGTGGAACTTCACATAGTGCAAAAGAGTTTATTTTCAACTTTCTGGAGTTCCTGTAGCATGGCTATAAGAACTCCGCCCAGGCCTCGTCACTGTCTAGAGGGAATTCACAAACAGCCCAACTGTCAGTCTGACCCTGATGTTGATTCCTCTGGCAGGCAGATGAACAGAATGTTTAAGCAAGGAAACGCCCATTTTCTAAAAGTGGCATTTTCAAACAGACAATCTAAAAACCAACTCTACCCAAAGATAAATTTTAAAATTGTGAGTTCACTCCCCAGCCCTATTTGACCCCAATGGGAAACTGCACTTAAAAGACATTTAAAGGCAGTCCCCAAGTTAACCTATGGGAAAGATAGGCCGTGCAATATTGAAAAACTAATTTGGCAGTGTTTCACTACCAGGACATGTCCTAGCTCTTAAAGATACTACAACAAGAGGGACAGGGAGATTAATGGTCCAGTGCACAACCTCCCAACTTATGATACTTATATACAAGAGTACACTGTTCCAGAACTAAGAAACATAAGTCCACAAGGCACTCTTAAACTGGAAGCAAATGCCCTCACATATCCAATCAGATGTCATGCATCATGATAGGGCTTGCTCCTCGTCAGACTGGTGCTGCAACGTCTGATGGGCATCGCATAGAGGGGGCACTTAACACAAGATCTTTTATCAAAATTATGTACCGTGCTATAAGCTATGGGGCAGAAATTCTACCTGCGTACAAACAGACAATGGGAGAGCAGAAAAAAGGAATAAAATTGGCTCAAAACCCTACACACAAACAACAATTTATTGTAGAGAAAGGGGTCTTGGTCAAGATTAAAACTCATATGGGAGTGAAAAAGAGATAATGCTCGATCACACTCTCAACACTTATCGAATAGGGGTGACCTTCATCCCCTATAATAGGTCAACATCTTTCACGTCTAAGGGGTCCATATGGATCCAGTGATGCTTCATCAGGACCAACTAACAAAGAAAACAAAACACTTCTCCTCAGTGTTACAAAAAGCCCACAATGTTTCTAAAGTGATAAGTCAAAATACTCCAGTCACTTACTCAAAAAAACCTTACACGATAATCTAGTCGTATAGGGAGGGAGACCTGTGGAGAAGGAGAAAAACACACAGAATACAATGCAGCGGATACAAAAAAATCAGTACAATATTGTGTATGTAAAAAAAGTGACGTGACAATCAGTGTCCAAATTGCTATCATGCTCAGTGGTAATGTGGGATACTAAAATATGCTAGCTTACCATCCCACATTAAGGACCAGGCTCCACAGGAGGCTACATACCATAGGATTGACGTAATATCTATGATATTATAGTGAAAATTAATGTAAATCAGATAATGGTTCAACAGGTGTATGTTCAGCTTAATGAGTGATCCACCACACACAAGACACACAAGACCTCATTTCTCTGTTTTTGTCTGTGGTGTAATAAATTATGATCACCACATGTAGTCACTCCTCATTGAGATAGGTAGGAGATCAAATTACAAAGCATCCACTTCAAGGTGGGAAGAGCAAGAATTATGAGAAAGAATACATCTACTCAGTAATACAGCCTCACGTAATGTACAAAACATATTAAGGCTCAAAAGCAAAACAACAAGTGTGTGTGTACATGGATCTAAACAGAGGAAGCAGTGCTGTTCTAACGTAAGTGGCATAACTTACTTTAATGTTGCCAGTCCTTCATCCGGAGACCTACCCTGAAGACGCGCTCCCGAAGTAGTCAGGAGCAACGCACCCGTTGGGGTAAATAACAACTTCAGGCCATGAATCCAGTCAGCGACAAGTTTGCTGACTGTCGGTCCGAGGTATGGCACTCCCACTAGTGCCAAAATCGACGACAGACTTGTACGGGCACGTCACTAGTGCAGAAAAACAGAGACAAAAACAAACACGACAGAAGGACTTATCTCAGCATTTGGTGGATCCTTCATTCAAATGTGAAAAACACCGAAGGACTTAGAGGGGCACGTCACTAGTGCCAAAAACAAAAAAGACTCAACATAAAATCGAGTTACCAGTCTACAAAGACTCAGAAATCCCGAATGTTAGACCTGACAGCCTTAGGGTGGTCACCCTTAACTTTTTGCCTACCTTCCTCCACTTTTCTGCGGGTTTTAAGACTCTGTGCACTTTACCACTGCTAACTAGTGCTAAAGTGCATATGCTCTCTCGCCTTAAACATGGTAACATTGGATCATACCCAATTGGACTATTTAATTTCCCCAGTAGAGTATCAATATGGGCCTAGATGTGCCCAGGGCCTGTAGATTAAATGCTACTAGTGGGCCTGCAGCACTGATTGTGCCACCCACTTAAGTAGCCCCTTAACCTTGTCTCAGGCCTGCCATTGCCAGGTCTGTGTGTGCAGTTTCACTGCCAATTCGATTTAGCATTTAAAAGTACTTGCCAAGCCTAAAACTCCCCTTTTTCTACATTTAAGACACCCCTAAGGTATGCCATAGGTAACATAGAGGCAGGGTGCTGTGTAGGCAAAAGGCAGAACATGTACCTGTGTTGTTTACATGTTCTGGTAGTGTAAAACTCCTAAATTCATTTTTACACTGCAGTGAGGCTTGCTCCCTTCATAGGTTAACATTGGGGCTGCCCTCATACATTCTTTGAGTGGTAGCTGCTAATCTGAAAGGAGTCAGGAGGTCATATTTAGTATGACCAGAATGGTGATACATAATCCTGCTGACTGGTGAAGTAGGATTTAATATTACTATTTTAGAAATGCCACTTTTAGAAAGTGAGCATTTCTCTGCACTTAAACCTTTCTGTGCCTTACAATCCACACCTGGCTGGGTTTAGTTGACAGCTCCTTGTTCATTCACTCAGGTACACCCCAAACACAGGATACTCAGCCTCACTTGCATACATCTGCATTTTTAATGGGTCTTCCTGGGCTGGGAGGGTGGAGGGCGTGACTCTTGCTTGTCAAAGGACAGTAGCCTGCCCTCACACAAAGGACTGCCACACCCCCTACTGGGACCCTGGCAGACAGGATTGAACTGAAAGGGGACTTTGTGCACTTCTCAGCCACTCTTTGATGTCTCCCCCACTTTAAACGCACATTTGGGTATTTAAACAGGGCCTCTGCCCCTACCAACTCAGAAACGTCCTAGACAAGAAACTTGAACTAGAACCTGCATCCTGCCAAGAAGAACTGCCTGGCTGCCCAAAGGACTCACCTGTCTGCTTTCTGTGAAGGACCTCTGCCTTGCTGTTGCCCTGCTGCCTTGCTGCTCTCTGGCTGTGGTGAAGAAGTGCTCTCCAAGGGCTTGGATAGAGCTTGCCTCCTGTTCCCTGAAGCCTCAGCCTGCCAGAAAAGAAACACAGCCTGCACCGCAGTGAAAATTTCACTGCACGCCGAACCGGAATGACGCAGCCCGACTTCGCAGTGAGAAGACTGGTGCAGCGCCAACATAGCGACCGAAAATTTAACGCAACACCCACTGAATCGACGCAGCTCCTTTGACTTCATCCTACCAGTGCAGGAAATACACGCATCATCCCCGGGGCATCGGAAAACCCTGCAACCCGAAGAGGATCCATGACCGAGCACCGGAAATCGACGCACAGCCGTCCCTGTGTGAAAACTAAATGACGCATCGCTGTGTGCAGCCCGAGAAATCAACGCACAACCCTTTGTTTCCATGCATTTTCTCTTCTGTGGTTCTGTGCAGAGATTTTGCACATGAACAGGGTACTTTGTGTTTGAAAGAAACTTTGTTTGCTTTTAAAAGACTTAAGGCACTTTGGCCCTCATTCCAACCCTGGTGGTCGGTGATAAAGCAGCGGTAATACCGCCAACAGGCCGGCGGTAACTTAAATGGAATTATGACCACACGGGAAATTGCTCAGACAAACAGCCACTTTAACACACCGACCGCCACGGCGGAATCAACAAGCACCACAGCGGTAACCGCCAACAGCTAGGTGGAAGACAATGTACCGCCCACACTATTATGAGCAGCCTATCCCCCACCTTTTCTGGGGCAGTACCAACGACATCAAAAGCCTGGCGGAAACAGATCTCAGAAGGATTCAGCTATGGAGACTCAGGGAACAACGACGACTCCATGGAGCCCGACCTGCACATATTCTCCATGCACGTCTACCTTCTGCTGCATTATCAACATCAACGCTGGCGACGACGACAACGGTGAGTACTGCCGCCTAGCACACAAGGGAAGGGGGAGGAAAAAGAGAGTGACACACAAACGCAACACGCAACACCTCTACCCCCAACACCATACACACAACCAGATGCAGTAACATTACATATTCATCCTGTACCCCTCAGGAATAATACAAGGACAAAATGATTTGAAGAAAGTGAGTGTAATATGACAGAATACTATAAATAAGTGCATCAAAATCCAACCGTTTATACATATTTACAAATGTAGGGACACTGCCCAGTCCTCAATGTTCATGGGCCACAGGGCCACATCACATAGGCCAAGGGCCACCTCACTCCTGCAACAACACGAAGAAAATAGACAGACACCTCAGGGGGACAGGGAATGGGGGGGCAGCTCAGCCAGAAGATGGTACAATGCCACTGGTCCTGGATGGGGCAACATGCCCACTGCTTGGTCCTGGGGAGTGCAAGGCCACAGTCTCTCAAGTGGGTGGTTTGCCTGGGAAGGATGGGGTGAATAGATGGCTTCTCCACTGGTTCCAGAGGGGGCATTGTGACCAGTGTGCTTTATCCTGGGAAGGATGGGGTGAGTGGATGGCTTCTTCCACTGGTTCTGGAGGGGGCATTGTGCTCTGTGATGCAGATGTTGGGGAGTGCAAGGTCACAGTCTCTCATCTGAGTGTCAGACCCACCGGATTTGCAGGGCCCAGGCAGCATAACAGCCCATGGATGCAGGAATACACACTGCCCACCGGCAGTGAGGGCTGCTCAGTGGTGTCAGTGCAGGTGTCAGTGCTGGCAGTGGTGGGGGGAGGCTCCAGCCCTTCCCTTGCAGCCTAAGATGGCTGCCCACTGGGGCTGCTGCTGCTGGTGGTAGTACTGGCGGCGGTGGAGATGGAGGTGGCTGTGCTAGCAGTGGTGGGGGAGGCTCAAACCCTTACCCTGCAGCCTCGGATGGCTGCCCACTGGGGCTGGTGCTGCTGGTGGCACTGCTGGTGGTGGTGGTGCCAGTGGTGGGGGGGAGGCTCCAGCCCTTCCCTTGCAGCCTCAGATGGCTAACCACCATATTTGGTGGTGGGGCCTCTGAATGAGTCCCAGCACCATGCCTCCGGTCCTTCCTGCCTTCTGGTGCAGGCCCCTTGCCCTTCCTGTCAGCACCCAGGAATTGCCCGTGCCCTTCCTAGACACAGGTGATGGTGCCTCAATGTCCTTCCTAGATGCAGCTGGAGGTACCTCCTTACCCTACCTTGAAGCACCTGGTGCAGGCACCCTTTCAGTGTCTCTGCCTGGTGCCTGGGATCATCTCCCACCTGCAGAAGCTGTTGACCACCCTGGCCTGACATGAAGGACACAGTTGAGTGGTAGGGAAGAGGTCAACGGTGGAGAGGAAAAGCTTCTTAGGGACATTGAGGCAGGAAGAGGGTGAAAGATTGGGAGTGGAGGAAGAGGAAGTGGTTGTAGGAGGTGTCTCTCTGCTGATTTTGGGTGCAGGTTGCTGTTGTGAAGTGGATGGCTGCCGGGTGTCTGAGTGCTTGTGTTTGTGTACTTTGGGAGGAGGGGGCACAGACACAGTGGGAGAGGACACATTGGACGTGTGCATAGATGTGGATTGGTGACTGCCAGTGAGGGGCATGATGGTGATAGTGGATGAGGATGTAGTGCATGCTGGTGTGAGTGTAGATGCTACTGGGAGGGAGGTGGACGGGGAAGAGGAGGGGGACACAGTGGAGGCAGTGGATGTTGGTATGTCTGCATCTGGATGATGTTTGTGTGAGTGCCTGTGGGATGATGTGTGGTGCCTGTGTTTGCCTGAACCACTCCTGTGTGTTATCCTGTGTGCATGCTGGTCTGACTGTGTGCTTGGGATAGGTTGAGGTTGAAGGGAATGGGATTGGGTAGGGGAAGTTGGAGGGGGAGGCTAGGAACAGGGACAATGGCTGCATTCAGGGAGGAGGCCAGAGCCTGGATTGATCTCTGTTGGGCCGCCATGCCAGAGTGAATGCCCTCCAGGAATGCATTTGTCTGTTGCAAATAGGCTGCCAGCCCCTGGATGGCATTCACAATGGTTGACTGCCCAACAGAGATGGATCGCAGGAGCTCAATAGCCTCCTCACTCAGGGCAGCAGGGCTAACTGGGGCAGGGCCTGAGGTGCCTGGGGGTAAAGGAGATGCCCACCCTCCTGGGTGAGCCTGCACAGGAAACACGCTGAGGTGCTGCTGGGAGGGCGGTGCGGGTACGGGTACGGGGTTGGCGGCTGTACCTATTGGGTGGGCACGAGGTGTCCGCCACCACCAGGGAGCTTCCATTGGAGGAGGTATCACTGTCTGAACTGCCCCCTCCAGTCTCCGCTGTGGTGCTCCCCCGCCCTCCGTCCCACTGGTGCCCTCACCATCGGTGGATTCAGCCTCCTGAACCCTGTGGGATGCAGCTCTCCCCATCTCTGGTGCCTCCGCTCCTCCGCCAGAAGATGCTAATGCACATAAGGACAGGGTGACAAATCAAAAGGGGGGGACAAAGGATACACTCGGTCAATGGCGGCAACAACACCACTGCTGGCGTACACAACACACACACACACAGGGTATAGCCCTATGCACTAGGCACTGCACTAACAGTCACAATGCTAGTCACCCACCCATAGACAATTTAATCATACCTGAGACCCACAGACCCATGCCCACTAGTGGATACGTACTAGCTTGGTTGGAGGATATTCACATGAGACCCTGCCCAACATGGGACCTACCCTGCAATGTCCGGCATGACCTAGGGACACCCACAGGCCCACACCCCCCACCCGGATGCCACCCCACCCCACCACATGTAAATTGTATATTGGGGCACTGTAATCACCATCCTGTGGCTGCTGTGATGCCCCCAAGGGCCCATCCAGCTCTGGATAGGCCACCGCCAATATGCGGGCCATCAGGGGGGTCAAGGTTCGACGGGTACCCCTTCCTCATTGGGAGGCCATCCCCAGCTGGGCCTCCGTGGTCTTCCATGCCGAGCGTCTCAGGTCCTCCCACTGTTTCCAACAGTGGGTGCTCTGCCTGTCGTAGACCCCCAGGGTCCGCACGTCCTTGACGATGGCATGCCATATTCCCTTTTTCTGATGGGAGCTGACCTGCAGAGAAACACACATAGGAAATGGTATCAGTCAGACCGTCCTGCCTGTTACACTCATGGCCCACCATATCCCTCACATCCCCTTACGCACAGACATAGCATACCATACATGCAACACGCTGCCCAGGGCCCTTCCATCAACCCCTCCTACAAAAGGCCTTCACACACACACACCACCCCATGCATTCATGTTCCATGCATCGTGCTCACAGTGTGCTCATCTGTTGGTCTGGAGGCCCATACACCATTCGGTACTGGGGTAGGACCCCATCGACCAGTCTCTACAACTCCACCGCGGTGAAGGCAGGGGCTCCCGTCCCTAGTGACACGAGCCATGGTCTGTTCCAGACACAAGTCACAGCAGCACATGCAGTGTAAGTCCTCTCCTGTTGAAGGCAAGGTAGCAAGTGAGTGAACAGATGGAAAATGGCGGTCACGTCCACGGCGGTGCACACCGTCACGACTGCCGTACATCACCATTGGCCACTGTAAACCATAAGGCCCAATGGTAACCAATAAGGATTTGCACTGTGGTTTTCACCCGCCTCCCGCAACAGCGCACAAGGTCTGCGGAATTACCTCATATCCACATGTCCCTCCAAACAGGACAGGCGGACGCCATTTCAGGGGTGGGGGCAGGCCATGGCACCTAACTGCGTCACAGTACACATAAGCACCATTTGGGCCTATCCAACAATATACTGTTACAGTCTCAACATGAAATGAAGTGTAGTGTTTGGAAATATGGGATAGTGACCACCTGCTCATGGTTTTGCCTCTTAGACTGCAACCGCTGCAGATAAATAGGAGATGGAGACATCCCCGTGTACAGGCCCCTGGTGGAATTGGCATCAATGGAGGACAGGCACATTATCCTCACCTATAGACTGGAAAGGGCCACAATCACAGAGCCGTGAGCCAATTGGAGCCTGACCTGATATCTGCTGTCCGTCACCCCACTGGGATCCCCCCTCTTGTGCAAGTCCTATCTGTGCACCATTTCCTGGCAACTAGCTCCTTCCAAGTGACAGTGGGCTTGGCAGCAGGAATGTCCAGCCATTGTTCTCAATAGTGCTGACCAGAGTGTTGTCTGCCCTGATTAAACACATGTGCAGGTACATCGTTTTCCCCAAGGTGGATTAGGCCACAGTGAAAGCTGATTTCTATGCAATGGGACATATCCCCAACATTATTGTGGCTATTGACGGTACACATATTGCATTTGTCCCCCCCCCACTGGAGAAATGAACGGGTGTTCAGAAATCGAAAGAGCTTTCACTCAATGAATGTGTAGATAGTGTGCCTGGTGGACCAGTACATCTACCATGTCAATGCAAAGTATCCTGGGTCTGTGCATGATGCCTTTATCCTGAGGAATAGCAGCATCCCATATGTGATGGCTCAACTCCAGAGGCACTGGGTGTGGCTAATAGGTGAGCCCTGGTTCCCACCCAGTGGATGTTGGTGTATCGATATTGTGTGGGCCATAAGGGTTAGAGCGTGTCTAACAGTTGTCTCTTGATATTTGCTGATGACTCTGGTTATCCCATCCTCTCATGGCTACTGACCACTGTGCGGAATCCCAGGACAAGGGCAGAGGAACATTACAATGAGGCACATGGGCGAACACGAAGAATAATAAAGAGGACATTCGGCCTCCTGAAGGCTAGGTTTCATTGCCTACATTTAACAGGTGGATCCCTGTGCTACTAACCCAAGAAGGTCTGCCAGATCGTCGTGGCATGCTGTATGTTGCACAACCTTGCCTTACGTTGCCAGGTGCCTTTTCTGCAGAAGGACGAGGCTGGAGGTGTGCATGTGGCAGCTGTAGACCCTGTGGACAGTGAAGATGAGGAGGCAGAGGATGAGGATGAGGACAACAGAAGTGCAATAATTCGTCAATACCTCCAATGACACACAGGTAAGACAGTGTAACTTCACTTTTAATTGACAGTTCTGTATTTGACATTGTCACTGGCAGGCTGATTTTCCCACTTCTATGGCCACTTACTGTACCCTTTGGCATCTCTATTTGCAGATATTTGTGCCCCACTGTCACTCCTGGTGTGTTGACTGCAACCAACTACAGGTCGTTCATATGTATACATTACTGCACAGTTGTATTGCAGTGTTTAAAGCTTGTTAAACTAATACATATTTCAATCATTTGACAGAGGGATGTGCAATGGGCTGGGATGATGGTGGAGGAAAGTCCAGCATAGAGTCCAGTCTATGTGGATCACAGGTGCATTGTCCAAGGGAGCATAGGAAGTGGAGCAATGGCAGTTCAAGGCGGACAGGGTGGGACACCAGGGTCACAATCAGGATAGTCTTATTTCCTGGCAGGGATCTTGGCAATAGTCTCTGGCTTCTGCCTGGATCACAGGGAACGTTTGCGGGGTGGTTCTCCTTCTGCAGGGGGAGGGGTGCTGGTGGCCTGTTGGTCCTGTGGCTGGGCCTCCTGTCCACTAGTGGCAGTGGAGGTGGAGGGCTGTTCATTGGTTTGGCTAGTGGTAGGGGCCCGGTAGTGTGCCACTGCCTCCATCATAGTGTTGGCTATGTCTGCCAGAACCCCTGCAATGGAGACCAGGGTGGTGTCAATGGACTTCAAGTCTTACCTGATCCCCAGGTACTGTCCCTCCTGCAGCCGCAGGTTCTCCTGCATTCTGTCCAGTATCTGGCCCTTGTCTCCTGGGAATGGTGGTATGCTCCCAGGACTTGGTGAGTGCCTCGTGGAGAGTCAGTTCCCTGGGCCTGTTATCCCCCTGTCGCACAGCAGTCCTCCCAGCTTCCCTGTTGTCCTCTGCCTCTCTCCCCTGAACCGTGTGCCCACTGCCACTGACCCCAGGTCCCTGATCATTCAGTGTTTGTGGGGTGGCCTGGGGTCCCTGTAGTGGTGGAGACACTGCTGATTGACGTGTCCTGGGGACAGAGGTATGGGCCCACTAGGTGGGTACTGTGCAGGTGTTTCCTGAGGGGGGAGGCTCTGTGGTGGTATGTGTAGGAAAGTACCATCTTGCCTGGCATGTTACCCCCATTTTTACTTGTGTGTCAGTTTGTTTTTGCCGGTCTCACTGGGATCCTGCTAGCCAGGAGCCCAGTGCTCATAGCTTGTGGCCTGAATGTGTTCCCTGTGTGGTGCCTAACTGTGTCACTGAGGCTCTGCTAACGATAACCTCAGTGCTTATGCTCTCTCTGTGTTTAAAAATGTCACTACAGGCTAGTGACCATTTTTACCAATTCTGATTGGCACACAGGAACACCCTAATAATTTCCTAGTATTTGGTACCTAGGTACCCAGGGTATTGGGGTTCCAGGAGATACCTATGGGCTGCAGCATTTCTTTTGCCACCAATAGGGAGCTCAGACCAATCTTACACAGGACTGCCACTGCAGCCTGAGTGAAATAAGATCCACGTTATTTCACAGCCATTTTACACTGCACTTAAGGAACTTATAACTCACCTATATATCTAACCCTCACTTAGTGAAGGTTAGGTGCAAAGTTACTAAGTGTGAGGGTGCCCTGGCACTAGCCAAGGTACCCCCACATAGTTCAGGGCAATTTCCCCGGACTTTGTGAGTGCGGGGACACCATTTCACGCGTGCACTACATATAGATCAATACCTATATGTAGCTTCACAATGGTAACTCCGAACATGGCCATGTAACATGTCTAAGATCATGGAATTTTCCCCCCATGCCAAATCTGGTTTTGAGGTGCCAATTCCATGCATCCCCGGGGCTTCAGCATGGACCCCGGGTACTGCCAAACTAGCTCTCTGGGGTTTTCACTGCAGCTACTGCTGCTGCCAACCCAAAGACAGGCTTCTGCCCTCCTGGGGTCTGGGCAGCCCAATCCCAGGAAGGCAGAACAAAGGATTTCCTCTGAGAGAGGGTGTTACACCCTCTCCCTTTGGAAATAGGTGTTAAGGGCCTGAGAGGAGTAGCCTCTCCTGGCCTCTGGAAATGCTTTGAAGGTCACAGATGGTGCCCTCCTTGCAACAACCAGTCTACACCAGTCCAGGGATCCCCCAGCCCCTGCTCTGGAGCAAAACTGGACAAAGGAAAGGGGAGTGACCACTCCCCTCTCCATCACCACCCCAGGGGTGGTGCCCAGAGCTCCTCCAGTGTGTCCCAGTCCTCTGCCATCTTGAATGCAGAGGTGTGAGGGCACAATGGAGGCCTCTGAGTGGCCAGTGCCAGCAGGTGACGTCAGAGGCCCCTCCTGTTAGGTTCTTACCTGGATAGGTGGCCAATCCTCCCCTGAGGGCTATTTAGGGTCTCTCCTATGGGTTTCTCGTCAGATAACGAATGCAAGAGCTCACCAGAGTTCCTCTGCATCTCCATCTTCGACTTCTGCCAAGGTTCGACCGCTGACTTATCCAGGACACCTGCAAAACCGCAACAAAGTAGCAAGACGACTACCAGCAACATTGTAGCGCCTAATCCTGCTGGCTTTACCAACTGTTTCCTGGTGGTGCATGCTCTGAGGGCTGCCTGCCTTCACCCTGCACTGGAAGCCTGGAAGAAATCTCTCGTGGGTCAACGGAATCTTCCCCCTGCTAACTCAAGCACCAAACTTCTGCATCACCGGCCCTCTAGGTCCCCTCTCATCTTGACCAGCTTGGTCCCTGGAACACAGGAGCTAGGTCCAAGTGACCCGACAGTCCAGTGATCCATCTGTCCAAATATGGTGGAGGTAAGACCTTGCCTTCCCACGCCAGGCAGTAATCCTGTGAACTGTGTGATCTGCAGCTGCTAGGGCTTTTGTGCTCTCTTGCAAGGAATCCTTCATGCACAGAATAGCCCTGGTCCACAGCACTCCGTCCTGCATTGCTCAACTCACTGAGCTGACCACTGACTTCGTGGGACCCTCCTTTGTAGTGTTAAGATGACCGCCATGCTCAGTTCTCTTGAATCCTGGTTCAAATGCTTCTGCAAGTGCTGCTTGCTTCTGCGTGGGCTCTCTGTGCTGCTGGGCACCACCTCTGTCTCCTCCTCCAAGGGGAGACCTCTTGGTCCTTCCTGGGCCTGGGGAGCACCCATTTTCTTCATTTGCGACCTTTGCAGCTAGCAAGGCTTGTTTGTGGTCTCTCTGCATGGAAACAACTATGCATCCTCTATCACGCCGTTGGACATCTTCTGTGCAAAGGAGAATTTCCTGGCATCTTCTGTTGTTGCAGAATCTTCAGCTTCTTCCACCCGGAGGCAGCCATTTTGCACCTTCATACAGGGTTTAGTGGGCTCCTGCCCCCCCTGGACACTTGCGTGACTCTTGGACTTGGTCCCCTTCCTTTGCAGGTCCTCAGGTCCAGGAATCCATCATCAGTGCTTTGCAGTCAGTTGTTGTCTTTGGAGAATCTCCTATCACGGCTTTAGTGTGTTCTGGGGAAGTAAGGTCACTTTACTCCTACTTTTCAGGGTCTTGGGGTGGGGTCCAGTTTTCTAACACTCCAAGCGACCCTCTACACACTACACTAGGCCTGGGGTCCCTAAGTGGTTCGCATTCCACTTTCTTAGTATATGGTTTGTGTTGCCCCTAGGCCTATTGCATCCTATTGTAAACTACAATGTTTGTACTACTTTTCTAGCTGTTTACTTACCTGATTTTGGTTTGTGTGTATATTTGGTGTATTTTACTTACCTCCTAAGGGAGTATATCCTCTGAGTTATTTTTGGCACATTGTCACTAAAATAAAGTACCTTTATTTTTAGTAACTCTGAGTATTGTGATTCTTATGATATAGTGCTATATGATATAAGTGGTAGAGTAGGAGCTTTGCATGTCTCCTAGTTCTGCCTAAGCTGCTCTGCTATAGCTACCTCTATCAGCCTAAGCTGCTAGAACACTACTAATCTATCAATAAGGGATAACTGGACCTGGCACAAGGTGTAAGTACCATCAGGTACCCACTATAAGCCAGGCCAGCCTCCTGTAACCGACTGTCCAGAGATCCCTGATGGGCCAAGTTGGTCATCCAGATCCAGGTGTCCAGAGCTGCTGTCATCACTATGGGCCTCTTCGGGTGGGGGACTGGATGTTGCTGGTACCTCATCTCCTGTGACGTTGGATGGGGACCTGTGGGGATGTAAATGCAGTGATTTCGTTTCAGCCTGCGACATCTTGTGCATGGGTGTTTTGCCCTCTATGGTTGTTATTGCCCTGGCAGCTTTGCCTTGTGTGAGTAGTTATTTGGTGGGCTTGCTGTTTCCCTCTAGTGTGAATGCTTTAGTGATGGGTGTGCATGCAGGTCTGTGATAGGGGCCCATGCATTGGTAGAGCCTGCAGGGCTTGGTATTGGGATGGATGGGTTGTGATGGTAGGGTGTGTGGGAGGTGGTGGAGTGATGGGAGTGAGGGTAAGGGTGGGGGTATGTGATGGCATGCAGGTAGGGGGGGGTGATAGTAATAGAGATTTTACTTACCAGAGTCCAGACCTCCTCCTCCTCCTGCCAGGCCCTAAGGATGCATGATTGCCAAGACTTGCTCCTCCCATCTTGTTAGATGCGGGGGAGGAGGTGGGGTTGCACCGCCAGTCCTCTGTACTGCGAGCTGGTCTGTAGCTGCAATGGAACGTACCTTCCCCCGTAGGTCATTCTGCCTCTTCCTAATGTCATCCCTTGGTCTGGGGTGTTGTCCCATGGCATTGAGCCTGTCCATGATTCTCCACCATAGCTCCAGCTTCCTAGAAATGGAAATCTGCTACACCTGTGTTCCAAGTTGCTGTGGCTCTACCTGGATGATTTCCTGCACCATGACCCTTAGCTCCTCTGAGAACCTGAGGTGTTGTTGTGGTGCCATGGGTGTAGTGTGAGTGGTGTGGGTGAGGGTGTGTGGGGTGATGTTTTGGGGTTTGTGAGGGTGGTGTGGTGTATAGGTGATGGTGGTATGTGGCTCTGGTTGTGTGGGTGCTCTTGCTGTATCTCTCTCTGTTGGCAATTGTTTGTATTTGTAAAGCGTTGTGGGTAATGTGAGTGTGTCTTTTATAGTGGTGTGGGTGTGGTGTGTGTTTGGGTGCCAGGTGTGTGTGGCTTGAATTGATCAATGTGGTGATGTTTTATATGTGTGTGTGTATTTTGAGCGCGGCTGTATGTACCGCCAATAATTTACCACCATTGAATGTCCGCCGCAGTGATTCGTGGTTTAAAATGTGATGGGCCTTGTTCTGTTGGCGTAACGGTGTGGGTTTTGATACCGCCAGTTTATCATTGACCTTTGGACTGGCAGACTTGTGTGTGTGGCTGTGTAGTGACGGATTGCTGTGTGTGTCATAATATGGGTAGCAGTAATCCACTGCGTCGGTGGTATGTTGGCAGCAGTCAGCATGGCGGTAAGCGGTACTTACCACCAATGTCATAATGGGGGCATTTATATCACTTTTACACTGATATCTCAACATATACTTATTGCATCTTAATCATTTTGACCTGCATTTATCCAGATAAATATTATATATTTTTCTAAACACTGTGCGGTGTATTTTTGTGGTGCTATATGGTGTTATTGTATGATTTATTGCACAAATACTTTACGCATTGCCTTGTAAGTTAAGCCTCACTGCTCAGTGCCAAGCTACCAGAGATTGGGCACAGGAAAATTTGGATTGTGTGTGACTTACCCTGACTAGAGTGAGGGTCCCTGCTTGGACAGGGGGTAACCTGACTGCCAACCAAATACCCCATTTCTAATTTTGGTGATCAGCGGAGAGGATAGGACTTTTATTTGTGCAGTGACATACAGTAGCTAAGTATTTCACTACCTACCCACAGTTGAAGATCAAATTGATTTTTTTATCTTTTTCTGCAATTTTGTTTTTCCTGACAATTTTTGACTAAAATCCTCATTCAACATGTCTCTGGCTGGGTCTCAAGCAGGAAATGAAGATTTTGATCTAGCCATGCTGGAGACCTACACTGCTAAACAGCTGAGGGGGTTCTGCAGGGATATGGGTGTACCTACCCAGAAAGCCTCAGAAAGGAGGAACTCCAAATGACACTGAGGCCCTGGGCAGAAGCCAATTCTGATGAGAATGTTGAGGAGGAGGGTCCGGAGGATGGCCCCTCAGAGGATTTTTTGCCATCAGTTAATGAAGTTACCACTCCAATTGTGCCCCCTGACAAACCAGGGAGCAGTGTCTCTGATCAAGGCTTGACCACAGAGGAAAGGAGAGAGAGTATCAATTGCCAATGGCAATGTTGAAAATTGAGGCTTAACAGGAGGAAAGGAGGGCAGAGAGAGAAGCCAAACAAGCTGAAGCTGAAAGAGCAGCCAATCAGATTGAAGCTGAGAGAGCTGAAGCTGCAGCTGAGGGTGCCTTGGCTGAGAAGAAACTTTTGTTGGCTCACAAACTGAGTCTCAAGAAGCTGGAGATCAAGGCGAGGCAGTCTGAGTCCAGCAGTGATGGTGGCAGCATACATGCAGGACCTGTTGAGGAAAAAAAGGTTTGTATACCCAAAAATGTGGTGCAATGTTTTGTGGTGGGAGGTGACATTGATAAGTGATTGGCTGCCTATGAAGTTGCACTAAGGGCCCATGGGACTTCTGAGGAGCAATGGGGGGAGGCCTTGTGGTTTTATGTACCAGCAGTGGGGAGGGACATACTTCTTACACTAGCTCCACATGATCGGAATGTCTATGCTCCGATAAAGCCCGCTTTACTGGCCAAGTATGGGCTGACCCCGAGAAATATCGTCAGAGGTTTAGGGACAGCACCAAACTTTCCACACAAACTTGGGTAGATTGTTTTGATTTCTCCAAAAAGGCAGTGAATTGATGGGTGTGAGGCAGCAATGTATATGATTACAAAGGGTTATATGATTTGATTCTGAGAGGGCATATGCTCAGTATTTCTTTTACAGAGTTGTGCCAGTACTTGGTAGATAGGAAGCTGACTGATCCCAGAAAGCTTCCTGAGGAGGCGGACCTCTGGGTTAGCACCAGAGTGTCCAAGAAGGCATCTGGGGGGGACACCCACAATGGTGGTCAGAGGGGGGAGACAAACTTAAAGAGAAGGAACTCTCAAAAGGCCACCAAAACAATTCCCAAGGGGGGAAACCATTCCTCTTCTAGATTTAGGAAGAAACAAGGGTTCTTTGACAGTAGGTTAGGGAAGTTGGTCCCCAAATGCTTAGAGTGCTACCAGCATGGACGACTCCCAGTGTTCCAAGAGAGCACAGTCCACCACTGGACAGACACCTGGGTTGGCTAGTGTAGCACTTAGGGGGGAGACAGTCCCAGTTAGCTTTGGGGGGCAGAGAATGGTGTCCCTAGTATTCATTGGAGATGAGGAGATGGTGCCTAAAGCCCACATGCCTGCCAATACTTCAAAGTATAGGCAGTGGGTCACCATTAATGGGCAAAGAGTGGAGGCACTGCATGACACAGGAGCAGGTATGACTACTGTCAAGATTCAGTTGGTGTGAGCAGAGCAGATAGTCCCTAATACATTCCACCAGGTCAATGTTGCTGACAATCATGAGCGTCACCTACCGGTGGCTCTGGTTCCCTTTGAGTGCGGGGGTCTCTGGTACTCTGAAAGTAGCTGTCAGTCCTGTCATGCCTGTAGATTGTCTGTTAGGCAATGATCTTGAGCATACTGCCTGGAAGGAGGTAGAGCTCAGATCCCACATGGAGATGTTAAGTGTGCCTGAGTGGGTCTACATGACCACAGGGTCCATGGCTGCCCGGGAAGGTAGTCAACGACGTCTGGAGCCTGGAACAATGGCCCAGACAGCTGCAAAGAGGAAGGGCAAGAGGCTTGGGAAACCTGCCTCAGATGTTCCCACTGTGGTGGATGGGGCCCCTGAGGAGGAGGAGGCCCCTGAGCCAACTGGAGAGGACATAGCTGACCTGGACAACCTGCCTGAACCTGCTGGCTGTCAAGTAGAGGGTGGGCCAAACCAGGGCAGAATTTCTGCAAGGTGCAGAAGGAATGCCTCTCCCTTGACGGTCTGAGGCAACAGGCCACAGCCCAAGCAGCTAGTGAAGCCTCTGGCAATCACCATATCTACTGTGAGAGTGATCTCCTTTACAGTGAGCCTAAGGTTCTGGCCATTGTGCTGGTGGTCCCCCAGTGTTATCAGGCCTTCCTACTGGGTCTGTCTCATGACAACCCCCTGGCAGGATATCTGTGCCAAGACAAGGCCTTTGCCAGGCTTGTCACCCACTTCCATAGCCCTAGAATGTGGGTAGCCTCAGATAATTTCTGCAGGGCCTGACCCACTTGCCAGGCTAGTTGGAAGACAGGGAAAAGGCTTAAGCCGCCCTGATCCCACTCCCCGCCGTTGGCACACCCTTTGAAAGGGTGGGCATTAACGTCATTGGTCCCTTGGACCCCAAAACTGCCTTGGGCAACAGGATTATTCTGGTTTTGGTGGCTCATGCCACCGGCTATCCAGAGGCAATCCCTCTGAGAACAATGACTGCATCGGTGGTCACCAGAGCCCTAATGGGAATATTTACCCGTGTGGGATTCCATAAGGAAGTTGTGTCTGACAGAGGCACAAACTTCATGTCTACATACATGAAGTCCATGTGGGATGAGTGTGGGGTGACCTACCGGTTTATCACCCCTTATCATCCTCAATCCAATGGACTTGTTAAGAGATTCAACAAGACCCTTAAAGGCATGATCCCTGGCCTACCTGAGACCATGAGGCGTAAGTGGGAAATCCTCTTGCCATGCCTGCTGTTTGCTTATAGAGAGGTGCCCCAGAAAGGTGTAGGGTTCAGTCCCTTTGAGCTTCTCTATGGTCACCCTGTTAGGGAACTGCTAAACATAGTCAAGGAGGGCTGGGAGAAAAATTCCAAGACACTTCCCTAGGATGTGGTCAGCAACATGCTGGCCCTCGGCAACCAAACCCAAAGCTTTTGGAAGCAGGCCAAGTGTAACCTTGAGGCCAGTCAAGAGGTGATGAAGGAGTGGGATGACCGGAAGGTCACTCTGGTTGAGTTCTCACCTGGAGACAAGGTTTGGGTAATGGAGCCAGTAGACCCTGGGGCTCTTCAGGACCGCTGGTCTGGCCCATTTAAGATAAAGGAGCGGAAGGGAGAGGCCACTTACCTAGTGGACCTCAAGACCCCTAGACACCCCCTGCGGGTTCTCTATCATAACAGTCTCAAACCTAATTTTGAGAGTTCTGTGGTCAGTATGCTCCTTGTGACAGATGAGGGCATGGAAGAGGAGAGTGAACCTCTCCCGGCCTCCTCTCTGCCAAAGAAGGTGATGGGTCAGTGGAGGGTGCCAATCTCTCTCACTCCCTGACTCCTATGAGTTGTTGGAGCAGTTCTCTTCCCTGTTTTCCTTTACTCCTGGACTCACCCATCTGTGTGTCAATCACATTGACACAGGAGACAGTCCCCCTGTAAAGAACAGAATTTACAGGTTGTCAGATAAGTTGAAGCCCTGCATCAAGGAGGAGGTCTCTAAGATGTTGGCCCTAGGGGTTATTGAGAAGTCCAGCAGTCCCTTGGCTAGCCCTTTGGTGCTGGTACCTAAGGCTGATGCCCCCGGTGCAAAGCCAGAACTCCGGTTCTGTGTGGACTACCGGGGTCTCAACTCAGTCACACGGACTGATGCTCACCCCATCCCCTGAGCTGATGAGCTTGTTGACAGGCTAGGCGCTGCCAAGTTCCTGAGTATTTTTGATCTCACATCAGGGTACTGACAGATCACCTTGACTGAGGGGGCTAAAGAGAGATCTCATTTTCCACACCTGATGGCCATTAACAGTTCCGGGTGATGCCCCTTGGGTATAAAAATGCCCCCGCTACCTTCCAACAGTTGGTTAACGGGGTCCTAGCTGGCATGGATGCCTACTGCGCAGCCTACCTAGATGACATAGCTGTCTATAGTTCCAGCTGGGAGGAACATCTGTTCCACCGCAAGAAGATGCTTCAGGCTCTGCAACAGGCAGGCCTGACCATCAAGGCTAGAAAGTGCCAGATTAGGCAGAGTTCCGTGGTGTACTTGGGACACCTAGTAGGTGGTGGCACGGTGCAGCCACTCCAGGCCAAAATTGAAACTATCAAGGCCTGGCAATCACCTAGAATACAGACCAAAGTGAGAGCCATCTTAGGCCTCACTGGATACTACTGTAGGTTTGTCAATGGCTATGGTACCATTGTGTCACCCTTGACAGAACTTACTTCCAAAAAGCAACCTAGTTTGGTCAATTAGACAGAGGCTTGTCCGAAAGCCTTTGACTCCCTGAAGGAAACCATGTGCACGGCCCCCGTGCTCAAGGCCCCTGACTACTCCCAGGAATATATTATGCAGACAGACACTTCAGAGCATGGCATAGGGGCTGTTCTAGCACAGCTAAATGAGGAGGGCTCAGACCAACCAGTAGTCTTTATTAGCAGAAGACTATTACCAAGGGAACAGAGGTGAAGTGCTATTGAAAGAGAAGAATTTGCTGTTGTCTGGGCACTGAAGAAGCTGAGACCATACCTGTTTGGGGCTCATTTCCAGGTTCAGACATACCACAGGCCCCTCAGATGACTCATGCAGATGAGGGGAGAGAATCCTAAACTCTTGAGGTTGTCCATTTCCCTACAGGGGATCGACTTTACGGTGGAGCATCGCCCAGGATTGACCACGCCAACTCTGATGGTGTCTCCAGATACTTCTGCCTTAGTGATGGGAGCTCCCAGGAGTTTGGGTAGCTATCCCCACTTTCAGCTGGGGGTGACACATGTTAGACCTGAGAGCCTTAGGGTGGTCACCCCTAACTTTTTGCCTGCCTCCCTCCAATTTTTAGATACTGTTTTTGCTGGTTTTAAGACTCTGAGCACTTTACCACTGCTAACCAGTGCTAAAGTGCAAATGCTCTCTCACCCTAAACATGGTAACATTGGATCATACCAGATTGGACTATTTAATTTACGTATAGGTCCCTAGTAGAGTGCACTATATGTGCCCAGGGCCTGTAGATCAAATGCTACTACTGGGCCTGCAGCACTGATTGTGCCACCCACTTAAGTAGCCCCTTAACCTTGTCTCAGGCCAGCCATTGCCAGGCCTGTGTGTGCAGTTTCACTGCCAAGTACTTGCCAAGCCTAAAACTCCCCCTTTTCTACATATAAGACACCCCTAAGGTATGCCCTAGTTAACCCATAGGGCAGGGTGCTGTGTAGGCTAAAGGCAGAACATGTACCTGTGTAGTTTACATGTCCTGGCAGTGTAAAACTCCTAAATTTGTTTTTACACTGCTGTGAGGCCTGCTCCCTTCATAGGCTAATGTTGGAGATGCCCTCTTACATTGTTTGAGTGGTAGCTGCTGATTGGAAAGGAGTAGGACGGTCATATATAGTATGGCCAGAATGGTGATACAAAATCCTGATGACTGGTGAAGTTGGATTTAATTTACATTTTAGAAATGCCACTTTTAGAAAGTAAGCATTTCTCTGCACTTAAATCTTTCTGTGCCTTACAATCCACGTCTGGCTGGGTTTAGTTGACAGCTCCTTGTGCATTCACTCAGACACACCGCAAACACAGGATATTCAGCCTCACTTGCATACATCTGCACTTTGAATGGGTCTTCCTGGGCTGGAAGGGTAGAGGGCCTGACACTTGTATGTCAAAGGACAGTAGCCTGCCCTCACACAAAGGACTCCCACACCCCCTACTGGGACCTTGGCAGACAGGATTGAACTGAAAGGGTACCTTATGCACTTCTAAGCCTCTCTTTGAAGTCTCCCCCACTTCAAAGGCACATTTGGGTTTTTAAACAGAGCCTCTACCAACTCAGACACTTCCTGGAGAAGAAACCTGAACCAGAACCTGCATCCTGCCAAGAAGAACTGCCTCGCTGCCCAAAGGACTCACCTGTCTGCTTTCTGTGAAGGACTGCTGCCTTGCTATTGCCCTGCTGCCTGGCTGTGGTGAAGAAGTGCTCTACAAGGGCCCTTAAGTCTCAGGACCAAAAGACTTAGGTCGTCATTACAACCCTGGCGGACTGTGTTAAAGCGGCGGTAAGACCCCCAACAGGCCGGCGGTAAAAAAATTGGAATTATGACTGTGGCGGAAACCGCCAACAAAGACAGCCACGTTAACACTCCGACCGCCATGGCGGTACAAACAAACAGCGCAGCGGTCACCACCAACAGACATGCGGAAGACAATGTACCGCCCACAGTATCGCAACCTACCAATCCGACACCTTTTCCGGGGCGGATTCACTGCGGATAAAAACACGGCGGAAACAGCCATTTCAAAGGGAAAACGCTCACCTCTACACACTCCACGAGGAAGGAGGGCACCATGGAGCCGGAACTCCATATTCTGCCCGCGCTAGTCTTCCTGCTCCTCTACGAGAATCATCAACGCCGGCGGCGAAGACCACGGTGAGTACTGTACCTACGACATAGGGGGGGGGGAGGCAAAAACACAGGGACACACACAACCAACATCCCAACCCCCACCCCGACCCTCACCCACTACACACACACCAATGCAAATCTATACATTACAGTAACACCCCCCAACCCCCCCCGGAAGAATGCAAAGACAAAAGGAAATGAGTGGAACCATTGTAATATCTCAAAATACAGTAAGCAAATATATACATATATATATCTATACACAATAAAAAAAATATACACCATGATTATTAGTGCAGGTATTGCACTATTCATAGTCCGTGGACCACTGGGCCCAAAATGCATGGGTGAGGCCCACACAAGATACCCGATCCAAACGGAGAGAACACTGCTGGGGCATCAGATCGAAATACAACAGGCACCTCAGGGGGAAAGAAAGGGGGGGCACCTCAGCCGGATGAGTGCACCACGCCAGATCCATGAGGGGGCTCCATGCCCATAGATGTATCCTGGGGAGTGCAAAGCCACAGTCTCTCAAGTCTCTACAGTGGGTGGGTTGCCCACTGTTCAATCCTGGAGAGTGCAAAGCCACAGTCTCTCAAGTCTCTACAGTGGGTGGGTTGCCCACTGTTCAATCCTGGGGAGTGCAAAGCCACAGTCTCTTAAGTCTCTACAGTGGGTGGCTTGCCCACTGCCATATCCTGGGGAGTGCAAAGCCACAGTCTCTCAAGTCTCTCCAGTGGGTGGGTTGCCCACTGTTCAATCCTGGGGAGTGCAAAGCCACAGTCTCTCAAGTCTCTACAGTGGGTGGCTTGCCCACTGCCATATCCTGGGGAGTGCAAAGCCGCAGTCTCTCAAGTCTCTACAGTGGGTGGGTTGCCCACTGTTCAATCCTGGGGAGTGCAAAGCCACAGTCTCTGAAGTCTATACAGTGGGTGGTTTGCCCACTGTAACATCCTGGGGAGTGCAAAGCCACAGTCTCTCAAGTGGATGCTGTTCTCCACTGGTTCTGGAGGGGGACTGGTGCCCAGAGTGCTTCATCCTGCCAAGGACAGACGGAGTAGATGCTGTTCTCCACTGGTTCTGGAGGGGGACTGGTGCCCAGAGTGCAGCACACAACCCGTGACGGTTCCAGTTGCGTCACTGCCCCTGCCGCTAATGGGCTAGCGGTGCTTTCCATGGCGGTCTTTGCCATGTTCAGCGGTCCTTGGCCTGTTCAGCGGTGCTTGAGTTGCCAGTGTCGGACCTGTTCAGCGGTGCTTTCCATGGCGGTCTTTGCCCTGTTCAGCGGACCTTGCCATGGCGGTCTTTGCCCTGTTCAGCGGTCCTTGGCCTGTTTAGCGGTGCTTGAGTTGCCAGTGTCAGACCTGTTCAGCGGTGCTTTCCATGGCGGTCTTTGCCCTGCTCAGCGGTCCTTGGCCTGTTCAGCGGTGCTTGAGTTGCCAGTGTCAGACCTGTTCAGCGGTGCTTTCCATGGCAGTCTTTGCCCTGCTCAGCGGTCCTTGGCCTGTTCAGCGGTGCTTGAGTTGCCAGTGTCAGACCTGTTCAGCGGTGCTTTCCATGGCGGTCTTTGCAGTGGATGTTGGTGTGTCTGTATGTGTGTGATGCTTGCGTGAGTGCCTGTGGGATATGTGGTGCTTATGTTTGCCTGAGCTTTCCTTGTGTGGTGAGGTGTGTGCAGGCTGGTCTGATGGTGTGCTTGGGATAGGCTGGGATACAGGGGATTGGGTCTGGTGGAGGAAGTTGGAGGGGGGAGGCTAGACACAGGGACAATGGCTGCCATCAGTGCTGAGGCCAGAGTTTGCAGGGTTCGATGAATGGCAGCCTGAGCAGAATGAATGCCCTCCAGGAATGCATTTGTGTGTTGCAACTCCCTTTCTACACCCTGGATGGCATTCAAAATGGTAGACTGCCCAACAGTGAGGGACCTGAGGAGGTCAATGGCCTCCTCACTGAGGGCAGCAGAGGTGACAGGGGCAGGGGCTGAGGTGCCTGGGGCGAAGGTGATGCCCACCCTCCTGGGTGAGCGGGCACGAGGCGAAGGCTGAGGGGCTGCTGGGAGGGCGGTGCTGGTGGGGGACTGGCGGCTGTACCTGTAGAAGTGGGGGGCACAGATGTTGCCGCCACCACAAGGGAGCTCCCATCGGAGGACGAGTCCGTGTCGCTGGTTGCAGATCCTGCGACCGCCGTGGTGCTCCCCTCGCCCTGGTGTATTCTGAGTCCGTGGTGTGGCCCTCCATGGCCATGTGGGATGCAGCTCCCTCGTGCTCCGGTGCTACTGTACCTCCGCCTGATGATGCTAATGCACACAAGAACAGGGAGACCACAAAAAGTGTGGGGGGGGACAAAAGAAAGACAGGTTGAGTGCATGGCTTACCGCTACCGTTGGCGGACAATACAGACACAGCAGCCCCCTGCACTACGTCGTGCTGTTGGGCTCTACAGATGCAATTCCTGGGACATGGCCTACATGGCTATGGCCGACATCTGCACACATAGATGACACAGGGGCATGAATACCTGTACTTGGCACTCTACAGAGGTGGGGTGGGGTGCCACATGGCCTGCATTACGGAGGGGCCTAGCCTACGGAACTCGCCCTGGCCTTGGGAAACCCACAGCCCTCCTCCCCCACCCAGACACCTTCACTGCGCGCAAAGTCCGCTGAATGATAGTGTACTCACCCCCTTGTGTCTGCTGTGATGCCCTCAAGCACCCATCCAACTCAGGGTAGGCCACCGCCAGGATCCTGAACATCAGGGGGGGTCATGGTTCGACGGGCACCCCTCCCATGTTGGGAGGCCATCCCCAGCTGAGCCTCCTCCGTCTTCTTGCTCCAGCGGCGAATGTCCTCCCATCTTTTCCGGCAGTGGGTGCTCCGTCTGTGGTGGACCCGCAGGGTCTGGACGTCCTTAGCGATGGCAGGCCAAATATCCTTCTTCTGGTGGGCGCTGACCTACATGACATGTACAGGGGAAGAAGAGAAGTCATTACCAACTGCACCGTCAAAGTGAGTGGCTCACATCCCTACCCTTGCCATGTGGCACATGAATTCACAGTCCTTCCTGCACGCAGAACTGTGCCCCCTTCCTTCTTACAACCAGCCCTCTCCACAGAGGCATAGCCCATACAACATGCTCCCTGTGTACTTACCTGTTGGTCTGGAGGACCGTAGAGTAGCGTGTACTGGGGGAGGACCCCGTCAACCAGCTTCTCCAACTCCTCTGCAGTGAAGGCAGGGGCCCTTTCCCCAGATGCATGAGCCATTGTCTCTTCCAGACCGAGGTCACAGTAGCACTTGCAGTGTAGGTCCTCTCCTGTCGAAGATCAGGTATCGAGTGATTCAACAGATAGAAAATGGCGGTCACGTCCGCGGCGGTGCGTACCATCACCACCGGCGTACATCGTCATTGGCTCCTGGGACCCATAGTGTCCAATGTTAACCAATGCAGCATTGCTCCGCGGTCTTTGACCGCCTACCGCGATGGTGTACAACGCCAGCGCAGTTACCTCACATCCCATTGTCCCAGCTTAGAGGTCAGGCAGCTGCCATTTCAGGGGCCCACATGGCCTAATTACCAACTGCGTCACACATACCTAGGCCTTGTCTCACAACACAAATAAAGGCCACATTTTGTGTATGAATGGTGTTCTGTGTAGACTGTGGGTACATACCTCTGAGTTGTTTGACTCTGTGGTCGCTGTTGTCCTTCATAGGCACCGTCTGCTGGGACATGTGAGGAGATGGCGGAATCCTCCGGTATACCGACCGCTGGTGGACCTGTCGACAATGGAGGAAAGAAGTTTGATCATCACCTACAGGTTTGACTGTGCCACAATCCAGGAACTGTGTACCCAGTTGGAGCCTGACCTGATGTCATCAATCCGCCATCCCACAGGAATCCCCCCTCAAGTGCAGGTGCTATCAGTGCTCCATTTCCTGGCAAGTGGGTCATTTCAAACAACAGTGGCCATGGCATCAGGGATGTTCCAGCCTATGTTTTCCAACGTGTTGTCCAGAGTGTTGTCTGACCTTCTGAAACACATGCGGAGCTATATCGTTTTCCCTCAGGTAAAGGACTTGCCTACTGTGAAAGGTGACTTCTATGCCCTTGGACATATCCCCAACATCATAGGTGCCATTGATGGGACCCATGTAGCTCTGGTCCCACCCCACAGGAGTGAACAGGTGTACAGGAACCGGAAGAGTTATCATTCCATGAATTTACAGATGGTATGTTTGGCAGGCGAGTACATCTCCCAGGTAAATGCTATGTTCCCTGGCTCTGTGCATGACGCCTACGTCCTGCGGGAATAGCAGCATCCCTTATGTGATGGGACAACTCCAGAGGCACCGGGTGTGGCTATTAGGGGACTCTGGTTACCCCAACCTGTCATGGCTACTGACCGCAGTGAGGAATCCCAGGACCAGGGCAGAGGAACGCTACAATGAGGCCCATGGGCGGACTAGGAGAGTGATCGAACGCACCTTCGGCCTCCTGAAGGCCATGTTCAGGTGCCTCCATATGACAGGTTCCCTATTCTACTCGCCAAAGAAGGTGTGCCAGATCATCGTGGCATGCTGTATACTTCATAACTTGGCATTGCGACGACAGGTCCCTTTTTTGCAGGAGGATGGTCCAGATGGCGGTGTTGTGGAAGCTGTGGAGCCTGTGGACAGTGATGAGGAGGAAGCAGAGGAAGAAGACACTGACAACAGAGAATCAGTCATCCAGCAATATTTCCAGTGACACACAGGTGAGAAAACATTCCTGCCTACTACAAGTACTTTAACACTTCTACCTCTATCCTGTCTGTCAATTTCAACCAGTATATGGTCACTGAGTTGTACATGTCCCTTACGGTTTCACAGGTGTGGTTTCCAACGTGTGTCATCCGCTTAGATTCCTCATGGACTTGAGATGTGTGACAGAGGTATGTTGACATTAAATTAGAAAAAGCATTTTGTCACTGTCATTGCTAATACACAATTTCGAAAGCACAGACTGACTCCAGATTGTTTTGTGCTTCAAGGGTGTTTATTGAAGTGCTCAATATTGGAGGGGGTTGTACAATGGTGAGGGGTGATGGTGGAGGAATGCCCATGGCAGAGTCCAGTCTATTAGACTCACAGGTGCATTGCCCATATGGGCATAGGAAGTGGAGCTGGGGAAGTTCCAATATGGACAGGGTTACAAAGTGGGACAGTTGTTTGACAATCAGGGTGGTCTCATTTCTTGGCCGGGGTCTTGGCATCGTGCTCTGTCTTGTTCCTGGATCTCAGGGACCGCTTGCGGGGTGATTCTCCGTCTGCAGGGGGGGGGTGCTGGTGTGGTGGTCCTGTGGCGGTGCCTCCTGTCCACTAGCGCCGGCGGAGGTGGTGGGCAGTTCATCGTCCATGCTAGTGTCAGGGGCCCCTTGCAGTGCCACAGTGTCCCTCCTGGTGTTAAGTATTTCCTTCAGCACCCCTACAATGGTGCCCAGGGCGGAGCTGATGGTTCTGAGTTCCTCCCTGAAGCCCATATACTGTTCCTCCTGCAGGCGCTGGGTCTCCTGAAACTTGGCCAGGACCGTTGCCATCGTCTCCTGGGAGTGGTGGTATGCTCCCATGATGGAGGAGAGGGCCTCGTGGAGAGTGGGTTCCCTTGGCCTGTCCGCCCCCTGTCGAACGGCAGCCCTCCCAGTTACCCTGTGTTCCTGTGCCTCCGTCCCCTGGACCGTGTGCCCACTGCCACTGCCCCCAGGTCCCTGTTGTTGTTGGGGTGGTGGGTTATCCTGGGATCCCTGTAGTGGTGGACACACAGCTGATTGATGTGTCCTGGGGACGGAGGTATGGGCCCTGCTGGGTGGGTGCTGTGCTGGTGTTACCAGAGGGTAGAAGGTCTGTGGTGGGCTGTGCCTGTGTGAGGGGAACCAACTGTCCCGAGGCCCACGATGGTCCGGGCTGGTCATCTGGATCCAGTTGGACAGAGCTGCTGTCATCACTGTGGGCCTCTTCTGTGGGTGGGGTGGAGATGTCTGGACCCTCCTGTCTGGTGACGTTGGGTAGTGGTCCTGCAGGGGTGTAAAAGCATGATTATTGCATCAGTGTGTGTCATGGTGTGCAATGGGTGGGTGACCGTGTACCCCAGTGCTAGCATTCCTGTGTGGGGGCTTGTTTTATGATGGTTGAGGGGGGTGTTATGGGTATGTTCAGTGGGCATGCTTTAGTGATGGGTGTCCATGCTTTGTTGTGTCATGCAGGGCTTGGTTTTGGGATGTGTGGTTTGTGTTATTAGTACATTTGTGAGGAGTTGGAGTGATAGGGGAGGGGGCGAGGGTGGGGGTCTGTGAAAGTATGCAGGTAGGGTGGGGGATATGATAGTTAAAGGTTTGACTTACCAGAGTTGTGGGTGAGGAGGTGGGGGTCCGTCGCCAGTCCGCTGTACCACCAGGTGGTGTCTTGAGACCACGGAACGTACCTTCCCTCGTAGGTCTTTACACCTCTTCCTGATGTCGTCCCGATTTCTTGGGTGCTGACCCACTGCGTTGACCCTGTCGACTATTCTTCGCCATAGCTCCATCTTCCTAGCTATGGAGGTGTGCTGCACCTGAGATCCGAATAGCTGTGGCTCTACCCGGACAATTTCCTCCACCATGACCCTGAGCTCCTCCTCCGAGAACCTGGTGTGTCTTTGCCGTGCCATGGGGTGGTGTGGGTGATATGTGGGGGTGGTGTGTGTAGTGATAAGTGTGGTGATATGTAGTGGTGTGTGGTGTTTTGTGCGTGGAAGTTGTGTGGGTGATGGTGTTGAGTGCCTGTGGCTGCTAGTTTGTGGATGGTGGTTTCTCTCTCTGGCCTTCTTTCGGAAATGTTTGGTAGTAGGGGTTTGTGGGTGATGTGGGTGTGTGTTTTATATTGTATTGAGTGTGTGGGAGTGGTGTGTGTATGTGTATCAGGTGTGTGTATTTGGAATTGTCCAATGTGGCGGTGTTTTGTATGTGTGTGTGTATTTTGAGCGCGGCGGTGTGTACCGCCAATGGAATACCGCAGTTGAAAGACCGCCGCGTGGATTCGTGGGTCGTGATAGTGTGGGCGTATTTCTGTTGGTGTGACGGTGGAGGTTTTGCTTTCGCCAGTTTATCACTGACCATTGGTGTGGCGGACTTGTGTGGGTGTCTGAATTTTGTCGGATTTCGAGATGTGGGTCGTAATAGCTGTGGCGGAATTCCGCAGCCGCAGCGGTGTCTTGGCGGTCTTCTGCACAGCGGTAAGCGGCTTTTACCGCCAATTTTGTAATGACCCCCTTAATCTCTATAAGAAAGACTCCTTGTGCAGCAAAATTCAACGTACATCCTGTCAGAAACGACTTACAGCCTGCACTGTGGTGAAAATTTCACTGCATGCTGAACCGGAACGGTGCAGCCCGACTTCGCAACGAGAAGACCGACGCAGTGCAAGTGTAGCATCCGGAAATTCGATGGACGTCCCACCAAATTGATGCACAGCCGAGCTGGAACGACGCAGCCCAACTTCCACAGAGGAATCGACGCAGTGCCTGCCTTCTGTTAGAAAATGCAACGCAATGGCCACTGAATCGCGCTGCTCCTGTGACTTTGTCCTGCCAGCGCAGGAAATCCACGCATCATCCCTGGGGCGTCTGAAAACCTCGCAACCAGAAGAGGATCCTCGACTGAGCACCAGAAATCTGCATACAGCCGTCCCTGCATGAAAACTAAATGATGCATCGCCGTGTGCGGCCCAAGAAGTTGACACACCCCCTTTTGTTTCCACGCATCTCCTCCTCTGCGGTTCTTTGAGGAGATCTTGCACGGAAACCAGGTACTTTGTGCTTAATAGAGACTTTGTTTGCTTTTAAAAGACGTAAGACATTTTATATCACTTTTACAGTGATATCTAAACACATACTTATTGCATTTTAATTGTTTTGACCTGCATTTATCCAGGTAAATATTATATATTTTTCTAAACACTGTGTGGTGTGTTTTTGTGGTGTTATATGGTGTTATTGTATAATTTATTGCACAAATACTTTACACATTGCCTTCTAAATTAAGCCTGACTGCTCAGTGCCAAGTTACTAGAGGGTGGGCACTGAATAATTTGGATTGTGTGTGACTTACCCTGACTAGAGTAAGGGTCCTTGCTTGGACAGGGGGTAATCTGACTGCCAACAAAAGACCCCATTTCTAACACTCATGAAAAAACAAGAACTGAACTATTGTAGGACTACAACTAAAAATATTGCAATATGTGTGCTACTTAACCAGGGCAAATGAATCCCATGTCTAACATCTGTAAATGCCAGATGTAAAAAAAAAGGTGGGAAAAATATAATTATTATTAATAGCAGTCACACTGGAAAAGATGACTTTTGCCCAATTGTGGCTAATGCAGAAATTGTTAATCTTAAATGAAAAAAAAAAACCTTATACGGATATCTGGAGGTATTGTCATGAGTACAAAAGGAAAATTACATTGAAGCAATATGAAGGTGTATGTGTTGTCTGATATGGAGATAAATAGACTCAAGTGAGTTCCCACAAGAACCTGAAGGTCATGTTCAGGAGTAATTAATGTGGAGAATCATCCATGGGATATCATCCTTTAATCCATGTATATGAGTATCCAGTTTGAGCACCCATCGTTGCTCTCTTTCAAAAAGAGACTTAGGGGGTCATTCTGACCCTGGCGGTCATCGACCGCCAGGGCCAACGACCGCGGAAGCACCGCCAACAGGCTGGCGGTGCTTCCGGGCCAATTCTGACCACAGCGGTAAAGCCGTGGTCAGAAAAGGGAAACCGGCGGTTTCCCGCCGGTTTTCCCCTGGCCATAGGAATCCTCCATTGCGGCGCTGCAAACAGCGCCGCTATGGGGATTCCGACCCCCTTCCCCCCATCCTGTTCCTGGCGGTTCTTACCGCCAGGAACAGGATGGCGGGAACGGGTGTCGTGAGGCCCCTGGGGGCCCCTGCACTGCCCATGCCATTGGCATGGGCAGTGCAGGGGCCCCCTAACAGGGCCCCATAAAGATTTTCTGTGTCTGATTTGCAGACACTGAAAATCGCGACGGGTGCCACTGCACCTGTCGAACCCCTTCAACTCCGCCGGCTCCATTCGGAGCCGGCTTCATTGTTGAAGGGGCTTTCCCGCTGGGCCGGCGGGCGGCCTTCTGGCGGTCGCCCGCCGGCCCAGCGGGAAAGTCGGAATGACCCCCTTAGGCTCTCATTATGACATTGGTGGTAAATCCCACTTACCACCATGTCGACTGGCACCAACATGACGCCGCCGCAGCGGATAACCACCAACCATATTATGAGACACACATACCAATCCGTCACTATACAGCCACACACACAAGTCCGCCAGCCCAAAGGTCAGTGATAAACTGACGGTGTCAAAACCCACACCTTTACACCAACAGAACAAGGCCCATCACATTATGACCCACGAATCACTGTGGCGGACATTTAAAGGCAGTAAATCATTGGCGGTACATACCGCCGCGCTCAAAATACACACACATATACAAAACATCACCACATTGGTGAATTCAAACCACACACACCTGAAACCCATACACACACCACACCCACACCTCCATAAAACATACAGCCACATTACCCACAACCCTTTATGAATACAAACAATTGCCAACAGAGAGAGATACAGCAAGATCACCCACACAACCAGAGCCACATACCACCATCACCTATATACCACCCACGCACCTTACATCACACACCCCGAAACATCACCCCACACACCTTCACCCACACCACTCACACTATACACATGGCACCACAATGACACCTCAGGTTCTCAGAGGAGGAGCTAAGGGTCATGGTGGAGGAAATCCTCCAGGTAGAGCCACAGCTACTTGGATCACAGGTGTAACAGATATCCATTGCTAGGAAGATGGAGCTATGGCGGAGAATCATGGACAGGGTCAATACCGTGGGACAACACACCAGAACAAGGGATGACATCAGGAAGAGGTTGAACGACCTACGGGGGGAAGGTACGTTCCATTGCAGCTACAGACCAGCTCGCAGTACAGAGGACTGGCGGTGGACACCCACCTCCTTCCCCACAACTTACAACATGGGAGGAGCAGGTCTTGTCAATCATGCATCCTTAGGGCCTGGCAGGAGTAGGAGGAGGACTGGACTCTGGTAAGTCAACTTTCTATTACTATCACACCCCCACCTGCATGCCATCACATAACCCCAGCTTCACTCTCACTATCATTACTCCATCCCCCCACACACCCCACCATCACATCCCACTCATCCCAATACCAAGCCCTGCATGCAACAGCAATGCATGGACACCCCTCACAGACCTGCATGGTCATCTATCACCACTGCATGCACACTAGAGAGAATCACCTAGCCTGCCAAATAACAACTCACACAAGGCAAATCTGCCAGGGCAATACCAACCATAGAGGGCAACACACCCATGCACAATATATCACACGCAGAAACAATAACATTGCAATTACATCTCCACAGGTATCCCAGCCAATGTCAGCGGAGAAGAGGTGCCAGCAATATCCAGTCCCCCCACAGAAGAGGCGCACAGTGATGATAGCAGCTCTGGTCGCCTGGATCTGGATGACCAACCTGGCCCATCAGGGACCGCCGGACAGTCGGTTACCCAGGCACAGTCTCACACCACCACAGAGCCTCCCCCTTCAGGAAACACCACCACAGCACCCACCTAGCGGGCCCATACCTCTGTCCCCAGGACACGTCAATCAGCAGTGTGTCCACCACTACAGTGACCCCAGGCAGCCCCACAAACACTGGACGATCAGGGCCCTGGGGTCAGTGGCAGTGGGCACATAGTTCAGGGGACAGAGGCACAGGACAACAGGGAAGCTGGGAGGACTTCTGTGCGAGAGGGAGAGGACAGGCCCAGGCAACCAACTCTCCAGGAGGCACTCACTGCGATCCTGGGAGCATACCAACATTCCCAGGATACGCTGGGCCAGATACTGGACAAGTTGCAGGAAAACATGCGGCTGCAGGAGGGACAGTACCTGGGGATCAGGGAGGACTTGAAGGACATCAACACGACCCTGGTCTCCATTGCAGGGATGCTGGCAGACATGGCCAACACTATAAGGGACAGGTGGAAATGAGGAAATTCTGCTGACATTGTGTGCCGTTGCGGGAGGCGGTCGAGAACCGCCGTGCATTTCCTCATTGGTTAGCATTCGGCCTTATGGGGTACAGTGGCCAATGGTGATGTACGCCGGCGGTGATGGTATGCACCGCTTCAGACGTCACCGCCATATTCTATCTAATTCCTCACTTGCTACCTGACCCTCAACAGGAGAGGACGTACACTGCATGTGCTGCTGTGACCTGTGTGTGGAACTGACCATGGCTTGTGTGACTGGGGAAAGGACCCCTGCCTTCACCTAAGCGGAGTTTGAATGACTGGTGGATGAGGGCCTACCCCAGTACCGACTGCTGTATGGGCCTCCAGACCAACAGGTGAGTACACCGTGAGTACAATGCATGGCACGTGAATGCATGGATTGCTGTGTGTCAGGGCCTCATGTAGGGGGTGGGTGGTGGATGGGCCCTGGGCAGCGTGCAGCATGTATGGTAGGCCATGTGTTTGCTTATGAGGATGAGAAGGGGCATGGTGGGCCATGAGTGTAACAGACAGGACGGTCAGACCAATACCTTTCCCTGTGACTATTTCCCTGCAGGTCAGCACCCATCAAAAGAAGGGTATATCGCATGACCTCGCCAAGGATGTGCGGCCCCTGAGGTCTACGGAAGGCGGAGCACCCACTGTCGGAAATGGTGGGAGGACCTGGGACGTTGGGCACGGAAGACTGCAGAGGCCCAGCTGGGGATGGCGTCCCAACGAGGAAGGGGTGATCGTTGAACCCGGACCCCCCTGATGGCCCGCATACTGGTGGTGGCCTATCCGGAGCTAGATGGGCGCTTGGGGGCATCACAGCAGCCACAAGGGGGTGAGTACAGTGCCCTAATACACAACTTGCGCCCGGTGGGGTGGTATATGGTTGGGGGGGTGGGCACTGTGGGTGCCCCTAGCCCAGGCCTGGCATTGGAGGGTAGGTCCCATGTTGGGCAGGGTTCTGATGTGGAAGTATTCCAACCAAGCTAGTAGGCATCCACTACTGGGCAGGAGTCTGTGGGTCTCAGATATCAATTAGCTTCAGGTGTCCCGATCCATGGGCTGGTGACTAGCATTGTGACTGGTAGTGCATTGCCTAGTGCATAGGGCTGTTCCCTTTGTGTGAGTGTGTCATATACTCCAACGGTGGTGTTGTTGGTGCCATTGCCCAAGTGTATCCTTTGTCTTCCCCCCCCTATTTGGTTTGTCACCCTGTCCTTATGTGTATTAGCATCATCTGACGGAGGAGCAGAGGCACCACCGACGGAGGGAGCTGGATCCCACAGGACCCAGGCAGAATACACCGACTGTGAGGCGACCAATGCGATGGAAGGCGAGGGGAGCACCACAGCGGAGACAGGAGGGGACAGTTTGGACAGTGATACCTCCTCCGATAGATGCTCCCTGGTGGTGGCGGACACCTCTGTGACCACTCCAGCTACAGGTACAGCCGCCATCCTCCGTACCATCACCGCCCTCCCAGCAGCTCCTCAGTGAGTTTCCTGTGCCCGCCCACCCAGGAGGGTGGGGATCTCCTTCGGCCCAAGAACTTCAGGTCCTGCCCCAGTTAGCCTTGCTGCCCTGAGTGAGGAGACTATTGACCTCCTGTGATCCATCTCTGTTGGGCAGTCAGCCATTGTGAATGCCACCCAGAGGCTGGCAGCCCAAATGCAACAGATAAATGCATTCCTGGAAGGCATTCACACTGGCTTGGCGGCCCAACATAGATCAATCCAGGCTATGGCCTCCTCTCTGATGGCAGCCATTGTCCCTGTTTCCAGCCTCTCCCCTCCAACTTCCTCTTCCCACTCCCATTCCCCTCAACCCCAAGCTATACCAAGCACACAGTCAGACGAGCATGTACCCAGGACAATACACAAGAGTGGACATGGCAAACACAAGCACCACACTTCATCCCACAAGCACTCACACAAACACCATCCAGGTGCAGACATACTAGCATCCACTGCCTACACTGTGGCCCCCTCCTCGTTGTCTACCTACCTCCCAGTTGTGTCTACTCTCACACCTGCATGCACTGCATCCTCATCCACTACCCCCATCACCATCACACCTATCAGCACACGCCCTTCACTGGCAGTCACCATCCCCACATCCATGCACACGTCCCCTGTGTCCTCTCCCACTGTGTGTGTGCCACCTTCTCCTAAAGTACACAAACGCAAGCACTCAGACACCCAACAGCCATCCACCTCACAACAGCATCCAGGCCATGCACCTGCACCCAAACACAGCAGACACCTCCTACCACCAATCCCTCTTCTTCCACTCCCAAACCATCTCCCTCTTCCCACCCCAATGTCCCTAAGAAGCTTTTCCTCTCCACAATTGACCTCTTCCCTACCCCTCCTACCCCCATCCCTCATGTCAGGCCAGGGCGGCCAAAACCCAGGCAAGCACCTCAGCCACCCAGTCCACAAGCACAGTAGTGTCCCTAACTACTCCAGGAGGGAAAGGATCCCGGCCACCAGCCAGCCAGATGGGCAGTGTGCCAGCCCCAAGTGGATCAAGGAAGGGCAAGGTTTCAGCCCCAGCTTCAGGAAGACGGGCTGGGATCGAGCCTCTACCCACCACTGCCAGCTCCACCAGCAGCACCACCACTGCCACCAAAGACCAGCCGTCATCGCCGGTGGACAGTGTGTAGTTTTGCGTCCATGGGCTGTTGTACGGCCTGGCCCCTGCAAATCCTGTGGGTCTGACACCCAGGTGAGAGACTGTGACCTTGCACTCCCTAGATCCGCATCACAGGGCACAATGCCCCCTCTAGAACCAGTGGAGAAGCCGTACACTCACCCAATCCTCCACAGGATGAAGCTCACTGGGCACATTGGCTTCTCCAGAACCAGTGGAGGAAGCCATCCACTCACCCCATCCTCCACAGGATGAAGCCCTCCCAGCCCTCCCACTGTAGCACAATTCCCCCTCCAGAACCAGTGGAAGAAGCCATCCACTCACCCCATCCTCCACAGGATGAAGCTCACTGGGCACAAAGCCCCCTCCAGAACCATTGGAAGAAGCCATTCACTTGAGAGACTGTGGCCTTGCACTCCCCAGGACCAAGCACAGGGCAAGTTGCCCCCTCCAAAGCCAGTGGCTAAGTCACCCACTTGAGAGACTGTGGCCTTGCACTCCCCAGGGTCAAGCACAGGGCATGTTTCCCCCTTCAGAGCCAGTGGGTAAGTCATCCACTTGAGAGACTGTGGCCTTGCACTCTCCAGGACAGAGTAATGGGCATGTTGCCCCTCCAGGACCAGTGGCGTTGTACCATCTTCCGGCTGAGGTGCCCCCCCCATTCCCCAACCCCCTGGAGTGCCTGCCTATTTTCGACCTGATGCCCCTGCAGTGTTTTCTCCGTGTTGTTGCAGGAGTGAGGTGGGGCCTTGGACTATGTGATGTGGCCCACGGACATTAAGAACTGGGCAGTGTCCCTACATTTGTAAATATGTATATACTGGTTGATTTGGATGCACGTATTTATACTATTTCATCTTATTACACTCACTTTCATCAATTCATGTTGTCCTTGCATTATTCCTGAGGGGCACGAGGTGAATATGTAATGTTATTGCATGTGGTTATGTGTATGGTGTTGGGGGTGGGCGTGTTGCGTGTTTGTGTCACTCTCTTTTTCCTCCCCCCTCCCCTGTGTGCTAGGCAGCAGTACTCACCGTGGTCATCTTCGCTGGCATTGGTGTTCGCAGTGGAGCAGAACATAGAAGAGCATGGGAAACACATGCAACTCGGACCCATGGCGGCGTGGTTCTTCCTTGAGTCTCCAGAGGTGAGTCATTTCCCTTCTGTGCAGTATTTCCACCAGGCTTTTGATGTTGTTGGTTCCGCCCCGGAAAAGTTGGCGAATTGGTTTGTCATAATACAGTGGGCAGAACATTGTCTTCTGCCTGGCTGTAGGCGGTTACTGCCGTGGTGCCTGTTGATGTTGCCCTGGCGGTCAAGGTGTTAAAGTGCATGCATACGTCTCCTGAGTGATTCACTTATGCTCCTATTACAAGAGATCCAATAGAGAGACTTCAGATCCAGATGCGTACTATGATTCAGGAAGCACGAGTTTTGGGATATTTCTCAAGCACATACCCCTTACTTTTATTGCCTCCCCAAAATACATATGGGGGCACTTCCACCACCAGGATATCCCATCGTCTCGGGTATAGGGTCATTTTGGAGCCTCTCTCCACTTTTTGTGACCATTTTCTGCAGCTCATTGTCAGGGAATCCTCCACATTCCTGAAAGACACCAAGAACGTCTTGAACCTGATTGAATCCATCAATGCAACTGTGGAGGTCCATGACCTCATAACGCTTGATGTTGAAGCCCTATATACAAACATACACCAGGAGGCCACATTGAGAGTAGTTGAGAACGCTCCCCTGAATAGGACATGGACTACATCCACCCCGTTTATTTCATCATGCAGTGTGCCACCATAGCCTTGACTGAGACTTTTTTTCAATTCGAGGACCATCTTTTTCACCAGATACGAAGTACCTCTATGGATAGTACCTTTGCTCCAAGTTTGGCTTGTCACTCATACTTCCAACTACTAATCCTTTTTGTAATAACAACAAATTTTGTCTTTGCTATATCGACAACATTCTGATTGTATGGCAATGCCAGACCTTGAGTATGGATTCTTTCAACATGTGGATCAATATTCTTGACCCTTATCTCAAGTTCACTTACACCATCTCTTTAACTCAGATTCCTTTTTGGGATCTTATGATCACCATTGACCGGGGTAAACTAAAAACATGTACTTACCGAAAGATCACAGATCGTAACAGTTTACTACTTTATGAGAGTCACCACCCAAAAGCTCTAAGAGACAATTTACCTTATGGAAAAAAAAATTGCGATGAGGTCGCAATTGTAACAGTACCCAGTCTTTTGACCCACAAGCCACTGACCTTGCGTCCAGGTTGAACAAAAGACATTATCCATGTTGCGTAATCAATAAAGCCCGTAAGCGGGCACAGAACAATCAAAGAGAGGTACTGTTGTCTTCCACACTCAAGGAACCTAATACCCGTCTTACTTGTGTTTCCACATAAACACCACTGTCAAATACTATAAAGAAACTTATTAATAAGAGATGGTCTATTCTCGTGAGTGTTGGGGTATCTATTCCCAAACCTTTGTTCACCTTTGGAGGACCACTAATATTAGGGACATGGTGGTACACACCTGACCACCCTTGAGCCATGTAGAACCCAAGCAGACTACACTCTTGCATATTCCCCCGGTCTCTGGTCATTATCCATGTGGAAACTGTAATGTGTGCTCACTTACTAGATGATTAAGCACCTTGGACCTGGAACCTGTAGGGACATGGTGGCTGGTGAAACATACCAATTGCAATACCCGTAACTGTATTTATATGATCACTTGTCCTTGAGGCTCACGTTACATTGGTATGATGAGTAGAGCAGTTACGGTTAGGATCAACGAACCCTGCAGCAAACTCAGAAGCGGGCGTACCACTACAAAATTGAGCTTACATTTCATTTAGACAAACCATACACTAGATGACATGTGGTAGGTAGTTCTTGACTCCCTCAAGTATGTAAGGACTAGAACTAAGTCTCTTTTTGAAAGAGAGCAATGATGGGTGTTCAAACTGGGGGCTCATATCCATGGATTAAAGATGATATCCCATGGATGAGACTCCACATTAATTCCTCCTGAACCTAACGTTCAGGGTCTTGTGGGAACTCACTGGAGTCTATTTATCTCCATATCAGACACACTCATATTGTCTTGATGTAGTTTTCCTTTTGTACTCACGACAATACCTCCAGGTATCCCTTTAAGGCGTTATTTACTGTGTCTTTTTAGACCCTGGTTCCTGCAACATTTATGATTAACAATTTCTGCATTAGCCACAATTGGGCAACAGTCATCTTTTCCAGTGTGACTGCTATTAAAATATTTTTTCCCCCTTTTTTTGACATCTGGCATATACAGATGTTAGATATGGGATTCATTTGCCCTGGTTAAGTAGCACATATATTGCAATATTTTTAGTTGTAGTCCTACAATAGTGCAGTTCCCATTTTTCTTCAAGAGTTCTGAGTCTTTGCAGACTGGTAACACGATTTTTGGTTGAGTCCTTTTTTCTTTTTGGCACTAGTGACGTGCCCCTCTAAGTCCTTCGTTTTTTTCTCTCAGTTGAACAAAGGATCCACCGAATACTGAAATATGTCCTTCTGTTGTTTTTGTTTTTGTCTCTGTTTTTGGCACTAGTGACGTGCCCATACAAGTCTGTCGTTGATTTTCGCAGTAGTGGGAGTGCCGTACCTCAGACCGCCAATCAGCGAACTCGTCGCTGATTGGATTCACAGCCTGAGGTTGTTATCTACCCTGTCAGGCGCGTTCCTCTTGACTATTTCTGTTACGACTCTGTCGTCCCATTTATAGGGGGCGCTGTAAGGGGACTGTCGGAAGCCTGGGAATCACCTTAAACACTTATCTAGAGTCCCTTACTGACTCCTGTTTGTTTCTCTTTTCTCCATGGTACACTTGCGTAGTACTACATTTGCTTCCTGGGACTGCAAATCCCATAATGCACAGCCTGGTAGTCAAGAAAGCCCGGATTCTGTTTCCCATTGTTTTCTATGAGAGAAGTCCAGTTGCTCCTTTTCACCTGATCCACTACTCCAGTACTTGCAAGTGTCTGAAACTACACACACCTGAGACCTCTCCTGTGCATCCCAGCTTGGAACTGCTTATAAGCATCCATTTCCTCAAGATCCCTGTCGTGCATTGGAGTTCGATTCCTTTGTGTTACAGACCCCTTGTCGGATGGTGTTCCAGTTCTGTTCCTGTGCTGTTCCAGCTTCATCCTGTTTCCTGTTTCTCTACCCTGCTCCTGATTGTTCCAGCCAGAGTCTGCCCCCTATCTCTTAGCCTTGTGCCTGTTTGTTTCTTCCAGAGCCTGCTCCCTGTTTCTCTGCCCTGCTCCTGCCTTGTTTCAGCCTGAACCTGCTCTCTGTTTCCCAGTCCTGTTTACTACTCATTCCTACTCCCTGTATTCCAGTCCTGTCCTTGCCTGTTCCAGCCAGAGCCTGCTCTCAGTTTCCGAGTCCTATCTCTGTTCCAGCCAGAAGTTTGCACCCTGTTTTCAAGTCCTAGTCCTGCCTTTACTTCAGCCTGAGCCTGTTCCCAGTTCTTGCCTCTGCCTCTTTGTTTGTTCCCTTCTGTTTCTGTTTCATCTTGGTTCTTTGTGTCTGGTAAGTGTTCTATCAGTCTTCACCAGTGTATAAGTGTCCTCCTTTGTACTGGGGTTGGCTCCTCGTTTCCAGGAGACAATTCCAGCCCCCATCCTTGTCTAGTGTTATACGTTGTCTTTCGTGCCTAACAGTGACAGTGTGCCATTGCTGTTTTCTCAGGAATCGCCACTGTGTTTCCAGCTGGACCCACAAGAGCGTGTCCTGTGTATGTAAGTACTATCCTTGTTTGTGCTCTAGGGTCCAGAGACAGAATCACTTCTGCTGCCTCCTTTCTATGGGGCTGGCAGGGTGACTATCTGTAAGAGCAAACTGCACAGAGGCATTGAGATTCCCTGTCACTCTGGGAGGTTCTGCACCTTACTCTGTGTACAACCCCAGCGTGTTTGTCCACTAGTAATCCGTTTCCTATTTGTTCACACAAGGGTTGCTCTGCTTTTACTTTCCTGTTTCCTGTGTCTGTCCATAGCTGTCCTTTCTGTGTATGCCTTTAGCTGCTCTTCTGCCCCAGTACACTACCTCTTTAGAATATTCGGTGACCTCAAGGGGTGTCCCAACCAGAGTCCTGATCAGACCCGCCCAAAACCGTGACAATTTCGGGAGCTCCTCTTTGGGGTAGGTCTCCGGGTGAAGGACTGGCAACATTAAAGTAAGTTATGCTGCTTACATTAGAACGGCACTGCTTCCTCTGTTTAGATCCATGTATACGCACACTCGCTGTTTTGCTTTTGAGCCTTAATATGTTGTGTACATTATGTGAGGCCGTATTACTGAGTTGATGCATTCTTTCGCATAATTCTTGCTCTTCCCAGCTTGAAGTGGATACTAATTTGGTCTCCTAACTATCTCAATAAGGAGTGACTACATTTAGTGATCATAATTTATTATCTCACAGATAAAAACAGAGAAATGGGGTCCTTGCGTGTCTTGTGTATGGGAGATCACTCATTAAACTGAACATACACCTGTTGAACCATTATCTGACTTACATTAATTTTCCCTATACTATCATAGATATTACGCCAATCCTATGGTACTCAGCTTCCTGTGGAGCCTTTTCCTTAATGTGGGATGGTAATGTAGCATATCCTAGTATCCCACATTACCACTGAGCATGTTAGCACTTCGGACACTGATTGTCATGTCACTTTTTTTACGTACACAATATTGTACTGATTTTTTTTGTATCAGCTGCATTTTATTCTGTGTGTTTTTCTCCTTCTCCACAGGTCTCCCTCCATATACGACTAGATTATCGTGTAAGGTTTTTTTGAGTAATTGACTGGAGTATTTTGACTTACCACTTTAGACACATTGTGGTCTTTATGTAGCATTGAGGAGAAGTGTTTTGTTTTCTTTGTTAGTTGGTCCTGATGAAGCGTCACTGGATCCGTATGGACCCCCTAGATGCAAAACATGTTGACGTGGTATAGGGGATGAAGGTCACCCCTATTCGATAAGTGTTGAGAGAGTGATCGAGCATTATCTCTTTTTCACTCCCACACGAGTTTTAGTCTTGATCAAGTCCCCTTCCTCTACAATAAATTGTTGTTTGTGTGAAGGGTTTTGAGCCAATTGTATTCCTTTTTTCTGCTCTCCCATTGTTTGCTTGGACGTAGGTGAAATTTCTGCCCCATAGCTTATAGCACAGCACATAATTTTGATAAAAGATCTCCGGCAAAGTGCCCCCTCTATGGGGTGCCCGTCAGACATTGCAGTGCCAGTCTGATGAGGAGCAAGCACTATGATGATGTATTACATCCAATTGATGCGTGAGCGCATTTGCTTCTAGTTTAGGAGTGCCTTGTGGACTTATGTTTCTTTGTTCTGGAACAGTGTACTCTTGTATATAACTATCTCTTAAAGATACTGCACCCTGCCCATGGGGCTACTTAGGGCTTACTTAGGGGTGACTTACATGTAGTAAAATTGAAGTTTTGGGCATGGAAAGTGGGTACACTTGCCAGGTTGAATTGGCAGTGCAAAACTGCACAGACAGATACTGCAGTGGCAGGTCTGAAACATGTTTACAGGACTACTCATGTGGGTGGCACAACCAGAGCTGCAGGCCCACTAGTAGCATATGATTTACAGGCTTTGGACACCTCTAGTGCACTTTACTAGGGATTTACTATGAATTCAAACATGCCAATCATGGATAAACGAATCACCTATAAAATGTAGATAGAAAGCATGTGCACTTTAGCACTGGTTAGCAGTAGAAAAGTGCCCAGAGTCATAAAGCCAACAAAAACTGATCAGAAAAAATAGGAGGAAGGAGGTAAAAGGTTTGGGATGACCCTGCAAAAAGGGCTAGGTCCAACAATAGGCTTCTCAAATGGTGGTACCCCAGTACACAAGTGGAATCAGCATTTACTTTAATCTCATCAAACTCTAACAGATACAAACCAGACAAACCTGAGACACTGCCACATATGACAAACCTTCCTTGAACACAGTGCTGCCAATATTAATAAATGCTGCATCAACACTTAACCCTTGAGACTTATGTATTGTCACAGAATCTGCAAGTCTTTTACAAGTGAGAAACATACAACAGGCCTTGCTATTTGTTTTTACATCTTCAAGATCATCAAACTGAATTGCTAAATATTGGACCTCATTTTGGTTCATACAAAATGAAATCAATTATTCTTCCCATTAACCAATCCTTCTTCCACATTTAAATTACACTGCAAAATCACCCTACAGTTCTTACAAACATGTAAACACTTTTCTAATCCTGCAGTTTTGGAAATAGACTATTTCAAAGAGTTAAGTTTTCATTGTAGTTTTTCAAACAACAGTAATTTTCATTCTGTGGTGTTCAATTTTATTAATTCATATTAATTCTAATATTTGTTCTATCTCCAGTTATATACATTCTTCATTGAAATAGGTATATTCTTTAGGAGCAGGCTTTAGACACACAATGGATTTTGCTTGTTGAATGAATTAAAAAATTAACTGTGCTGCAGATGTTTTTGATGGAAATATATTCTTTATAAGTCGGCTTTCCAAGCAATGTTTCCCTTTTTTTGATAGTATTCCTACTCTAATATCCTTTAGAATTTTCCATATTGCATATCAGATGCATGACATATGTTTCTAGTTAGTGTACTCAGATCTTTGTAGTGAAAAGTTAAGCAAATGTTGAAATTTCCAAAACTTCCTAAAGAATTTTGAGTTTCTTCATGTAAGAGTGTCTTAAATACAGGCTGTCCTTTCATTGTGGTAAGTTGTAACAAATCTTCGAAAACACTGCATGTTTTCCCGCAAACGGACATCATACTCTGACTTCAATATCTGTGGCATTCTTAAATGTACAAAGGCAAGCATTAGGTTCAGACCATGCTCACCTCATTGATGATTAAAAGTTTCAATTTCTTCAAAACTCTGGAAAATTCGTGACAGACATCTACAGATAATTTTTCATATTCCGGTTTATTATTGTGTTCAACAGGCAGCATAAGTACACGATGTAAGGTAATTTCTTTGATATGTGTGCAGCTAATCCAGTAGGTGCTGTCACTACACATGACAAAATACAATCTGTAGTTTTCTGTAAATAGGAAGTGAAAACTCGTATTGAAAAGCTGTTTCCATTTCCAGCTTATCCACTGACATACAAAAGAATTTGTTTAAAGCTTGAACATTTACATTTCTGGTTTTCATGAAGGAATCCATGTTTTATTTTTTCTTCAACTTCTATATATATTACTTTCTAGTCATTATTGAGTTGCTGTAGTAACTCGTCCAAGTTAACATTTTCCTTTCTTGCTTCATTCATTGCTAGGGGAGCTTCATTTTCTTTTATTGGCTGTCCAAGAGGACCTTGACTGAGAGCTGCGGTACTCTGGCTTCTTTATGAACTGTTCTTTGCTATCTCAGTAGCAGTCTTATTGTTGAATTTCTTCATTTAACATTTAAAGGTAGTTGGAAAATGTTGAACACTGAATACTGTCTTTTACAGCATTGAAAGACCCTTCATAACAATCAAATTGTCCAAGTAAGTCTGTTTCAGATCACTGTGATTTAAATTGTGGCAAGTAGAAAAATTATTTTTTGTCAGCAATTTGACAATTATCTTTGCTATGGTTGATTAAGTTACCTTTTGCACGCCAACCTAAACCACCATCACAATCACCTATACCATATTTGACTTCATCAATGTTTTACGACACATTATTTCTGTACCTATAGTTTTGCAGAAGTTCGTAAAGGCGCATGTTTTCAAGGTGTCAACGTCTTCTTGGAGAGTAAGTATCCAGCATCTTTGATTTTACTATATCTGTACTCTCTGGATCAAATTCTGCTCTGTACTGAATTTCTGGGTAAGATTTCAAGACTCTGCTTCACATGTTGGCAAGGCCTAGACTACCTCAAACAATTCTTCTAAACTTTGAGAACAAACTAGCTGAACTCAACCTATCAGCACTCAATTTAGCTTATCTCTCCATGTGAGAGCATTTTCAAGCTGAAACTGTATATTTTCTTTGATACAGATTTTTTTGTAAAAATCTCCTCCCATGTTTCCTTCATCTCTGTTTTCTCTGACTTTGTGATGTATGAAGTGACACAGGCCCTCATTACAAACCTGGCAGTCAGTGATAAAGCGGCGGTAATATCGGCAACAGGCCGGCGGTTAAAAAACTGGAATTTTGACCACAGCGGAAACCGCCAACACAGACAGCCACTTTAACACTCCGACCGCCATGGCGGTAGCAACAACCACCGGGGCGGTAACCGCCAAAAGCCAGGCAGAAGACAATGTACCACCCACTGTATTATGAGAGGCCAATCCGCCACCTTTTCCAGGGGGGTACCAAACCATCAAAAGCACGGTGGAAAAGGTACACAGAAGGAAAATGACTCACCTCTCTACACTCAACCGCAACGCCATGGAGCCCGAGTTGCACATATTTCCCATGCTGCTATACCTCCTCCTACATCAGGAACATGAACAGCGGTGAAGACGACCACAGTGAGTACCGCACCTAGCACACAAGGGAGGGGGGAGGAAAAAGAGAGTGACACAAACACACGCAACACGCACACCCCCACCCCACCCCCAACACCATACGCACAAACAAATGCAACAACATTACATATCCTCCTGTAACCCTCAGGAATAACGCAAGGACAAAAGGAATTGATTAAAGTGAGAGTAATATTAAAAATTGAGATAAATATGTCGTTAAAGCACAAAACTGTTAGTACAATATATACAAATGGAGGGACAATGCCCACTCCAAAATGTCCATGGCCCACAGGGCCATAACACATAGGCCAAGGGCACACTTGACTCCTACCTCAATACGGAGAGAACACTGCAGGGGCATGAGGGCCGAAGACATCTCAGGGAGAAGGGGAACGGGGGGCACCTCAGCTGGAAGATGGTACAATGCCATTGCTCCTGGAGGGAGGCTACATGCCCTCTATGATGTCCTGGGGAGTGCAAAGCCACAGTCTCTCTATTGGGGGGTTTGCCCACTGCTTGGTCCTGGGGAGTGCAAAGCCACAGTCTTTCTAGTGGGTCGTTTGCCCACTGCTTGGTCCTGGGGAGTGCAAACCACAGTCTCTCTAGTGGGTGGTCTGCCCACTGCTTGGCCCTGGGGAGTGCAAAGCCACAGTCTCTCAAGTGGGTGGTTTGCCCACTGCTTGGTCCTGGGGTGTGCAAAGCCACAGTCTCTCAAGTGGGTGGTTTGCCCACTGTTTGGTCCTGGGGAATGCAAAGCTACAGTCTCTCTAGTGGGTGGTTTGCCCACTGCTTGGTCCTAGGGAGTGCAAGGCCACAGTCTCTCTAGTGGATGCCTTCTTCCACAGGTTCTGAAGGAGAACCTCGTGCCCAGTGTGCTTCATCCTGGCAAGGAGGGGGTGAGTGGATACCTTCTTCCACTGGTTCTGGAGGGGGCCTTCTGCCCTGTGATGCAGAACCTGGATAGTGCAAGGTCACAGTCTCTCACCTGTGCGTCACACCTGCAGCTGTTGCAGGGGCCAGGACGCACTGCTGCCCATGTAGTCACGACTACACACTGCTTACCGGCAGTGAGGACTGCTCAGTGGTGGCAGGTGGTGGGGCTCGCAGTGGTGCTGTCAGTGGTGAGGGGAGGCTCCAGCTCTTCCCCTACGTCCTCGGACGGCTGCCCACTGGGCTGTTGCTGCTGGCAGTGGTGCTGCTGGCAGTGTTGCAGGTGGCGGTGCAGGTGGCGGCAGTGCAGGTGGCGGTGCTGTCAGTGGTGGGGGGGAGGCTCCAGCCCTTCCCCTGCAGCCTTGGACAGCTGCCCAATGGGGCTGCTGGCAGTGCTGCAGGTGGCAGAGCAGTTGGCGGGTGCTGGCGGCGGTGCATGTGGCCTGGCTGTCAGTGGTGGGGGGGATCCAGCCCTTTCCCTGCAGCCTTGGACAGCTGAAGTGCCATGGCTGGTGCTGTTTGCCCAGATGCTGCTCCAGCCCCAGATACCAGATCCATCCTGCTTGTGGCATATGTTCCTTCTACATTGGCCTTGGCATGCATTGTTCCTACCCTTGGCAGCTGGTGGTGCCTCCTTGCTACTGTCAGGTGGTGTTCCCTGCCTGCCCTTGCTAGCTGGTGGTGCCTCCTTGCCATTGCTAGCTGGTGGTGCCTCCTTGCCCTTGCTGGTTGGTGGTGAATCCTTCCCCTTGCTGGCTGGTGTTCCCTTCCTGCCCTTGCCAGCTGGCGGCCCCTTCTTGCCCTTGGCAGGTGGTGTAGGCACACTCGCTGTGCTGACTGGTTCCTCCTTGGAGCCTCTCACACCAGCAGTAGCTGCAGAAACTACAGTGGGCATGGACTGGGTAGCTGAGGTGATGGGCTGGGTTCTGCCCACCCTGGCCCGAAGTGAAGGATGGGGGGATGGCTATGGAATAGGTCACAGGTGGAGAGGAAAAGCCTTTTAAGGACACTGGGGCTGGAAGAGGGTGAAGGTTTGGGAGTGGAGGAAGAGGGAGTGGTTGTAGGAGGTGTCTGTCTGCTGTTTTTGGGTGCAGGTGCATGGGCTGGATGCTGTCGTGAGGTGGATGGCTGTTGGGTGTCTGAGTGCTTGCCTTTGTGTACTTTGGGAGGAGGGGGCACAGACACAGTGGGAGAGGACACAGGCGAGGTATTCATGGATGTGGGGGTGGTGACTGCCAGTGAAGGGCGTGTAGTGATTGGCGTGCTGGTGATGGGGGTAGTAGATAAGGATGTAGTGCATGCAGGTGTGAGTGGGGATGCAACTGGGAGGGAGGTGGACGAGGAGGAGAAGGGGGACACAGTGGAGGCAGTAGATGTTGGTGTGTCTGCATCTGGATGGTGCTTGTGTTAGTGCCTGTGGGATGAAGTGTGGTGCTTGTGTTTGCCTGAGCCACTTCTATGTGTTGATTTGGGTGCATGCAGGTCTGAAGGTGTGCTTGGGATAGGCTGGGGTTGAAGGAAATGGGACTGTAGACGAAGTTGGAGGGGGAGGCTAGAGACAGGGACAATGGCTGCCATCAGTGAGTTGGCCAGAGCCTGGAATGATCTCTGTTGGGCTGCCACACCAGAGTGAATGCCCTCCAGAAATACATTTGTTTGTTGCAAATGCCCTGCTAGACCCTGGATGGCATTCAGTATGGTTGGCTGCCCAACAGAGAGTGATATCAGGAGGTCAATAGCCTCCTCACTGAGGGCAGCAGGGCTGACTGTGGCAGGGCCTGAGGAGCCTGGGGTGAAGGAGATGCCCAAGTCCTGGGTGAGCGGGCACGGGAAACTCTCTGAGGGGCTGCTGGGAGGGCGGTGCTGGTACAGGGGTGGCGGCTGTACCGGTAGTTGGGGTGGCCACAGAGGTCTCTGCCACCGCCAGGGAGCTTCCATCTGAGGAGGTGTCGCTGTCAGAACTGTCCCCTCCAGTCTCTGTTGTGGTGCTCCCCTTCGTCCCACTGGTGCCCACACCGTCAGTGGATTCGGCCTCCAGGCCCATGTGGGATGCAGCTCCCTCCGTCGCCCATGCCTCTGCTACTCCGCCAGATGATGCTAATGCACACAAGGACAGGGTGACAAAACAAAAAGGGGGGGAGACAGAGGATACACTTGATCAATGCCAGCAACAACACTACCGTTGGCGTACACAACTCACAGGGAACAGCCCTATGCACTAGGCCATGCACTACCAGTTGCAATGATAGTCACCAGGCCATGGGGTACAATGCCTAACGCCATTAGCTGCACACTTGAAACCCACAGGACCCTGCCCAGTAGTAGATGCCCACTAGCATTATTGTGGTTGGAGTGCACCTGAGCTTGCCCATCATGGAACCTACCCTGCCATGTGCACCCTGGCCTAGGGGCACCCACAGACCCACATCCCCCACCCAGGAAACACCTTAAATCGCACAACTTCATGATTCTGAATCTGTACTCACCCCCTTGTAGCTGCTGTGATGCCTTCAAGCGCCCATCCAACTCCGGATAGGCCACAACCAGGATGCGGAACATCAGTGGGGTCAGTGTATGATGGGCACCCCTTCCTCTTTGGGAGGCCATCCACAGCTGGGCCTCCGCCATCTTCCTTGCCCAGCGGCGCAGGTCCTTCTACCGCTTGCGACAGTGGGTGCTCCGCCTGTCAAATACCCACAGGGTCCGCACCTCCTTGCTGATGGCACACCAAACACCCTTTTTCTGATGGACGCTGACCTGCAGAAAAAGATACATAAGAAAAGGTATTAGTCATACCGTCCGGACTATTATACCCATGGCCCACCATATCACCTCCCATCCCGTTACGCACAGACATTGCCCATCAACAGGGTCAAGACTGATTTGAATATGGCTGGGTCCAAACTGGGGTGGCATGGTGAGCAAAAGAACAATGGACTAAACCCAGATCTGTGACTGGGGGTGAGTGTTTCAAAAGTTTCAACGCTCCATTCATCATCCTTTTGTGTTACACACACAGCACTCCATACATTCATGACCCACACATCGTGTTCACACGGTACTCACCTGTTTGTCTGGAGGACCATAAACTAAAGGGTACTGAGGTAGGACCACATCCACTAGTCTCTCCAACTCCTCGGAAGTGAAGGCAGGGGCCCTTTCCCCAGACACTCGAGCCATGGTTGCTTCCAGACACAGGTTACAGCAGCACTTGCAGTGTAGGTCCTCTCTTGTTGAAGGTTTGGTAGCAAGTGAGTGAACAGATAGAAAATGGCGGTCACGTCCACGGCAGTGCATACCGTCACCGCTGGTGTACATCACCATTGGCTCCAGGAACCCTTAGGCGCCAATGATAACCAATGATGTGTTGCGCGGCGGTCGTCGTCCGCCTCCCACAATGGTGCACAACGTCAGCGGAATTACCTCATTTCCACTTGTCCCTCCTCACAGGTCAGGCAGCCGCCATTTCAGGGGGGCACAGGCCATGGCATCTAACTGCTTCACAGAAGACATAGGCACACCAACAGACCTACATGTTCACATTAAGTTTCTGTAAAAAAAATGGAAGGCATATTAGTCTGAGTATATGCTTGAATATGACCATCTGCTGACCGTTTTTCAGACATAACCCCATGTACAGACCCCTGGTGGACCTGGCGACAATGGAGGACAGGCACATTATCCTAACATACAGACATGATAGGGCCACAATCCATGAGCTGTGTGCACAATTGGAGCCAGACCTGATCTCAGCTATCTGCCACCCCAGTGGTATCCCCCTCTTGTGCAGGTCCTGTCAGTGCTTCATTTCTTGGCAAGTGGGTCCTTCCAAGCGACAGTGGCCATGGCAGCAGGGATGTCACAGCCTATGTTCTCAAACGTGCTGACTGGAGTGTTGTCTGCCCTGCTGAATCACATGTGCAGCTACATCGTATTCCCTCAGGTGGAGGATTTGGCCACAGTGAAGGCTGACTTCTATGCACTGGGACATATCCCCAACATAATTGGTGCTATTGATGGTACATATATTGTCTTTGTTCCCCCCCAGAGAAATTAACAGGTGTTCAGAAATCGAAAGAGCGTTCAATCTCTGAATGTGCAGATAGTGTGCCTGGTGAACCAGTACATCTCCCATGTCAATGCAAAGTATCCTGGCTCAGTGCATGATGCCTTAATCTTGAGGAATAGCAGCATCCCATATGCGATGTCTCAACTCCAGAGGCACCGGGTGTGGCTAATAGGTGAGCCCATCCTCCCCACCCAGTGTCTGTTGGTATATGGGTGTGGTGTTGGCACTAAGGGTGAGTGTCTGGCTAACAGGCATCTCTCGATATTTACAGGTGACTCTGTTTACTACAACCTCTCATGGCTACTGACCCCAGTGAGTAATGCCAGGACAAGGGCAAAGGAACTTTACAATGAGCCACCTGGGCGAACAAGGAGGATCATTAAGTGCACCTTTGGCCTCCTGAAGGCAGATTCCAGTGCCTCCATCTGACAGGTGGATCCCTGTGCTACTCACCCAGGAAGGTGTGCCAGATCATCGTTGCATGTTGCACAACCTGGCCTTGAGACGCCAGGTGCCTTTTCTGCAGGAGGATGAGGCTGGAGATGGTCGTGTGGCAGTGGTGGAGCTTGTGGACAGTGATGAAGAGGAGGCAGAGGATGTGGACAACAGAACTACTATAATTCAACAGTACTTCCAGTGACACACAGGTAAGACACTGTAAATTCACCTTCCATTGCAGATTTGTGTTGGACATTGTACATGGCAGCCTGATTTTCCAAAATCTATGGCCACTTACTGTAACCTTTAGCATCTCTATTTTCAGATATCTGTGCCCCACTCTGGGTCCTGGTGTGTTTACTTCTGTCCACTACAGGTCATAGCTATGTATATATAACTGTACATTTGAATTGCAATGTTTAAATCTTGTTAAACTAATACATATTTCAATCAATTGACAGACTCCATACTTGTATTAGTTCCAAGGGTGTTTATTTATGTGATAATAAGTGTAGGGGGTATTGCAATTGGCTGGGTTGATGATGGAGGAATGTCCAGGATAGAGTCCAGTCTATTGGTATCACAGATGCATTGTCCAAGGGGGCATAGGGAATGGGGTAATGGCAGTTCAAGGTGGACAGGGTGACATAGTGGGACATAAGGGTGACATTCAGGGGAGTCTTATTTCCTGGCGGGGGTCTTGGCAATGTTCTCTGGATTCTGCCTGGATCGCGGGGACCATTTGCGGGGTGGTTCTCCTTCTGCAGGGGGAGGGGTGCTGGTGGCCTGTTGTTCCTGTGGCAGGGCCTCCTGCCTACTGGCGTCAGCAGACGTGGAGGGCTGTTCATCGGTGTGGTTAGTGTCAGTTGGTGTGCCACTGCCTCCCTAATGGTGTTGGCCATGTCTGCCAGCACCCGTGCAATGGTGACCAGGGTGGTGTGGATGTCCCTCAGATCCCCAGGTACTGTCCCTCCTGCAGCCGCAGGGTCACCTGCAACTTGGTCAGTATCTCGCCCATCGTCTCCTGGGAATGGTGGTATGGTCCCAGTATGTTGGTGAGTGCCTCGAGGAGAGTACGTTTTCTTGGCCTGTCCTCCCCCTGTCGAACAGCAGTCCTCCCAGCTTTCCTGTTGTCCTGTGCCTCTGTCCCCTGAACTGTGTGCCCACTGCCACTGAACCCAGGTCCCTGATCGTCCTGTGTTTGTGGGGTTGCCTGGGGTCCCTGTAGTGGTGGACACACTGCTGATTGACGTGTCCTGGGACAGAGGGATGGGCCCACTGGGTGGGTGCTGTGGTGGTGTTTCCTGAGGGGGAGGCTCTGTGGTGGTATGTGACTGTCCCTGGGTCACCGACTGCCCAGAGGTCCCTGAGGGACCAGGTTGGTCATCCTGATCCAGGTGTGCAGGGCTGCTGTCATCACTGTGGGCCTCTTCTGGGGGGGACTGGATGTTGCTGGCACCTCCTCTCCGGTGACGTTGTGTGGGGGTCCTGTGGGGATGTAAATGCAGTGTTATTGTTTCTGCGTGTGACATCTTGTGCATGGGTATGTTCCCCTCTATGGTTGTTATTACCAAGGCAGCTTTGGCTTGTGTGAGTTGTGATTTGGTTGGCTAAGTGATTGTCACTACTGTGCATGCTGTGGTGATGGGGGTCCATGCAGGTCTGTGATGGGTGTCCATGCATTGGTGTTGCATGCAGGGCGTGGTATTGGGATGGGTGGGTTGTGATGGTGGGGTATATGTGAGATGGTAGAGTGATGGGGGTGTGGGTAGGGGTGGGAGTTTGTGATGGTATGCAGGTGGGGGGGTGAAAGTAGTAAAGATTTTACTTACCAGAGTTCAGTCCTCCTGCTACTCCTGCAAGGCCCTCAGGATGCATTATCGCCAAGACTTGCTCCTCCCATGTTGTTAGTTGTTCAGGAGGAGGTGGTGGTCCTCCGCCAGTCCTCTGTACAGCTATCTGGTGTCTTGCAACTATGGAATGCACCTTTCCCCGTAGGTTGTTCCACCGCTTCCTGGTGTCATCCCTTGTTCTGTGGTTCTGTCCCATGGCGTTCACCCTGTCCACGACTCTCCGGCATAGCTCCATCTTCCTAGCAATGGACGTCTGCTGCACCTGTGATCCGAATAGCTGTGGCTCTACCCGGATGATTTCCTCCACCATGACCCTTAGCTCCTCCTCTGAGAACCTGGTGTGTCTTTGTGGTGCCATGGGTATAGTGTGAGTGGTGTGTGTGAGGGTGTCTGGGGTCTGGGGTGATGTTTTGGGGTGTGTGCTGTGAGGTGCGTGGATGGTGTATGGGTGATGATGCTCTGTGGCTCTGATTCTGTGGGTGCACCTGGCGTGTCTCTCCCTCAGTTGTCAATTTCCTTGAGTTGTAAGGGGTAGTGGGCAATGTGGGTGTGTGTTTTATAGTGTTGTGTGGGTGTGGTGTGTGTATGTGTTCTAGATGTGTGTTATTTAAATTGTCCAATGTGGTGTAGTTTTGTTAGTGTGTGTGTATTTTGAGCGCAGCAGTATGTACCGCCAATGGTTTACCGCAGTTGAATGTCCGCCATGGTGATTCATGGGTCATAATGCTGTGGGTGTATTTCTGTTGGCGTAACGGTATTGGTTTTGGTACCGCCAGTTTATAACTGACCTTTGGGCTGGCGGACTTGTATGTGTGTCTGTATAGTGGCGGATTTCTATGTGTGGGTCATAATACGCATAGCGGTATTCTGCTGTGGTAGCGGTATGTTGGCGGCAGTCAGCATGGCGGTAAGCGGCACTTACCGCTAATGTCATAATGAGGGCCATAGTCACCAACAGCAATAAAATTGTCAGCAACCAACTGTATGCCCATATTTGCATTCCATAATTTCAGGATGACAGGATTATAATTGGTAATATTTTTGGAGGTCTCTGATCTTTTCAGATTATATTTATTTTTATGATATTTTTTTGGGTGATTTTCTTGTCAATGTGTGCCTCACTGCAGATAAAAAGCTGTTCACTCTTCCCTTAGAGATGATAGGACTTGAAAAGCCAAAACAACATCTTGTATAAAACTTTCCTTTATATTTATATCTTCGGCAGCCATATCTATGTTTTTGGAAACATAGAACTTGCTGTTTTAGGATTTCGTTAATATTGTCATCTGGGAAGGTGCATGTAACATACAGCTCCATGAAAGACAGTACACTATTATCAGTATCAGTTCCAAATTTTGGTTCATCCTTTATCCATAAGAGTATGTGAATATGAGGTTAACCTCTTGGCTAGTATTCTTTTATCCAAAAAAATATGTAACTTCTACAAGAGGAGGATTTGTTATATTACATATAAAATATATCATTGCTTGAAACATGTAATTGAAATACCTACATACATTAGCAGGATCAAAAGAGCAAAGTTTTCCTGCTGTCTTCAAATGGATATCCTTAATGATACAGTTTGCTTCTCTTTGAAATTCTAGTAAATCATCCCATGCATACTCTATGCAACTAAGCATTATAAACCAAGTAGGTGGGCCTAAGTTGTAGAGCATACATTTAAGTTCTCCATGACAATGGTACCAGTATTCATTAGTCCCACATTGACATGCCATCAAATTGATTAGGTTATACTCCAGATTCTCATCCTTACCTTGTATTTTATCAACAACATCTCCCACAGAAAGATTTTGTTTTGCAGATTAACTCCTGTCTTAACAATATAGTTGACAAAATAAGAGAGTCCTAGCAAGTCATTCTCAAATAACAGATGGAATATAAGGGGAATACATTGTGGAAACCTAGGGTCCTATGAATGTAGTCTTGTTAACCTGTAATCAGGAGCTGGTATTTGTACAGGTTGATTATCGTAGCAGCCACCTATTCCTGTGGGAAATAGTTGTGGAAAGTAACGAGCCTCCAAACTTTTTTCCCAAACACTGATTAAAGCTTTGGTAGCTTGTTTGATATGAAACAGATCAATAGCATCCCCCACAAATTCTTTTGAATGGAGTGAAAGAATACTATAGTGTTTATATATTTCTTCTGAATTATGCTTAGCCACTTTTCCTATTTTTCCACTAGATTGCAGTACTTTATCTTCAATAAAACCTACATCTCCAGAAATATCAACATTTTTATAAAAAGATTATGGACCTCATTACGACCCTGGCGGTAAATGCCTCCGACCGCCGTGCTGACGGCCTCCAACATACCGTGACCGAGACGGTATACCATTACGCCACTCTACAGACACCCTCACAAGTCCGCCAGACCAAAGGCCAACAGAAATACACCTGGCATGAGAAAAACTTATTGGATGATGAGGAATATTCCTACTTACAGGTGAATCGCCCTAAATTTCCATGTTTATATACGTTACCCAAAATACACAAGGAATGTGATTTTACCCCTGGGAGACCAATAGTGTCAGGTATGGGAGGTCCTATGGAGAGATTATCAGAGTTTGTTGATATATTTTTACAACCTTTTGTAATGAATCTTCCTTCGCACATTAGGGACACAAAACATATATTGAGTTTGTTATCGGATATACACTGGGAACCCAACATGTTTATGGTAACTTTGGATGTGGTTTTTATACTAGTATCAAACACGAATCTGGAATCCAAGCAATCAAACATATGTTGAACAGGAGATCAGTTAGTTTAATGGAACATACCGATATGCTATTACAAATGATTAATCTCATCCTCAATCATAACTATTTTCTTTTAGAAAACGATTGGTTCAAGCAAAAACAAGGAGTGGCAATGGGGTCGAGATTTTCTCCCTAATATGTAAACTTATTTATGGGATAGTTTGAGGAAAAATGGGTGTGGGGTCTAGGAGCAGCGGATTGGCAGACACACATCCTATATTGGGGTAGATATATAGATGATTGCTTTATGATATGGATGGGGAATGAGGAGACTTTAAAAAGGTTTTGTGACTATTTAAACAGCATTGAGGTAAACATCAAGTTCACACATAAATATAGTCCAACCTGTATTGATTTTTTAGATGTGGAATTATTTGTGGAAAACAATAAGATTGAGAGTAGATTGCATCGTAGACCAACAGCATGCAATACTTTATTACACGCAACTAGTGCACACCCGAAACATCAGATAGATGCAATACCGTTTGGTGAAATGGTTAGAGCAAGACAAAATTGTAGCAAAGATAGTGACTTTCACAATTGTATTGAAGATATAGGACAGAGATTAATTGCTAGAGGTTATCCAGCAGACACTGTTAGGAAATCTCAGCTCAAAGCTTTTAAGATATCACACTCATACACATTGGAACATCGTAAAACAATGAAAGAAGTAGAAGGGAAAAATAATAAAAGGAAGATAAGAATAGTATTAGATTACACGGATAACTCTGCTCTATTACTCAAGATCCTGAAGAAACATTGGGCAATTTTACTACAAGATCAAATCTTAAAGAAGTATTTCAGTAATAAACCAGATGTATCATACAGAAGAGGAATAACACTTAATAATATCCTTAGTCCAAGTTACTTAAAGGAAAAGATGTGGGTTTCTTCAAATGTGGAAGATGTGCGATGTGCAGGTGGGCGTGGCATGCAAAGAGGGACTTCCTAGGATTAGGGAACAAAAAATATACTATCCAAACCCATATTAATTGTAATACGATTTATGTTAACTTGTAAATGCGTTAAGATATATGTGGGTAGTACTATTTGTCCCCTTAAGGTGAGGATCTCAGAGCATTGGAGAGCTATAAGACAGGATGATGAGCGCTTCCCCATTGCCTCACATATGAGATCATGTAAGGCACAGGAAGCCCATAAAGATTTTACGTTTTTCGGATTTGAGTACATAGAAAGAAACCCACAAGGGGGAAACAGGGAATTAGCATTAAGAAGGAAGGAATCCATTTGGATCATGCGCTTAGGGGCAGTGGATTATGGACTGAATTCAGACCATTATTAGAATATTTTTCAGGGGATAGATAAGAAAATGGCATATGTCAGATTTGACCATACATTATGAAAAAGACATGTGTAATAAAACCGTTAAAGTAGTACCATGTATTTCCAGATTACATTTAATAATCTGTAAATAATAATTAAATGTAACTCTCATATCTAGTTTATGGATAGCATAGAATTGAGGAATATAAAAAACACTTATTGCAGTTTATATGTAATTTGATAATAGAACAGTAGGCGTTTTCATAATTCTGTGTAAAAATTTAAGGAACTTAAATGTAATCAATCCGATCTGCCTGTTGGTGAACAGCTATTATAGAGCATTTGGGATTCGGAGCATGTGCGGAATTGCGCGATAACAAGTTTAGTCCTTTCTCAGTATTTATGGCCAGAGGGGCGGGCTTAAAAACGCCGAGAGAGGAAACACACTCTCTTTGACAATTACCGGTGTAATTACGGACTCCATGAAACCAGCTGCAGGTACGGGCTCATGTTGACAAATACGGGGACCGTTTAGATTAGTGGGTATATAAGGTGGTGATTAACTTTCAAATAACTTTTCAGGATACGCTTCTGTGCGGGTGCATATTGGGGCATCTGAATAAACATACAGCATATTGAGCAAACTTACATAGCCAGGTAAGCGTTATAACGCGGAGACTGCCTTAATATGCAGCTATTATCAGTATGAGATAGAGCTTATAATCAAATGCATAACTTTATAATTACAGATAACATATGGCAGTATAATAATTATTTTAATGGTCATCAGAACTACGAATCACGATTTATATGATTAACCATTGTGAGATCAGCTACATTTCTTCTACTGACACCATTTAGGGGGCATACTTACTGCACAAGTTTATCACTAAGCAGGACTTTTCATATGTTAATCATTTGAAATGAAACTTCTAAAACTAGGTTTCACAATTCTGGGATCTTCATGGATATGAGGTGGTAACACACGACCATCAAACAGACAAAGCTGATGCACTATACTGAAAAGAGAAAGGTCTTCAGCTTTTTATGAAACAGAAATTCAGAATTCTTTAGTTGAAGCTCCAATGGTAAAGAGTTCCATAGAATCCCTGCTTTACAGGCAAAATACTTTTTTTGGGCACGCTATATATAAATCAAAGAAGTGGATGAAGCTCTAAGTGATATTTGGGGGATGTAAGGGGTTATGATTTGCCTAAGAAAGGCCGGACCCCTATTATGAAGTGCCTGATGGACATAACAGGCAGCTTTAAACTTGATACGCTGTTCGATGGGAAGCCAGTGGAAGGAGACCAGAGTGATATCTCGAAGTGCCCATCAAAAGACGGGCGGCAGCATTTTGAGCCACCTGCAATCTCTTTAGGATGTAAGATGGAGAGCTCAGAAATAAAATATTCCATAGTCCAGGCGAGACAATATCAGAGCCTGAACAATAAGCCTTTTAGCTATGAAGGGAAGAAAATTAAAGATTTTCCTACACATCCTCAATAGATAAAAACAAGTAGCAGCCAGTTTCTTTGCATGACATTCCATTGTGAGGCGGGAGTCCAGCCAAAAACCTAAACTTTTTATGTTATCTTTAGGCGAGGGAAGATCATTTAATTCAGCTGAAATTACAACAGGGGACTTAAGACGGTAGAGGTTCCCTACCAGCATAACCTCTGTTTTTTCATAATTTAACTTAAGTTTGCTGTTAGCCATCCATCTGGCAACATCCGACAGACATGAAGAAAGAGCAGCATTTTCTGATCTAGTATCAGTGACAAAGGATAAAAACAATTGGTTGTCATCGGCATAGGACACCAGGGACAACCCATTAGGTTCCACAATCTTTGCCAGAGGGGCCATATAAATATTAAAAAGCGCAGGGCTTAAGGACGAACCTTGTGGGACCTCGCAGGTGAGTGGAAGGATATCAGAGTAATGTGCATGATCAAGGACTTGGAAAGTTCTTTGACTCAGATATGAAGAAAGCCATTTGAGGCAAGTACCTTCGATTCCTATTTGAGAAACTATACCAAGAAGAACCTTATGATCCACTGTGTCAAAGGCGGCACTCAGATCCAGTAGAATGATTGCTGCATATCTGCCAGCATCCACACATCATCTAATGTCCTCAGTAACAGCCAGCAGGGCAGTTTCAGTACTATGAAGTGGTCTGAAAACCATTTGAGGGTCATGAAGAAGATTATGGCGGTCATTCCAACATTGGCGGTGCGGCGGTTGCCGCCCGCCATGCGGGAACCACCATTTGGCCGCTACGCGGTCAAAAGACCGCTGCCGGCATTTCAACCTTCCCGCTGGGCCGGCGGGTGCTAAACAGGTTAGCGCCCGCAGGCCCAGCGGGAAGGAGGCCTACAACACAGAAGCCGTCTCCGAATGGAGCCGGCGGTGTTGCGGGCGTGCGACGGGTGCAGTTGCACCTGTCGCGCTTTTCACTGTCTGCTAAGCAAACAGTGAAAAGCTTCATGGGGCCCTGTTAGGGGGCCCCTGCACTGCCCATGCCAGTGGCATGGGCAGTGCAGGGGCCCCCAGGGGCCCCAGGACACCCGTTCCCGCCAGCCTCTTCCTGGCGGTGAAAACCGCCAGAAACAGGCTGGCGGGAAGGGGGTCAGAATCCCCAGGGCAGCGCTGCTTGCAACGCTGCCCTGGCGGATTCACCCAGCTGGGGGAAAACCGGCGGGAAACTGCCGGTCCCGGTTTTCTGACCGTGGCTTTACCGCCGCGGTCAGAATGGGCTTGGAAGCACCGCCAGCCTGTTGGCGGTGCTTCCGTCATTCGCGACCCTGGCAGTCTTGGACCTCCAGGGTCAGAATGACCCCCTATGTTCCTCAAGAATGTCTGACACCTGAATATTAATATGTTTCTCAATTATTTTAGACGTAATGGGAAGAAGAGCAATTGGTCTGTAGTTAGAAGGTAATGTTGTATCAAAATTCGCTTTTTTTAATAGGGGTGCATGTTTCCAATGTTGCGGAACGTGTCCATGGGACAGAGAGTCATTGAGAATATCAGTTAACACAGGCATTAATACCCCTGATCCTAAAGCTAAAATAAACGGAGGGGAAGGGTCCAAAGGAGAGCCAAATTTTATGGAGCCAAGATGTTTGCTTACTAGCTATTTACTCAAAGGCTGAAACTGAAAGTGAGACTCAGGGGACCGAAATGTCAGGGTGAAAGACAGGCTCATCCTCATTAGAGGAATTACTGGGAAGAGTTGCCTGAATAACAGAGATTTTCTTTTGGAAAAAAAGCTAGTTCATTACTATGTGCTTTAGAACCTTCTACTATGTTGTTAACGGAGGGAAGCTTAGTCATTTCCAAAGAAGAGGAGAGGGGGTTTCAACCAGCTAGAACTTGTTCTGGGGCTGTCCCCTCTCTCCTCCAGCACAGGCTCCAAACATCAGTTGGGGTAAACAACCCTCTTGTGTGATGCCAGGGCACAGCCTTCACAGGTGCATGTGTGCCGTGCCTCCCCCTTCTCTCATCCCAGAAAGACTATTCAAAATGCAGATGCACGTCTGTGACACCTCCACCCTCCCGGTGTACAGAGTGTCTGGAAAGTATGCACAAAGTCCAACTGTCACTCTGCCCAGACATGGATTGGAGTCAAGCTGCAAAACACTGGGGTCATAAGCACAGAGAAATGCTTGCTTTCTAGAAGTGGCATTCCTGTAATAGTAATAAAAAATCAACTGTCATCAGTAAGAAGCATTTCTCACTACCATTACAACCATACCAAACATGCCTACACTACCACTCATAAACCAGACAATACCCCCTAGACATAAGTCAGGGCATTTCCAATACAATCCTATGAGAAGGCAGCAATCACAGCAGTGAGAAACCAAATAGGCTGTCTGTCACTACCAGGACAGGCCAGGCTACTAGGCAGATGTCCAGCTGCAGGCTCACTGGTAGCATTTCATTTTCAGGCCCTGGGTATAGAGATACCACTGTACAAGGGACTTAGAGGTAAATTAAATGTGCCAATCACATATAAGCAAATCATACAAAGTTTACAAGGGAGATCACACGCATTTTAGCACTGATTAGCAGTGGTAAAGTACCCAAAGTCATAACGTCAGCCAAAAAGGGTGAGAAAAATAAGGAGGAGAGGCAAAACGTTTGGGGAATGTCCCTGTAGAAAGGGCCAGGTCCAACAATACACAACTCTTCCCTTAAGTCTTTTTTGTAGTTCTGTTGCTAGCAGTTTCCTTGCTTTCTGCTCCATGCGAACGATTGCTTGAAACGGACCGTTACTTTGTATTAAAATTGATTCATACACATATAGGGCCAGATGTAGCAACTTCCGCAATTGCGATTTGGAAATTGAGAGTCTGTGCAACTCGCAATTTCCGAATCGCAAATGCAGATGCAGAACGGTGTCTCAGACACCGTCTGCGACTCGCTATGGGGTCCCAAAGACCCACCTCATAAATATTAATGAAGTGGGTCGCATTTTGCGACCCCATAGCGAGTCCCTGAACTCACAGGAATGGTGGCCTGCTGAAGTCAGCAGACCTCCATGTCTGTGACTGCTTTTTAAATAAAGCAGTTTATTCATTTTATTTTGCAGCCCGTTTTCCTTAAAGGAAAACGAGTTGCAAAATAAAACAAATAACGAAACCATTTGTTTTTGTTTTTGTTTTTTCAGAGTAGGCAGTGGTCCATTGGACCACTGCCTGCTCTGAAAAAACCTTTTGGGCAACATTTACTAAGGGTAAGGGGTCCCATGGGGACCCCTTCCCTTTTGCGAATGAGTTACCACCAGTGTGACACTGGTGGTAACTGCGAATTGCTTTACGACCTCATTCGCGGTCACAAAGCAATTCTGCATTGCGATGTGAGTCGCAAATAGGAAGGGAACACCCCTTCCTATTTGCGAGTCACATTCACAATTTGCGAGTCGGTACCGACTCGCAAATTGTGAATGTGCATCGCAGAAGGCTGTTTGCATGGCGCAAACTGTGATTTTCGCAGTTTGCACCATTTAAACAGCTTACTACATCTGGCCCATAATTCATTATGGTCATGTGGTATCGGTACCGATTCAAATCTATTATAAATAGCACTAGCTAGCATTTTATTATCTTCTAATTTGTCATAACAATACTTACGTACTGTTTGCTTTGTGGCTAAATCAAAGTGCTCTCTATAAATAGATATACACCAAATTTCTACTACATATTGTAGTTATCTTCTTCAGTTTTAGAAAGTACACCTCTCCAATCACTACCTTTTCATTTTCCTATTCTCTTCTTCATGGCCAAAGAAACAGAACTGAAGTGGTCATTACAACCCTGGCGGACGGAGTTAAAGTGGCCAACAGGCCGGCGGTAAGAAAATTGGAATTACGACCGTGGCGGAAACCGCTAACAAAGACAGCCACTTTAACACTCCGACCGCCACGGCGGTACAAACAAACAGCTTGGCGGTCACCGCCAACAGACAGGCGGAGGACAATGTACTACCCACAGTATCACAACCTACCAATCCGCCACCTTTTCCGGGGTGGATTCACCACGGACAAAAACACGGCGGAAACAGGACTTCGAAGGGAAAACGCTGACCTCTGCACACCCCACGAGGAATCCGGACGCCATGGAACCCGAGCTCCACATCCTGCAAGCCCTCATATTCTTGCTCCTCTACCAGGAGCACGAACGCCGGCGGCGAAGACAACGGTGAGTACTGCACCTAGGACACAGGGGAGGGGGAGGGAAAAAACAGGGACACACACACGCAACACCCCCACCCTCATCCACTACAACACACACACTAATACAGCATTATACATTACAGTTACACCCCTAAAACTCCCCGGAAGAATGCAAAGACAAAAGCAAATGAGTGTAACCAATGTTATCTATTAAAATCCAGGATGCAAAAATACATATACACCATTAACAAATATTTACACCAAGAATAGTAGTCCAGGTAGTGCTCCATTTAAGTCTGTGGAACACTGGGCCCACACGGCATGGGCAAGGCCCACACTCAATCCCCGACCATGACGGAGAGAACACTACAGGGGCATCAGATAGCAATAAAACAGGCACCTCAGGGGGAAGAGAACGGGGGGGGCTCCTCAGCCGGTTGAGTGCACAATGCCAAATACACAAGGGGGCCACATGCCCACTGTTCAATCCTGGGGAGTGCAAGCCACAATCTCTCAAGTCTCTACAGTGGGTGGGTTGCCCACTGCCATATCATGGGGAGTGCAAAGCCACAGTCTCTCAAGTCTCTACAGTGGGTGGGTTGCCCACTGCCATTTCCTAGGGAGTGCAAAGCCACAGCCTCTCAAGTCTCTACAGTGGGTGGGTTGCCCACTGTTCAATCCTGGGGAGTGCAAAGCCACAGTCTCTCAAGTCTCTACAGTGGGTGGGATGCCCACTGCCATATCCTGGGGAGTACAAAGCCACAGTCTCAAGTCTCTACAATGGGTGGGTTGCCCACTGCCATATCCTGGGAGTGCAAAGCCACAGTCTCTCAGGTGGATGCCTTTCTCCACTGGTTCTGGAGGGGGCTTTGTGCCCAGAGTGCTTCATCCTGCCAAGGACAGAGGTAGTGGATGCCTTTCTCCACTGGTTCTGGAGGGGGAGGGGGCTTTATGCCCAGAGTGCTTCATCCTGCCAAGGACAGAGGTAGTGGATGCCTTTCTCCACTGGTTCTGGAGGGGGCTTTGTGCCCAGAGTGCTTCATCCTGCCAAGGACAGAGGTAGTGAATGTAAATCTCCACTGGTTCTGAAGGAGGCTTGATGCCCAGAGTGCTTCATGCTGCTCGTGACGGACTCAGTAGCTTGAGTGCCCTTGGCGCTCATATGCCAGCGGTGCTTGTTGCGGTGGTGTCCTTGGCTGTGTGCTTGTTGCAGCGGTGTCCTCAGCAGCCGTGCTTGTTGCGGCGGTGTCCTGTTCAGCGGTGCTTGTGGCAGTGGTGTCCTGTTCAGCGGTGCTTGTGGCGGCGGGGTCCTTGCCAGTGACTCAGCTGCTGGCGGTCCTTCATGGCCCAGCGGGTCTGGTGCTAGCAGTCCTGTCTGTCCCAGCGGGGCTGGTGCTGACGGTCTGTCTGGCCCAGCGGGGCTGGTGCTGGTGGTCCTTCATGGCCCAGCGGGGCTGGTGCTGGCGGTCCTGTCTGTCCCAGCGGGGCTGGTGCTGGCGGTCCTGTCTGGCCCAGCGGGGCTGGTGCTGGCGGTCCTGCCTGGCCCAGCGGGGCTGGTGCTGGCGGTCCTGCCTGGCCCAGCGGGGCTGGTGCTGGCGGTCCTGCCTGGCCCAGCGGGGCTGGTGCTGGCGGTCCTGCCTGGCCCAGCGGGGCTGGTGCTGGCAGTCCTGCCTGGCCCAGCGGGGCTGGTGCTGGCAGTCCTGCCTGTCCCAGCGGGGTTGGTGCTGGCGGTCCTGTCTGGCCCAGCTGGGCTGGTGCTGGTGGTTTCCTCCTGGGCAGCTGGGCTGGTGTTGGCGGTGGCCTCCTAGGCAGCGGCGCTGGTGCTGGCGGTGGCCTCCTGGGCAGCAGGGCTGGTGCTGGCCTCCTGGGCAGCTGGGCTGGTGCTGGCGGTGGCCTCCTGGGCAGCGGGGATGTTGGTGGTGGCCTCCTGGGCAGCGGAGATGATGGCGGTTGCCTCCTGGGCAGCAGGGCTGGTGCTGGCGGTGGCCTCTTGGGCAGCGGGGATGATGGCGGTGGCCTCCTGGGCCGCGGGGATGATGGTGGTAGCCTCCTGGGCAGCGGGGATGATGGCGGTCTTCTCCACTGTGCTGCTCTTCCCAGACTTGCAGACTTTCTTGTGGCCCTTCCCTACCTTGGAAGGTGTCGCAGCTGACTCCACACTTCCACCTGTACCTCTGGGAGCGGCTTTGGTGGCTGGAGTCTTCCCCCTCTCCCGCCGGGCACTGGACAAGTTTTGATGTTTGACAGGTGGGGGACTGTCCGTGCTGTGGCTCCGTGCCACACTGGCTGCCCTGGTGGCCGGTGCACTCCAGATTCCGGTGACTACAGGCACCACTGGTCCCGGAGATGTTGTGGCTGAGGTGCTAGGTTGGGACCTGGTGAGTCGGGCCCTAGGAGACTGACAGGGTGGGGGAGGTGAGGGAAAGAGGTCAAGGTTGGACAGGAAAAGTTTTTTCGGGACACTGGGACGGGTAGCTGGAGGGGGTTTGGGAGTGGAGGAAGAGGTAGTGGTTGTAGGAGGTGTTCGTTTGGTGATATTGGGTGAAGGAGCATGCGCTGGAGGCTGTCGTGAGGTGGATGGCTGTTGGGTGGGTGTGTGCCTGCGTTTGTGTGTCTTGGGAGGTGGCGTCACAGACACACTGGGAGAGGACACAGGGGACGTGTGAATGGCAGTGGGGGTGGTGACTGCACGTGAGCGGGTGTGGTGGTGTGTGTGTGCTGGTGATGGAAGTAGGGGCTGTAGATGTAGTGCATGCAGGTGTGAGTGTAGACGAGACTGGGAGGGAGGAGGGAGACGAGGATGAGGGGGACACAGTGGAGGCAGTGGATGTTGGTGTGTCTGCATGTGTGATGCTTGCGTGAGTGCCTGTGGGATGTGTGGTGCTTATGTTTGCCAAAGCTTCCCTTGTGTGTTGAGGTGTGTGCATGCTGTTCTGAAGGTGTGCTTGGGATAGGCTGAGGTAGAGGGGATTGGGTCTGGGTGGAGGAAGTTGGATGGAGGAGGCTAGACAGAGGGACAATGGCTGCCATCAGTGCTGAGGCCAGAGTATGAAAAGATCGCTGAAGGGCCGCCTGACCAGAATGAATGCCCTCCAGGAATGCATTGGTTTGTTGCAACTGCCTCTCTACACCCTGGATGGCATTCAAAATGGTAGACTGCCCAACAGTGAGTGACCTGAGGAGGTCAATGGCCTCCTCACTGAGGGCAGCAGGGGTGACTGGGGCAGGGCCTGAGGTGCCTGGGTCGAAGGTGATGCCCACCCTCCTGGGTGAGCGGGCACGGGGCAAAGGCTGAGGGGCTGCTGGGAGGGCGGTGCTGGTAGGGGAGGTGGCGGCTGTACCTGTAGATGCAGGCGGCACAGATGTGGCTGCCACCGCAAGGGAGCTCCATTCAGTGGACGAGTCCTTATCACTGGTCTCAGCTCCTGTCCCCGCTGTGGAGCTCTCCTCGCCCTCCATCCCACTGGTGAACTCCGAGTCCGTTGTCTCGCCCTCCAGGGCCATGTGGGATGCAGCTCCCTCCTGTTCCGGTGCCACTGCTCCTCCGCCTGATGATGCTAATGCACACAAGAACAGGGAGACCAGAAAAAGGGGGGGACGACAGAAGAAAGACATGATGAGTGCATGCATTACTGCTACCGTTGGCGGACAAGACAGACACAGAAGCCCCCTGCTCTACGCCGCGCACTTGGAGTCCACTGTTCAATCCCTGGGACATGGCCTACAAGGCTATGGCCGACATCTGCACACATGGATGACACAGGAGCCTGACTAGGTGTACTTGGCACTATACACAGGTAGGGTGGGGTGCCACAGGGTCTGCCAGAAGAATGGGACATAACTAGCACACTCACCCTGGCCTAGGTAACGCCACAGCCCACCTCCCCCAGCCAGACACCTCCACTGTCCGCAAAATCAGCAGAATGAGAGTGTACTCACCCCCTTGTGGCTGCTGTGATGCCCACAAGCACCCATCCAACTCCGGGTATGCCACCGCCAGGATCCGGAACATCAGGGGGGTCATGGTGCGACGGGCACCCCTCCCACGTTGGGAGGCCATCCCCAGCTGGGTCCTCGCCGTCTTCTTGCTCCAGCGGCGAATGTCCTCCCATCTCTTACGGCAGTGGGTGCTCTGTCTGTGGTAGACCCCCAGGGTCCGAACGTCCTTGGCGATGGCACGCCAAATATCCTTTTACTGGTGGGCGCTGACCTACATGAATTGTACAGGGAGAAAAGAAAAGTTATTAGCAACTTCACCATCACAGTCATTGGCCCCCATACCTATCCTTGCCATGTGGCACGTGCACTCACCGTTGTTTCAAGCACGCCTCAATCTCCCCCCCTCATCTTTCATCCACCTCATTCCACACAGGCATAGCCCATACAGCATGCTCCCAATGTACTTACCTGTTTGTCTGGAGGACCGTAGAGTAGCGTGTACTGGGGGTGGACCCCATCCACGAGTTTCTCCAACTCCTCCAATGTGAAGGCAGGGGCCCTTACCCCAGACACACGAGCCATTGTCTCTTCCACACTGAGGTCACAGCAGCACTTGCAGTGTAGGTCCTATCCTGTCGAAGATCAGGTACCGAGTGACTGAACAGATGGAAAATGGCGGTCACGTCCGCGGCGGTGAGTACCGTCACCGCCGGCGTACATTCTCATTGGCCCCTGGGACCCATAGGGTCCAATGTTAACCAATGCAGAATTGATCTGCGGTCTGCGACCGCCTACCGCGACGGTGTACAACGCCAGCGCAGTTACCTCACACCCCATTGTCCCACTTTACAGGTCAGTCAGCCGCCATTTCAGGGGCCCACATGGCTTGATTTCTAACTGCGTCACACATACCTAGGCCTTGCCTTAACACTCATACAGGCCAAATTTCGGATTAGGATTTGTGTTCTGTGTAAGCTGTGGGTACGTACCTCTGAGTTGGTTGACTCTGTGCTCGCTGTTGTCCTTCATAGGCACCTTCCGCTGGGACATGTGAGGAGATGGCGGCATCCTCCGGTGTACAGACCGCTCGTGGACCTTTCGACAATGGAGGAAAGACATGTGATCATCACCTACAGGCTTGATCATGCCAAAATCCTGGAACTTTGTGCCCAGCTGGAGCCAGACCTGATATCAGCTATCCGCCATCTCACAGGAATCCCCCCTCAAGTGCAGGTGCTTTCCATTTCCTGGCAAGTGGGTCATTTCAAACAACAGTGGCCATAGCATCAGGGATGTCCCAGCCTATGTTTTCCAACGTGTTGTCCAGAGTGTTGTCTGCCCTTCTGAAACACATGCGGAGCTACATAATTTTCCCTCTGGTGGAGGATTTGCCTACAGTAAAAGGTGACTTCTATGCCCTGGGACATATCCCCAACATCGTAGGTGCCATTGATGGGACACATGTGGCCTTGGTCCCCCCGCAGGAGTTAACAGGTGTACAGAAACCGGAAGAGTTATAATTCCATGAATGTGCAGATGGTGTGCTTGGCTGACCAGTACATCTCCCATGTGAATGCCAAATTCCCTGGCTCTGTGCATGACGCTTACATCCTGCGGAATAGCAGCATCCCTTATGTGATGGGCCAAATCCAGAGGCACCGTGTCCGGCTATTAGGTGAGCACCTGGAAGCAAGTCAGTGGGAATGGTTGTCTAGGTCTGGGGATATCCCTACAGGTTAGTGTGTGTCTAACAGTTGTCCCGCGCCATTTGGAGCTGACTCTGGTTACCCCCAACCTGTCATGGCTACTGACCCAAGTGAGGAATCCCAGGACAAGGGCAGAGGAACGCTACAATGAGGCCCATGGGCGAACTCTGCGGAAAATAGAGCGGACCTTCGGCCTCCTGAAGGCCAGGTTCAGGTGCCTCCATATGACAGGTGGATCCCTGTTCTACTCACCAAAGAAGGTGTGCCAGATCATCATGGCCTGCTGTATGCTTCACAACTTAGCTTTGTGACGACAGGTGCCTTTTCTGCAGGAGGATGGTCCAGATGGAATTGTTGTTGCAGCTGTGGAGCCTGTGGACAGTGAAGATGAGGAAGCAGAAGAAGAGGACATGGACAACAAAAACTCGGTGATCCTGCAATATTTCCAGTGAGACACAGGTAAGAATACAAACATGCTTACTACATATACTTTAACACTACTACCTCTCTACTGTCTGTCGTTTTCACCCAGTGTATGGTCACGGAGTTGTCACTTTCCCTTATGATTTCACAGATGTGGGTCCCACTGTTTGACATCTGCTTTGTTTCCGCATGGACTAGAGCTGTGTGACACAGGTTTGTTGACATTACATTTGAAAGAGCATTTTGGCACTGCTAATACACTATTTTCGAAATCACAGACTGACTCCAGATGTTTTTGTGCTTCACGGGTGTTTATTTAAGTGCTCAACATTGGAGGGGGTTGTAAAATGGTGAGGGCTGATGGTAGAGGAATGTCCATGGCAGAGTCCAGTCTATTAGTCTCACAGGTGCATTGCCCAAATGGGCATAGGAAGTGGAGCTGGGGCAGTTTGTGGATGGACAGGGTGACAAAGTGGGACAGAAGGATGACATTCAGGGTGGTCTCATTTCTTGGCGGGGGTCTTGGCATCGTTCTCTGTCTTTGTCCTGGATCTCAGGGACCGTTTGTGGGGTGGTTCACCCTCTGCATGGGGTGGGGTGCTGGTGTGGTGGTCCTGTGGCGGTGCCTCCTGTCCACTAGCCCCGGCGGAGATGGTGGGCAGTTCATCATCCAGGCTTGTGTCAGGGGCCCCTTGTTGTGCCACAGTGTCCCTTCTGGTGTTGAGGACTTCCTTCAGCACCACTACGATGGTGCCCAGGGTGGAATTGATGGATCTGAGTTCCTCCCTGAAGCCCAAATACTGTTCCTCCTGCAGCCGCTGGGTCTCCTGAAATTTGGCCAGTACCGTTGCCATCGTCTCCTGGGAATGGTGCTAGGCTCCCATGATGTTGGAGAGGGCATTGTGGCGAGTGGGTTCCCTTGGCCTGTCCTCCCCCTGTCGCACAGCAGCCCTCCCAGTTCCCCTGTCTTCCTGGGCCTCCGTCCCCTGGACCGTGTGCCCACTGCCACTGCCCCCAGGTCTCTGTTGTTGTTGGGGTGGTAGGTTAGCCTGGGTTCCCTGTAGTGGTGGACGCTCTGCTGATTGACGTGTCCTGGGGACAGAGGTATGGGCCCGCTATGTGGGTGCTGTGCTGGTGTTTCCAGAGGGGGGAAGCTCTGTGGTGGCCTGTGACTGTGTGAGGGGAACTGACTGTCCAGAGGTCCCCGATGGGCCGGGCTGGTCATCTAGATCCAGTTGGACAGAGCTGCTGTCATCACTGTGGGCCCCTTCTGTTGGTGGTGTGGACATGTGTGGACCCTCCTGTCCAGTGACATTGGGTAGGGGTCCTGCAGGGGTATAAAAGGATGTTTATTACAACTGTGTGTGGCATGGTGTGCAATGGGTGGGTGACCGTGTACCACAGTGCTTGCATTCTTGTGTGGGACCTTGTGTGATAATTCTTTAGGGGTGTGTATGGGTATGTGCAGTAGCCATGCATTGGTGATGGGTGTCCATGCTTTGTAGTTGCATGCAGGGCTTGGTGTTGCGACGGGTGGGTTGTGATAGTGGGACATTTGTGAGGAGTTGGAGTGATGGGGGTGGGGGTGAGGGTGAGGGTATGTGATAGCATGCAGGTAGGGTGGGGGATGTAATAGTTAAGATTTGACTTACCAGAGTCCATTCCTCCATCTACTCCTGCGAGGCCCTCAGGATGCAGAATCGCCAAGACCTGTTCCAACCATGTTGTTAGTTGTGGGGGAGGAGGTGGGGGTCGGCCGTCAGTCCGCTGAACCGCAAGTTGGTGTCTTGAGACCACGGAACGCACCTTCTCCCGTAGGTCGTTCCACCTCTTCCTGATGTCATCCCTATTTCTTGGGTGCTGTCCCACTGCATTGACCCTGTCTACTATTCTTCACCATAGCTCCATCTTCCTAGCTATAGAGGTGTGTTGCACCTGTGATCCGAATAGCTGTGGCTCTAGCCGGACGATTTCCTCCACCATGACCCTGAGCTCCTCCTCCGAGAACCTGGGGTGTCTTTGCCATGCCATGGGGTGGTGTGGGTGATGTGTGGGGTGGTGTGTGTAGTGATAAGTGGGGTGATATGCAGTGGTGTGTTGTGTGAGGTGCGTGGAAGTTATGTGGGTGATGGTATTGTGTGCCTGTGGATACTATTGTTCATTCTGGTGGTGTCTCTCTCTGGCCTTCTGTCGCAATTGTTGACGTAAGGGTTTGTGGGTGATGTTGGTGTGTGTTGTATATTGTATTGAGTGTGTGGGAGTGGTGTGTGTATGTGTATCAGGTGTGTGTATTTGGAATTGTCCAATGTGGTGGTGTTTTGGAGATGTGTGTGTATTTTGAGCGCGGCGGTGTGTACTGCCAATGGAATACCGCGGTTGAAAGACCGCCGCAAAGGATTCTTGGGTTGTGATAGTGTGGGTGTATTTCTGTTGCCGTGACGGTGGAGGTTTTGTTATCGCCAGATTATCACGGACCGTTGGTGTGGCGGACTTGTGTGGGTGTCTGAATTTTGGCAGATTCCGAGCAGTGGGTCATAATGACCGTGGCGGAATTCCGCTGCAGCGGCGGTGTGTTGGCGGTCTTCTGCACGGCAGTAAGCGGCTTTTACCGCCAATGTTGTAATGAGGGCCTGAATGTCTTCACAAATGTTCTCAACCTCTGCCACAGTACCATGAAAGAGAGCTCTATTCAAATCTCCTAAACATAAAGCTGGAATTTTACGTTATAAATTTCGTATTTTGAATGATGCACAGCTAACCTTAGAAAGTAATGAAAAGTGCTTCTTCACACTTTCTTTGACAGACATGCAAATGAATGGCCTTGTAAATTAGTGTATTTTAAAACTTTGCATGTATTTAATTCTTGAAGCATTTTTATTTTCTGTTTCCGACTTCTCCATGAGAAGAAAGTTTTCAATGTATCTATTGATTCCTGATGGATACTACAAATACCACTACATTTCCACTTGTATACAGGAGCCTGTTTACAACTTCCTTGTAGTTCTTCAGCTATCACTTCTTCTACATTCCTAGTAACCATCTCTTCTTTTTCTACAGGAGTACCATCTTTTAATTTATAGCAATGACCAGTTGTGCCAACAGCATACACTAATGTATTCTCTTGCAAATAACTCTCTTCATTAAAAAACAGTTCTGTACTAGACGTGTGCATCCATTCACCTATAAAAGCCTACAAAAATTTGTTTTGTTATTAAGTCTCTTTCTTAGTGCTCTTTTCCTCAAGAACATTACTGTTTAATCTAGTGATTTCATTCTGTTCAGTATTAAGATAAAACACAACAAATGTTTTCAATGATATTCTCAAAATGATGATTTTGCTTTAAAATTGCAGTCAGTTCTCTTATACTTCTTCATCTTGTTCAACAACTTTTGAACTATTCTGTTTCAAAATGTTTTTACTCTTGATTCCTTGAACTGTTTCTGTCTCTGTCTTTGTTATTAGAGTTCCTATTTCTCATAATATGCATTTGTTCTTCTCATTTTGCATTTTATGACATATCTTTTTTTTAAAATCCATAGTACTTTTATCAGTGACTGCTTTCTTTCTCTGTACATTTTCCACCTTATCTGTTTTTTTACTATCAGTTTTAACCAGGTAGTACTGTTGTTTCTGTTTTTACTTCTTTCTGTTTTGTTAGGCATTGTGAATATTCTTATTTAACTGGAAGTTGATATCTGGAAAACAAATAAACAATACATTTAGTTCTACAGAAAACAAATTAAGAAGGACATTTTCTAATACAAACATGAGTTGATAGTAAATATGCACATTACTATTAGTGTATGTATCAGTGTGTGTCTGGGTGTATCAGTGTATGCATCAGTGTGCCCCTAGGTGTAGGCATCAGTGTGTGGCTAGGGATTCAAGTGTATGCATCAGTGTGTGCCTGGATGTGGTAGTGTATACATCAGTATGCCCCTAGGTGTGGCACTGAATGCATCTGGTTGTGCTTATGTGCCTCACTGTATACATCAGTATTCATCTGGGTATGTTAGAGTACACATTAGTGTGTGCCTGGCTATGTTAGTACGTACATCAGTATGTACCTGGGTGTGTCAGTGTGTGTATCATTGTGTGCCTGGGTATGTCAGTGCGTGCCTGTGTGTGTCAGTGTATGAATATGTGTGTGCCTAGGTGTATAAGTGTATGCATCAGTGTATGCCTGCATGTATCAGTGTGAGCATCAGTGTGTGCCTGGGTGTGATAGTGTATGCATCAGTGTGCCTCTAAGTGTAGCAGTGCGTACATGAGAGTATGTCTTTCTGTCTGATTGTATACTGTGTGCCTGGGTGTCCCAGTGTACTGATCAATATCTCCTGTGTGTTACAGTGTATTCATTAATGTGCACCTAGGGGTCTCTGTCAATGCATTAGTTTACACCTGGGTGTGACAATGCATGGATTAGTGTGCGCCAGGGTGTTACAGTGTATGTACTAGCGTGTGCCTGGATCTCTTAATGCATCCATCAGTATGTGCCTTGGTGTATGGCTAGCTGTGTTAGTGTCTGAATTGGTCCATATAGGACTGGCTCTATCAGTTTTTCACTAGAGATGTGACTGACTGTTAGACCTGACAGCCATAGGGTGGTCATCCCCCAACGTTTTGCCTGCCTGCCTCCCTTCACTTTTTTGACACTGTTTAGGACTCTGCACACTTTACAACTGCTAACCAGTGCTAAAGTGCATATGCTCTCTCCCTAAAAACATTGTAACATTGGTTCAACCCCAATTGGCATATTTGATGTACTTATAAGTCCCTAGTAAAGTGCACTACATGTGCCCAGGGCCTGTAAATTAAATGCTACTAGTGGGCCTGCAGCACTGATTGTGCTACCCACATAAGCCCAGTAGCCCTTTAACCATGTCTCAGACCTGCCAGTGCAACGCCTGTGTGTGGTGTTTCACTGGCACTTCGACTTGGCATTTAAAAGTACTTGCCAAGCCTTTTTCTACATATACTTCACCCCTAAGATAGGCCCTAGGTAACCCATATATAGGAAAAAGGCAGTACATGTACATTTGTGTTTTATATGTCCCAGTAGTGAAAAACTCTTACATTTGTTTTCCACTACTGTGAGGCCTGCTCCTTTCATAGACTAGCATTAGGACTGCCCTCATCTACTTTTTGAGTCGTAGATTCTGATATGAAAGAGGTAACCAGTTCATATTTAGTATGGCCAGAATGGTAATAGAAAATCCTGCTTATTGGTGAGGTTGGATTTAATTTTAATATTTCAGAAATGTCACTTTTAGAAATTGAGCATTTCTCTGCACTTAAAGCTACCTGTGCCTTACAGCCTGTCTCAAATCAATGTCTGGTCTGTGCTGGTTGACAGCTCCCTCGTGCATTTCCCCAAGACAACCACAAATACAGGACACTCAGTCACATCTGCATTCATCTGCATACTGACGGGTCTTTCTGTGCTAGAAGGATGGAGGATCTGACACATATTTCAAAGGCCAGTGGCCTGCCCTCACACAAAGAACTGATAACCCCCCACTAGGACCCTGGCAGATAGGACTTGGCTGAAAGGGGAACTTGTTCACTTCAAAACCACTCTTTGAATTCTCCCCCACTTCATAGGCATTTTTAGGAATATAAACTGGGTCCCTGACCCCACCAACTCAGACACTTCTCGACTTACCCCTGCACCCTGTCAGAGGAGCTGCCTGGCTGCCCAAAGGACTCATCTGGACTGCTTTGGTGGGAAGGACTGCTGCCCTGCTGTTGCCCTGCTGCCCTGCTGGCCTCTGAATTTGCTGGAAGGACTCTGCCTTCCCCAGAAGTGCTCTCCAAGGGATTGGATTGAGCTTGCCTCCTGTTTCTGAAGTCTCGGGGGCCAACAAAGACTTCACCTCTTCAAGAAACTCCTTGTGCTTTAACAATTGATGCAAAGCCTACAGATATCAACGCAAAGTCCCCATTGCAGCTGAGAAATCACCACACAGCTGACTGCGATGATGCAGCACTGGCTTACCGACTGGAAATTCGATGCAGCGCCTACCTTGCGAAGTAAAATTTGATGCATTGCCTACCAGATTGACACAGCGCCTACTCCTTCTTATAGCACATCAAAGATTTTCAACTCATTGTCCCTGGGCATCAAAATATCCCAGCATCGCAGTGAGGAAACAAGACTGCGTGCCGAAAAAGAACTCTAACCCCTTGCAGCATGGAAAGAAATGATGCATAGTCTGTGCCACGTTGGGAAATCCGATGCAACACCTATTTTTCCACCCTCTCCTCCTATGCGGTCTATGTGGGTTGTTATTTTTAACGCATCCCAGGTACTGTGTGTAACAAAGAGACAACTGTTTATTGTTAAGGATTAAGGGATTAAGACTCTTTAAAAAAAAAATTAAAAGTGCTATTTCAACGTGTGCTTATTGGATCTTTGTCATTTTTACCTTATTTTATTCAGATAAATATTATCTATTTATCTAAACCTGTGTGGTATATTTTTGTGGTGTTTTCACTGTTACTGTATGATTTATTGCACAAATACTTTACACATTGCCTTCTAAGTTAAGCCAAGCTGGTCAGTACCAAGCTACCAGAGGGTGGGCACAGGATAATTTGGATTCTGTTGTGACTTACACTAAATAGGATTGTGGCCCCTACTTGGACAAGGGTGTATACCTCTGCTGACCAGAGACCCCATCCCCATTTCTAACACTGACACTATCTTTTTATTATTAGCTATATGACTATTGTATCTCTACAAGACTGCTTATGCAACTGTGCATGGGGTGTCAAAGCTAACATCTCAGTCAGTGAAACTAAGAAGAACATGTTTTATGTTCTGACTGTACCCTTTTGTTTTTAGCTATATCATCATGGTATCTCTAGCAGACTACGTATATACGTGTGCATAGGGGTGTTGAAGCTAACATCTTAGTCAGTGAATCTCAGAAGGACATGTTTTATGTTTTAATAAGAAAACACTCCCTTCTGTGGGTTATGTAAATCTCAGCTAAAGGTAGAGTTTTCGGTGGTAAAACAGATGATTAATCCTTCTTAAACACCTTTCCTAATACCAAGTCAAAGTAGCAATTAAACTTTATAACTAGTGTGGCCCAAACGGTATTTAAAGCAGAAGTTATACTATGAGAGTACAAAACTACATATTGCTTTCACTGTTATTTATGTGTCCATTAGTGTGTGTCTGGCTATATCAGTGAATACATGAGTGTGTGCCTAGCTGTCTCAGTATATACATCAGTGTGTGACAGTGTAGATGTCAGTATGTTTCTGGATGTGTTAGTGTATGCATCAGTGTGTCCTTAACTGTATAAGTGTATGCATTAGTGTGTGCTCAGGTGTGTCAGTGTATATATCACTGTATTTCTGGGTGCGTTATTGTATGCATCAGTGTGAGTCTGGGTGTCATAATGTACGCATCATTGTGCTCCTACACGTCAGTGTATGCATCCATCTCTGTCTGAGTGTCTCACTCTATTGATCAGTGTACATGAGATTGTCTTTGTGAAGGAATCAATGTGGGCCTGGGTGTGTTAGTGTATCCTTCAATGCCTGGGTGTGTCACTATATATATATCACTCTGTCTGGGAGTGTCATTGTATATATCTGTATGTACCTGGGTGTTCCCCTGTATGCATCAGTTTGCTCCTAGGTGTGTCAGTGTATACATCCCTCTATGCCTGGGTGTCTCAGTCTATTCATCAGTGTACATCTGAGGAGGTCTGTGAATGAATCAGTGTATGCCTTGGTGTGGCAGTGTATTCTTCATTGTATGCCTTGGTGTAGGGCTGGGTATGTTACTTTCTACATCCTTTTGTTATTAGCTATATGAGTACTGTACCTTTACTAAAATGCATACATACCTCTGCATAGGGATCTATTCAGTGAAACTCAGAACAACATAATTCATGTTTTAATATGAAAGCACTTGTTTCAATGGCCTCTGTGAATCTCACTTAAAGGTTGAGTTATCTTTAGAAAATGGGGTGTATAAAGTTTAGGAAACAGATTTTCTAATATCAGTTCAATATCAGTAGGCAAACACAGAACTTGGTTATATATGTAGCATTAGTCATCATGTGAGCAGTGCAGAGTCAGTGGGTCACTTGCCACCTCCAATCATCTGAACCAGCTTGGGGGCTTATTTACAAGCCCCTGGCGCCACCGGAGCATCATTTTTTATTGGATAACCTCAAGCTAAGAAGGCAGACATGTCTCTGAGTAGAGCATTATGGTGGTCATTACAAGATTGGTGGTCCCAGCACTGCCATGTTGGTGGACGCGGTCTTACAGCCAATGGCCTGGCGGTGAAGGCTGCCAAATTATGACCATGGTGGTGCTTCCAACAGAACACAGCCAAACTACCACCAGAACCTCCAGTGCAGTCAGACCACCGGACAGTGGTAGGCACCTTCAGACCGGCGGGGACCATGTTTCCAGCAGACATATTACAAGGCTGCACACTGCCAAGGGTTCTGCAGCAGTTGCACTGCCAACAAACCCTGGCAGAAACCAATACTATTAAAGGAGACAATCACCTTTAGGAAGCTATACCCATTCGGAGCCACCATGGAACCAGAACTGGAAGTCCTCCCACTGCTCCTGCTTGCACAACGAATCCGGATACAGCAACGATGATGAAGACAACAACCGTGAGTACACCCACCTAGCACACACTGGAGGGAAAGCAATTAGTATACATACACACAACATACACATCTGGGACAGCTTGCGATGGCCACAAACACGTGTCCACACATCTATATGAATACACACACACCTAACTACACACATGCACACTCAAACTACACACATGTACACCCAAAATACACACACCACAGCCAACACACATGTGCCATACACACACCACCCCGCACTCACACATCACCACCACTGGCTAACACAATCATACACAACACCACTGAGTCAAATAACAACATCACAACCGCAACTACACAAATACGTTGGCAAGCAATTTCACTGCACACCTACACATTACAACACGTAACAACAACACACAACCAATCACCACCATCACATTGCCATACAACATACCATCTGTCACACCACACCCACAGAACTCACAATGCATATGACATAGCCATCACCGCACATGAATGCACACACAACAACCACACAATGGCACACAACAGCATCATAATACATGGCATAACAAATAATACACAGTTGAGTTACACACATGCGTATACCAAACATAAACATATCGTACAAAATGCACAGCAATGACAGTGGGTCTAACTGTAGGCCAGGTACAACAACTACCACAACCAACACACACACACACACATCACATACACAGAAACCAAAGTCCACAAACAATAAACAGCCATGGAGAAAGAAAGGCAGGCAGGACAAGTAGTTTACTGTCGGATCCAACACAAGATTGGCCCAGATATGTTAAGAATGTTAAAATCAAATCAATAAATAACTATTTACAAGCAAAAGGCCATTGGCCAGTCCGGTGTATATTAACCAAAGGCAAAATTGTCACTTCACTGCGCCCTTACTTGACTTCTGACTGCATCATGAGCTCCACAGGGTAGGGGCATTAAGAGGGCAGGCAGGAACCTCAGGGGTGAGGGGGAGTGGAGGGGGGGCTTTGGGCTTGGGAGGTGGGTCTTGGGCTTCGGTTTGGGTGGAGGGTCCTTTGGCTTGGGAGGGGGTCCTTCGGGCTGGGCATGGGAGGGATTGACTTCTTGGCAGGGGGAGGGGCATGGACACTATCGGGGAGCAGGGGAGGATTTGGAGGTGGAAGGGCTGGACTCGGCGAGGGACACAAAGCACCTGGGTATCAGAGGGTGGGAGAGGGGTAGGGAACAGGAAAAATTCTGAGAGGAAATGCTTCTTAGGGGGCAGTCATGACTAAAGGGTTTGGGAGAGGAAGGAGAGGGAATGGTTGTAAGGTTTGTCTTTGTGGATGTCTTGGGTGCAAGTGCGTGTTTGGAATGCTTGAAGATGCTGGGTGTCTGTTGGGTGGGTGAGTGCGGCTGTTTAGGTGTTTTGGGAGGAGGAGGGTTGCTGTCTGCCCGTGTGGTACACGTGCTGCATATGGGGGTGTCGGTAGTTGTGGTGACTGCAAATGTGGTTAAAGGGATGTTTGTCTATAGGTCTGCTGTTGTGCTGACTGTGGGTAAGATACTGGTGGCTGGATCCATGAATGATGGTGTGGTAGCTGCAGGTGTGTCTGGTGTAGTGCCTATGAACAAGGGGGTGGCAGGGGAGTCAGTGCATGGAGTAGATGTTGGTGTGTCTGCACCTGGCTGTTGCTTGTGTGCATGCCGGTGATGGGTCTTGTGGTGCTTGTGTTTGTCTGATCAACCCTTGTCTGTTGAGTTGGATGCCTGCTTGTATGTAGGTATGCTTTGGATGGGTAAGGGGAAAGGGGATTTGGATTGAGAAGAGGTAGGTGGAGGGGGAATGGGAGACAAAGGGACACTGGCTGCGTCAGAGTGGAAGCCAAATCCTGAAAGGATCCCTGTAGGCCAGCCATGGCACGGTGAATGCCCTCCGGGAACGCATTGCTCTGTTGGACTTGAGCTGCCAATCCCTGGATGGCATTCGCCATGGTCAACTGACCCACAGAGATGGACCTCACGAGGACAATAGCCTCCTCATTGAGGGCAGCAGGGCTGACTGGGGCAGGGGCACAGGTGCCTCCGGCCTGAGGCCAAGGAGACACCCAACCTCCTGGGTGAGCGGGCATGGGTGACTGGGTGGGGAGCTACAAGGAGGGCAGTATTAGTAAGAGGGGTCCACCACCGCCTGGGAGTGCCCACTGTGGGAGGAATGTGAAGAAGGGATGGTAGATCCGGTCTCCTCTGTGACACTTCCCTCACCCTCTGTCCCACTGGGTCCCTCCGCCTCGCTGGTTCCAGCTTCCTGGGTCCGGTGGGATGCTGCTTTACCACTCGCCTGTGCCCCTTCTCCTTCACCAGATGATGCTAATGCACGCAAAGGAAGAGAGAGGGAGAGGGAGAGTGAGAGAGAGAGAGAGAGAGAGAGAGAGAGAGAGAGAGGCAGATAGGGGGAAAGGGTAAACAATAACCTCCCGTAGACACAGATAAACATGTTCACCAGTGACAATACATATCATGGCTAGGCAATTTCATATGCCAATACACATTACCTACATCATGTCATTACATGTAACTACTACTCACACCTGTAAGCCAACACTCACACCTACATCAAGACCTAAGTAGGACTGCACTGCTAGAGTCATCCCCATGACGCCAGCCAAAGGCCTTTTAGCTGTTACAGAATGCCCTGGGCACTGTATCAGTAGTTTGCCTTAATACACACCTTACCTCTCCATACCTCTTTCACCTATTGGATGTGAAGCTGACCGAACACAACACTTCAGGCCTCTACTGTAACAACACGTAATCACACACAGAGAACAGCCCTATGCACTAGGCAGTGCACTACCAGTCACAATACTAGTCACCATGCCTTGGATAGGGACACCTAACGCCAATTGCAGCATACCTGAGACCCACAGACTACTGCCCGTAGTGGATTCCTCCTGGCTTGGTTGGAGTACTTTCACATCAAGAACCCTGCCTAACATGGGACCAACCCTGTTATACCAGGCCTGGCCTAGGGGCACCCACAGGGCCCACACCCCCCACCTGGATCCCACCCCACAATCCGAAAGTTGTATACTGGGGTATTGTACTCGCCCCCTTGTGGCTGTTGTGATGCCCCCAAGCGCCCATCTAGTTCGGGATAGGCCACCACCAGTATGCGGGCCATAATGGGGGTCAGGTTTCAACGGGCACTCCTTCCTCATTGGGAGTCCATACCCAGCAGGCCCTCACGGTCGTCCGTGCCCAGCATCTCAGGTCCTCCCATCGTTTCTGACAGTGGGTGCTCCGCCTGCCGTAGACCACCAGGGTCTGCACGTCCTTGGGGATGGCACGCCATATACCCTTCTTTTGATGGGCGCTGACCTACAGGGAAATGGAAACAGGGAAAGGTATTCGTCCGACCGTCCTACCTGTTACACTCATGGCCCACCATGCCCCTTCCCATCCCCAGTAGCACAGACATGGCCCACCATACATGCTGCACACTGCCCAGGGCCCATCCACCACCCACCCCCTACATGAGGCCTTCACACACAGCACTCCATGCATTCATGCCACATGCATCGTGTCCACAGTGTACTCATCTGTTCTGGAGGCCCATACAGCATTCAGTACTGGGGGTAGGACCCCATCCACCAGTCGTTCTAACTCTGCCGAGGTGAAGGCAGGGGCCCTTTTCCCAGGCACACGAGCCATGGTCAGTTTCAGACACAGATCACAGCAGCACATGAAGTGTAGGTCCTCTCCTGTTGAAGGTCACGTAGCAAGTGAGTGAACAGATAGAAAATGGCGATGACATCCGCGGCGGTGCATACCGTCACCGCCAGTGTACATCACCATTGGCCACTGTTCCCCTTAGGGCCCAATGTTAACCAATGAGGAGTTACACAGCGGTTTTCAACCGCCTCCCGCAACGTCACACATCATCAGCGGAATTACCTCATATCCACCTGTCCCTCCATAGAGGAGGATGCCATTTCAAGGGGGGTGGGGGCAGGCCATGGATCCTAACTTCGTCACAGTACACAAATGCACCATTTGGACCTCTCCAACAAAATAACTTTACAATCACAACATGCATTGAAGTGTAGTGATTGGAATTAGGAGATAATGACCAGCTGCTCAACATTTTACCCCCTAGATTGCAACCACTGTGGATGAATAGGAGATGGAGACATCCCCCCATGTACAGACCCTTGGTGGACTTGTCAACAATGGAGGACAGGCACATTATCCTCAATTATTGACTGGACAGGGCCACAATCACAGAGCTGTATGCCCATTTGGAGCCTGACCTAATCTCTGCTATCCGTCACCCAACTGGTATCCCCCTTCTTGTGCAAGTGCTATCAGTACTCCATTTCCTAGCAACTGGCTCCTTCCAAGTGACAGTGGGCTTGGCAGCAGGAATGTCTCAGCCAATGTTCTCAATAGTGCCGACCAGAGTGTTCTCTGCCCTGATTAAACACATGTGCAGCTACATCTTTTTCCCCCAGGTGGAGAATTTGGCCACAGTGAAAGCTGATTTCTATGCAATGGGACATATCCCGAACATTATTGGGGCAATTGATGGGACACATACTGCAATTTCACCCCCCCCCCTCCGGCGAAATGAACAGGTGTTCAGGAATCAAAAGAGCTTCACTCCATGAATGTGCAGATGGTGTTCCTAGCGGACCAGCACATCTCCCACGTCAATGCAAAATCTCCTGGGTCTCTGCATGACGCCTTTATCCTCAGGAATAACAACATCCCAAATATGATAGCTCAACTCCAGAGGAACAGGTTGTGGCTAATAGGTGAGCCCTGGTTCCCACCCAGTGGATTATGGTGTATGGGTATGGTGTGGGCCATATAGGATATTGTGTGGCTAACAGTTGTCCCTCAATATTCGCAGGTGACTCTGGTTCTCCCAACCTCTCATGGCTACTGACCCCTGTGAGAAATCCCAGGACAAGGGCATAGGAACATGGGCAAACAAGAAGAATTATAGAGAGGACCTTTGGCCTCCTGAAGGCCAGGTGTATCCCTGTGCTACTCACCCAAGAAGGTCTGCCAGATCATTGTGGCAAGATGTATGTTGCACAACCTTGCCTTGCATCACCAGGTACCTTTCCTGCAGGAGGAGGAGGCTGGAGATGGCAGTGTGGCAACAGTGGACCCTTTGGACAATAAAGAGGAGGAGGCAGAGGATAAGGATGAGGACAACAGAACTGCAATAATTCATCAATACTTCCAATGACACACAGGTAAGACAGTGTAAATTCACATTCAATTGACAGTTTTGTTTTTGACATTGTCACTGGCAGGCTGTTTTTCCCACTTCTATGGCCACTCGCTGTACCCTTTAGAATCTCTATTTGCAGATATTTGTGCCCCACTATCGCTCCTGGTGTGTTGACTGCACCCAATTACAGGTCTTTCCTATGTATACATTACTGTACAGTTGAATTGCAATGTTTAAACCTTGCTGAACGAATACATACTTAAATCATTTGACATACTCCATACTTGTATTTTTTCAAAGGGTGTTTATTTAAGTGCTAAGAAGTGGACGGGGTAGTGGAATGAGCTGGGTTGATGATGGGAGAAAGTCCAGGATAGAGTCCAGTCTATTTGTATCACAGGTGCATTGTCCAATGGGGCATAGGAAGGGGAGCAATGGCAGTTCAAGGTGGACAGGGTGACAGAGTGGGACACAAGGGTGACAATCAGGAGAGTCTTAGTTCCGGGCGGGGGTCTTGCCAATAGTCTCTAGCTTCTGCCTGGATCGCAGAGAACGTTTGCGGGGGGTTTCTCCTTCTGCAGGGGTAGGGGTGCTGGTGGCCTGTTGGTCCTGTGGCGGGGCCTCCTGTCCACTAGCGGCAGCGAAGGTGGAGGGCTGTTCATTGGTTTGGCTAGTGTCAGGGGCCCGGTTGTGGGCCACTGCCTCCCTCATGGTGTTGGCCATGTCTGCCAGCACCCCTGCAATGGGCACCAGGGTGGTGTTGATGTCCTTCAAATCCTCCCTGATCCCCAGATACTGTCCCTCCTGCAGCTGCATGCTGTCCTGCAACTTGTCCAGTATCTGGCCCAGTGTATCCTGGGAATGTTGGTATGCTCCCAGGATCGTGGTGAGTGCCTCCTGAGAGTCAGTTCCTGGGCCTGTCCTCCACCTGTCGCAAAGCAATCCTCCCAGCTTCCCTGTTGTCCTGTGCCTCTGTCCCATGAACCGTGTGCCCACTGCCACTGACCCCATGCCCCTGATCGCCCTGTCTTTGTGGGGTGGCATGGCATCACTGTAGTGATGAACACACTCCTGGGGACAGAGGTGTGGGCCCACTGGGTGGGTGCTGTGGTGGTGTTTCCTGAGGGGGTAGGCTCTGTGGTGGTGTGAGACTGTGCCTAGGTAACCGACTGTCCCGGGACCGCTGATCGGCCAGGTTGGTCATCCAGATCCAGGCAAGCAGAGCTGCTGTCATCACTGTGGGCCTCTTCTGGGGGGGACTGGATATCACTGGCACCTCTTCCCCGGTGACATTGGCTGAGGTACCTGTGGGGATGTGAATGCAGTGTTATTGTTTCTCAATGTGACATATTGTGCATGGGTGTGTTAGCCTCTCTGGTTGTTGTTGGCCTGGCAGCTTTGCCTTTGTGTGAGTTGCTATTTGGTGGGCTAAGTGATTCTCTCCAGTGTGCATGCAGTGGTGATAGGTGTCCATGCAGGTCTGTGAAGGGTGTCCATGCATTTGTGTCGCATGCAGGGCTTTGTATTGGGATGAGTGGGTTGTGATGGTGGGGTATTTGGGAGGTGGTGAAGGGATGGGAGTGAGGGTGCGGGTGGAGGTTTGTGATGGCATGCAGGTAGGGGGGGTGATAGTAAAAGAGATTTGACTTACCAGAGTCCAGTCCTCCTCATACTCCTGCCAGGCCCTCAGGATGCATGATTGCCAAGATTTTCTCCTCCCATGTTGTTAGTTGTGAGGGAGGAGGCAGGGGTCCACCGCCAGTCCTCTGTACAGCCAGTTGGTGTCTTGCTGCCGCGGAACGCACCTTCCCCGTAAGTCGTTCCTCCTCTTCCGGATGTCATCCCTTGTTCTAGGGGGTTGTCCCACGTCCTGTCCATGATTCTCCACCATAGCTCCATCTTCGTAGCAATAGATGTCTGCTGCACCTGTGATGCAAATAGCTGTGGCTCTACCCGGATGATTTCTTCCACTATGACCCTTAGCTCATCCTCTGAGAACCAGGGGTGTCGTTGTTGGGCCATGGGTGTAGTGTGAGTGGTATGAGTGAGGCTGTGTAGGGTGATGTGTTGGGGTGTGTGATGTAAGGTGTGTGTATGGTGTATAGGTGATGATGTTATGTGGCTCCGGTTGTGTGGGTGCTCTTGCTGTATCTCTCTCTGGTAGAAATTATTTCTGGTGGTAAAGGTTTGCGGGTAATGTGGGTGTGTGTTTTATAGTGGTGTGGGTTTGTGGGTGTGGTGTGTGTATGTGTGTCAGTGTGTGTAGTTTGAATTGTCCAATGTGATGTTGTTTGTTCGAGTGTGTGTATTTTGAGCGCAGTGGTATGTAGCACCAATGGTTTACCGCCATTGAATTCCTGCCATGGTGATTCGTGGGTCATAATGTTGTGGGCATAGTTTTGTTGGCATAACAGTGTGGGTTTTGCTACTGCCAGTTTATCACTGACCTTTGGGCTGGCAGACTTGTGTGTGTGGCTGTATAGTGATGGATTGGTATGTATGTGTCATAATATGCTTGGCGGTTATCCGCAGCTGCAGCATTATGTTGGTGGCAGTCAGCATGGCAGTAAGTGGGATTTACCTCCAATGCCATAATGAGAACCATAAATTGCTAATCAGCATCGGGTGATGTTTGCGAGCGTAGCCATGTAGATGTTGAAAAGGGTCGGGCTCAGGGATGATCCCTGGGGTACACCACAGATGATTTTGGTGGCTTCAGAGTAGAATGGAGGGAGGTGAACTCTCTGAGTTCTGCCGGTGAGGAAGAAGGTGATCCAGTCCAGGGCTCTGTTGCGGATCCCTGCGTTGTTGAGGTGTGTGTGTAGGGTGTGGTCACAGACGGTGGCGAACGCAGCCGAGAGGTCCTGGAGGATGAGGGACGTGGTTTTGCCATTGTCAAGTTTGGTCCTGATATCGTCATTGGTGGCGATGAGGGCGATTTCGGTGCTGTGATTGCTGTGGAATCTGGATTGGGACAGATCTAGAGTGTTGTTCCCCTCGAGGAAACAGTTCAGTTGTTTGTTGACAATTTTCTTGATGACTTTTTCCAGGAAGGGGAGCAGGGAGATGAGCCACAAGTTCTTGAAGTCCTTTGGGTCTGCCTTGGGATTCTTGAGGAGGGCATTGATCTCTGCGTGTTTCCAGCTCTCTGGGAAGGTGGTGGTCTTGAATGAACTGTTAGTGATCTTCTGGAGTTGGGGTGCGATGACGGAGCTCGCTTTGTTGAAGATATAGTGATGGCAGGGGTCGGATGGTGAGCCGGAGTGGATGGTGTACATGATTTTGATGGTGTTGTCGTTGTTGATGTGTTTCCAGGAGGGCAGGACGCTGGTGGGCGGTGAGTCTGTGGTGTTAGTGGTTGACAAGGGGTCTGGGTATTGAAGTCATCATGGATGTCTGCAATCGTGCGGTAGAAGAAGGTTGCTAAGGAGTCGCAGAGGTCTTGTGATGGGGGGATGTCGTTGATGTTGGAGCCGGGGTTGGAGATTCCTTCACGATGTTGAAGAGCTCCTTGTAGCTGTTTTGCATTGTTGTTGATGCATTCTTTGAAGGTGGTTCTTTTGGCAGTTCGGATGAGTTGCTGGTGTCTGAGGATGGCGTTCTTGAAGGCTGTGTGGTTGTCCGGTGTCTGTTCTTGGCACCACTTTTTCTCGAGTCTTTGGCATGTTTGCTTGGTTTCTTGGAGGTCGGCGGTGAACCAGAAGGCCATTCTGTCTGTGCGTCTGTTAGAAGGTTTCTTGATTGGGGCGAGAGTGTTGGCACAGTCGTTGATCCATTGCCATGCCATACCAATACCACTCCTATCTGCCACTATCTATTACCCAAGTCAAGCTGTAATAGTCATAGGCCATCAGATGTATCCCAAATTTACCACTGTGACATGCTGTATGCAGTTACTCAGCAATGCAACAAAGGCATTGCTAGGGCTTTGTCATACATGCCATAAACACACAACGGTGAGAAATTAGGAATCTTGCGGGGCACTTACCACCTCTAGTACCATCCCATAGGTTGAGAGGCCACATCCCCACAAGTATAGCTCTTAGGAATGCATTATCTGTGCAATCAGGCCTCATACATTCTACATTTATCAGTATCCCATGGTTGCCTTCCTACACATACCCTACAGTCAGCAGATCACCTATATATGCTTAGGCGGTTATCAGGCGAATATTTCTGTCCTATGAGGGCCATTAAAGTGGTGGAACTGTAATGCCAGCCCCACAATCTGTCAATACCAGCTACAGTACATGAAGTATATTGTCCCAGTGATAATAGGAGAGTCACATAGTAGCATATATAGATAGGCCACACAGATGGGAGTGGAGTGACATCTCAGAGCCACTAATGCAGATGGATGGAGCTGGTCATACACAATGCTTAGGGTGATCCAAACACTCACATCCATTATATGAATAGGATATGCCCATGTCATTGGTGCATCTCCACATTACAGACAAGGAAAAGTATGGAAATGTGAGATGTACATCCAGTGACAGTTAAGCATGATCACACATCTACAAAAGATACTCTGCCAGGGAGTCTATTACCCATTTCTAATTGTCGATGATCATGTAGCATAAACAACAATGTAACTTTGCCTGCAGTGAGGCACCCAATCCCATTTAAGGCCTGTCAAGTCCCAGGATACAGTCAGTACTCACCCCCTTGTGGCTGCTGTGCTGCCCTCAAATGCCTATCTACCTCAGGTAGGCCACTGGCAAAATGCAGGCCATTAGGGGGGTCAGGGTCCGACAGGCACTCCTCCTTCATTGGGAGGACATCCTCAGCCGGGGTCTTCCGGGCCCAGCGTCTCAGGTCCTCCGACTGCTCACAACAATGGGTGCTCCGCTGGCTATGGATCCCCAGGGTCTGCACTTGCTTGGCAATGGCACACCATATCCCCTTCTTCTGATGGGTGTTGACTTGCACGGGTGACACAGACAGAAGAAGAATGTAATGTAGACAGGCACCATACCAACTGCAGTGGACTATAAACATCAGAGTCACCAAATGCCCACACATACCCATCGTCACGGATCACACACCTTAACTCCATGCCCCCAGCATTCATGTACTCCCTAGCTGGTACACATATGCCATTCAACCTCACACACACTCCTATCACACATGACTATGGCATTGGGATCACCTGCTCCTCTGGTGCCCCATACACCTGTCTATACAGGGGTATGACCCCTTCTACTAGCTTCTCCAGCTCTTCTTGAGTGACTTCTGGGGCCCTATCACCTGCAGGACGTGGCATGATGGCTCCAGAGAGACAGTACACAGCAGCTCATTCGTGGAGGTCTTGCTCGCAAGAGTTTCATGAGTCAAGTGAGCAAGGCTGCAGAAAATGGCAGTCACGGCCGCCGCATACACGACCGTCACCGCTGGGGATGATCACCATTGGCCCTAGACCCCCATAGGCAGCAATGTCAACCAATGAGTAGTTGCACGGCCGGTGCGACCACCTACCACCATGACCACATACGCCGGTAGTCTTAGGTCACTCACATCTGTCCGGTGCATGCAGGAGAGGGGGCTGCCATTTTATGCACATATCATGCCTTGCTGCAGCAAAATAAGTGTGCCATACACGTTTTATGTCTAGAATCTGGAGCAGGCCTATGTTGTGCCATCATGGTTAGGCTCACACATGCGACATGCTTGACACAGTAATGCTATATGGCCGGTTGTCAGATGAAGTGCATTGCCAGATACTTGGAACCTCATAGGCAGTGTAACAATATAGGTATATAGCATAACTATATACATGGTCAGTGTAGGACAGGTCTGTCTACTACATCTGGAACATTACACATGGGAAGTGATTTACAAACTATTGATCAGGGCCAGCAATGTGCAGCAAGGATGGCATCCATGTCACTTCAGCATGTCCAATATAGTATGTGTCAGCAGTGCGAGGTATGTCTACAGTGTCAGGTGTGAGCGATAAGGACATGCTCAGCTAACATGTGTGAAATGCTTTTCACAATGTACATTCTCTCCTCTCTATCCTAGACACCCAGTCATAAGGAGATTAAGACATGCACCAGTGCACTGTCCGCTAGCCAACCTTGCTAGTCTGGAGGAGAGGCATATCATCACGACCTATCATCCGAACCGCCTTACCATCATGGATCTATGTACCCAGTTTGAGCCAGATCTATTGCCCGCCATACCTAATCCCTATGCCACCCCTCCCACAGTTCAAGTCCTGTCAGTGCTACACTTGCTTGCCACATGCTCCTTACAGATTACAATGGGCTTTGCAGCAGGCATATTACAACCCATGTTCAGTCTTGTGTTGAAGGATGTACTGTGTGCTTTTCTGAAACACCTGGACAGCTACATCAAGTTCCCCCAAAGAGCAGATTTGCCCACTGTGAAGGCAGACTTCTATTATATGGGACACATCCCACATGTGATAGGAGCCATAGTTGGCACCCATATAGCTTCTGTCCCTTCCAGTGCCAACGAGCAGGTGTATAGGAACAGGAAGAACTCCCACTCCATCAATATTCAGGTGGTGTGTCTGGCAGACCAACACAGCTCCCAAGTGACAGCCAAGGTTCCAAGATCTGTGTGTGACTCTTACATTCTGACGAACAGCAATGTTCTACACATGACTGCATCACTACACAGTGAGAGGGCTTGGCTCATTGGTATGTATGTATGTATTAGGATGTGCGTTTCTCTTATGGCACCTGTCATTCCATTATGCCCTGTGTCTCTACCAGTATTGTGACTGGTCCTGCCTTTGTGCACACAGGTGACTCTGGCTATTCTAACCTTCCCTGGCTGTTGACACCAGTGAGGTTCCCTATCATGGATGGGGAACTCATTTCAATGAGTCCCATGGCAGGACGAGGCATGTAATTGAAAGGACATTTGGCCTACCTAAGGCCAGATTCAGGTCCTTGTACGTCTCTGGAGATGCCTTCCTCTACACTCCACAAAAGGTACGCCAGATCATAGTTGCCTGGTGCATGCTCCACAATCTAGCTCTGAGACATTAGATACCATTACTGGATGATGAGAAGAAGGCAGCTGGACCAGTGGCTGGTGATGGAGACATGGAAGGTGATCAGGGGGCAGAAGAGGAAGGTGCAGCTGACTCAAGGACTGAGCTGATCAATCAGTTCTTCCAGTGCCACAAAGGTATGCTGTGTGTGTATTAGCAAGTGTTGTATTTCCACATTGATTTGTGACAATGGTCCTCTTTATTATAAACATCAGTGGAGGTGTGAAGCGTTCCTATCACTATGTGTTGGTTGTGGGAGGTGACTGAATGCATGTAAGGAGCAGAGTTACAGGTCTCATCTTTAACATCTGTACTCTATGCAGGTTGCTAGATTCTCATCTACTATGGACAGGCCTGTATTGTCCTGCAATGTCCTGTCCTCAAGTCAATCCAGCGAGTATATGTTTACTGTGACTATTTGCTTCTCCTACCTGTTGATTGAGGCATTCATTTACATTAGCCTTTGTTAACTGTTTACAGTGTTGAGTTTTTCCCATTACAGATGCAGTTAGTGTTTTTGAGATGTATTTCCTGAGACTGGTGATGTAGAGGTCTGTTGTGACCTGTATAGTTGGCAATCCACACTGGGCACAACAACAATGAACTGCATATGTGCTTTGTGCGCCACCATGCAGGTGCATCCTGATGTAAGTCTCTGTCATGGTCTTTTTGCAGGTTGGATTATTGGATACACTGTGGTGTGTGGCTGTACTAGTGACTCCCTAATATCTTCCCTGGGACATGTCTGTTGTACTGTGACTCCTGCAGAGGATGTCTCCCTCTGCTGTCCATTTCACTGCCCCTTAGTTTACGGGACTATACACACATTACATTTTCTGACCAAACATTTGTATATGTAAAAATAAAAACACATATGCAGGTGCAGTGATCTACAGTGTTAATTGTGCAATAATTATCCAGCAGGTGAGAAGTGAGGTCATGGTGGATAAAATCATCAGAGTAGGTGACCCAGCTGTAGGTAGCACAGGTCCAGTGACCAAGGGCCATGGGAAAATGGAAAACTGACATTGAACAGTCAACAGGGTGTCTTGGTGGCACACAAGGGAGAATATTCAAGAGAGGGTCACTTTCTGGCAGCTGATTTGGCCTTGGCATCTGATCCAGCCGGGTGCCTGGATGGACGAACACATTTGCAGGGGGGTTCATCAGCTGCAGAAGGAGGGGTGCCAGTGGCTTCCATGGCAGGGCCTCTAGTCCACCACCTGCCTCAGACGTTGATGGCTCAGATGAGGGGTTGATAGTGGAATGGGCCTGCTGGTGGTTGGAGGAAGCATGCAGGGTGGTGTTAATGTCTATGAGCACCCCTGCTATGGAGATCATGGTGGCATTTAGGGCTTGCCACTGCTGAATGACTTCCTGGTGGTATTCCCTTTGCAGCCTTTGGTTTTCCCCAAACATGTTAATGATCTGGCCCATCCTGTCTTGGGATTGTTGGTATGCTCCCAGGACTTGGGAGATGGCCTCCTGGTCAGTTGACTCCCCTGGCTGCCCTCTCCTCTGGTCCAACAAGTGCCCTCCCATGCCCCCTCCCCCATGTGCCTGTGCCCCTGGCACGTGTGCCCACTCCCAGTATCACCAGGACTTTCATTGTCTTGGGTGTGAGGGGTCAACTCAAGTCCCTCTACTGTAGGGTACACTACTGATTGAACAATCCTTGGGATACCGGTTTGGGGACAGAGGGTTGGCTGTGATGTTGTTGCCATGGGGAGGTGGGGGTTGATGTAGGCAGGGTGAATCAGGGAGTGGTAGACTGACCAGGAATGTCAGATGGGCCAGGTAGGTCATCACTGTCCTGAAATCCAGCAGCGTTGTCCTCACTGGGGCCTTCATCCTGAGGAGGGCTGGTGGTATCCTCTCCATGGTGGCTGTGGCAGGGTTACCTATGGATGGAGTGAGAGAGGATTAAATGCTGAAGGTGTGAATATTTATCTCTTTGTCTGATGCATACAGTAGCTTGACTTGATTCCCAGCAATGGCAACGACAGGAGCACCACTGCTAATGCAATTTGTGGATAGTGGTTTGTGACATATGTACCGTGCTCCATAGGGGTTTTTGTCGATCAGACTTGGTGACATTAGCTAGGTGGCCTATTAACAAGTGGGAGGTCTGGCTTGCTAGTTGTGAGTGGGTATGGCTGTGCATTGCAGCATGGTGTCCAGGTGGGGGAAGGGTATGTCTGTTTGCAAGATTGGTTGTCCTGTGTGTGCATGATGGAGCACACCTTCCTAGTTTCAAGCCCATGGTCATTCCATTTTCAGGATAGTTGATCAAGATGAGTGACCCTTAGTTTTAGTGACAGTGCTGTGTATGTTAGGCATTGTTTGGAATTTTGTTGTGCCATATTTCTGCTGCCATTGCCATGTAGTGGTCCTCGGTCGATACATCCATTTGGTGTAGCTGGTGCAATCATCATCATACATGCAAGTGATGTGTTGTGACGTACACATTGCAGGTTTTGATGGTGAAGGGCAGGTGCATTGTGGGACTCTTAGTGATTTTCATTTGACAGTGCTATCCATGCGTGTGTGGGCATTGTGGTTGGGTGGTGGTGTGGCATGCAGGAGAGGGGCATTAGTTGATTAGGTGAGAGATGGAGTGGAAGATAGGGTGAATTGGGGAGTGATTGGGTGGTGGGGAAGCATGCTGGACCAGATGAAATTGTGCCAGGGGCGTTTTGGTTACTTACCAGAATCCAGTCCTCTGGGTATTCCAGCCAGACCCTCAAGATGCAGGATGTCCAAGACCTTCTTCTCCCTCGATGCAAACTCTGGGGAGGAGGTGGGGACCCACTGCCAGTCTTTAGCATGGCAATTTGGTGTCTGGATGCCATGGAATGCACCTTCTCCAGTAGGTCGTTCCATTTCTTCCTGATGTCTTGCATGGATGGTAGTCCACTGAGTTGACCCTGTCGACTATTCTCTGCCATAACTCCATTTTCCTGGCTATGGAGGTTTGCTGTACCAGTGCGCCTAAGAGTTGTGGCTCGTCTCTGACAGTTTCATGACCCTCAACTCATCGTCTGTGCAGCGTGGGCATTTTGACAGGCATGGTGGTTGTGTTGTGGGTGGGTGTTGTGTGTGCAAGGGTGCAGTGTGGGGTGATTGGTTGGTTGTGGTGTTTGTGTGCAGTAGTGATCTGTGTATAGTGGTCATGGTGCATTTGTTTGGTGTGTGGTGTGTGGCTAGTGTGACATGTGTATGTGCCTATGGTGTAAATGTGCTAAGTAATTCCATTCTGTGTTCTTGCTGTCTCTGTCTGTGGTTTTTGTCACAAAGGATTGTAGGTTGTGTTGGGGTGGTGTTATATAGTGCACTAAGCAGGTGCGTCTGATGTTTGAATGTGTGTCAGGTGCGGGGTGTCTGAACTGGCCAATATGCTGTTGTGTTCTATCTGAGGTGGATTGCTGAGCACGGCGGTTTGAACCGCCAATGGTTTTCCGGAGTAGAAGGACTGCTGTGCTGATTTGTGGCTATAGTCGGGTGGGTGGAAAGTTGTTGGGCTGGTGGTGCTGGTGGTGGAACTGTCTGTTTACCGCCTTCGAGTGTCCTGGCGGTCTTTGATTCGTGGCTGTTTTTTGTCAGTCTTCAGTGTGTGACTCTTAATATGGTGGTCGGAATACCACCACCATAGCAGCCTTTTGGTGGCCGCCACCGCAGTAGTCTTCCCAAAAGACTGCCAAACTCATAATTAGGGCCAATATGTAGATTGCTCAGTCCATGAGAAGTAAATTTCTGGTGTGGCATGCTAAACAAGTGAAAATGGGCAGGAACGCAATAGTCTCTTGTTTTGAGCTACAGAAACAGGGCTTCATGGTAGTTTTGGTCATGTCACTTTCTAACTCCCAGTACTAGAAAAGTGGTAAACTCCAAGGTAACATGGCAAACAAGTGCAAATGGGCAAGATCACTATAGTTTCTTGTTTTTTGTTACAGAAACAGGGCCTCATGACAGCTGTAGTCATGTCAATCTCTATTTCCCAACACTTGACAAATGGCTAATTTTACATACCTGTTGCTAACCCCCAGTTATGCTGGACCACACATTTACATATTGCCACATACCATGGGTCCCGGGATTATGTTTTACTAATAACACACTTATTAGTAATTTGGATTCCAACATATGACATGTAATGGAGATTGATATTATATACAACAATACACATTGACAATCAAAGGTCTCTGACACTTTGGATATTGCATGTTAGGAAAGTAGATAGACAACACATTGGCTAAAGCTGAGATAAGAGCATACAGGGCATTGAAGTGTTGTGACTATTATTGAGGTGTAACTCAACTAATAGTTTCCCTAGCTATTTTTGTCAAGTCCTCAGAATGCAGGATAATAAAGACATTCACTTCCCAGGGAAAGAGTTCTAATGGGGTGCTGGGAGGACTACCACCAGTCTTCTGGGCCTCCAGGTGTTGCTTGGAGGCCAGAGAATGCACCTTCCCCCTCAGGTCATTACACCTCCTCCTAATTTCTTCTTTTGTGCGTGAGGTGGTGCCTACAGCATTCACTCTGTCAACTATACTTTGCCATATTGTAATTTTCCTACTGAGAGGACTATATTTGACTTTGGCTCCAAACAATTGTCCACTCTACTCTTATGATTTCATCCACCATGACTGTCAAACCAGCCTCAGAAAAATGTGTAATTTTTTAATGTTACATGACTGTCAATTAAAGTGGGTGACAATGACTAAAAAACAAGACAAGTGATGTTAGGAAGAGAATCAAAAGTGTGTGGAAAGTTCTAAATGGGATGGCAAAAAAGGGCTGCATTCTCTCACAAATCACGGATTAATTCATACCCCATACTGCCCTTCGTGAATTATCTGTGGGGAAAAGGACTGGTGACAAAGAGTCATGTAAAAAAGTCCTGTGGCCCTAGGGAACCTACAATTTTGTTTTACTATTTGACTGTATAAACAAATGTTTGCAGTGAGTATTATAATTCAGATTATATTTTTCCTTCCTTGGATCCTCTAGCTGCTATTACCAGAGACCTGGCCTCGGAGCCCTAGCAGGTGTTATCTGCTCTGTTGCTGCTCCAGAAGATGAAGGCCAGTACAATGAAGTTCACTGACTGGTGACCCTGGAAGAAGAAGAGATGGACAAGCTGCCATCACCTTCGGTCACCAGTACGAGGCATCCCAGCCACACCATTGCAGCAGCAAAGCTCTATAGCAGCCACTCCCCCTACCACCACAGTGGCACACCTGCAGTAAGTCCTGAATGATAGAGGAGGTGAACAAATTCCTGTGGTTCCTTCTCAGCACCCAGCATGTCATTTTAAGCTGGATGTAGGTCATAGAGGGATAATATCTTTAAGCAAGGGTGGGAGTGTTGCTTGAGGTGAAGGTGAGAAAAAAAAGTTGGGGATCGGTTAGTTTTTCTATAGATTATTTTACTGGGGTTTTTAGCATTTAGAGAGGGGGTGGCACGCTGTGAGAGGTGAGAGTTGGAAGTAAATATTTTATCATAATAAGTGGGTCTATTTTTTCATGTATATGTGTCTTTTTAGTTTAGCTATTGTACAACTGTCCCATCCCCACTGTCCTCTCTTTAGTCTGTCTCTACCTGATCTCTCATGCCAGGTTATAAATCTCCTCCTCCAGTTCACCCCCTTGCAATCACTTCTGGAAAAGTGACTATGCTAAATGCTGCCCCTCATTTTAATGGCTTAATCAGGATAAGCAGCACATACACTCCCATTACTAAAAGTTGAATACTTGCTGTCCTTGCCATACACACTGCAACTATTGACTATTAATGGTGTCTTCCAACACAGAGCCAAAACAACAATTCGTCTGCCATGTTCTTAGAATTTCTTCTTTCCTGAGTATAAAAAGTGCACCTCTCCCAATCAGCACAATACTCTAAAGCTGTTTTGTTCCCAAAGGGCCTTAGTGCTGGTGGTGACCTACTGCTAACAGGGTAGACATCACTGGAAAAACAATGTTCCTATTCTGAATGATGCTTGTGAACCATTCTAAGGAGTCTCCTGAGTTTCAGGCAACTAGACTAAAGGAATCACACACAGTGAGTGGAAAGTTCAAGATAGAACCTATCATTATAATAGAACATTCATCAAGGTAGAGAGTTTATTACTGAACTAAGCATAATGAAGCCCTCAAGTCTCAGGTTTCAGAAGACGGTTACTTCAGTAGAATCTATAGGGCATAGTTTATGGTGAAAAAGTGCACAGATCCAATCCTTGGCAAACTACTGTAATTTATTCTCTACACTATGGGCCTGATTACAACTTTTGCGGAGGGGGTTAATCCGTCCCAAATGTGACGGATATCTTGCCCACCGTGTTACGAGTTTCATAGGATATAATGGACTCGTAATACGGCAGGTGGGATATCCGTCACATTTGAAACAGATTAACCACCTCCGCCAAAGTTGTAATCAGTCCCTATATGTATTATACACATAGGTAGCAGGTGTGGCTTAGGAACATTTGCAATTGCCTGATCAGTCAGTATAACTTTACCCACATCTGCCCTGCCAAGTTTCAGATATGTTGATTGTGAAAATTAACAGCAAAATATATCACACACTTTGGGAGCAGTGGGTTAAGATTTTCATTTATAAATGGGTGGGGGGAAAATAAGGAAAGCTGAAAGTGTGACAAACACAACAGTCACTGAGTCCATGATCGTATCCCATCTGTAATGGAAGAAGGACAGCAGTTCATTGATCAAATTCAAACCATCTTTCTCTTTCTCAGCCCAAGACTCCCAAGTTAGGTGACTGTCACACTGACTGGAAAAATTTAAGATATTGATAACCTACACCATTCCAAAAGCATTTTAATAAAATAAAAATGGTAATGTATGCAAATGGATAGTTCATCTGCATTCTTCTGGCATTGTCTGTCTTGAGTGTAGGGCTGAACTGAAAGAGGCTCATTGAAGAAGAAAAGGACTGTGTAATGCAAAAAGACAATGACAACATTGGAAAGTCAAAGTAAACAAGGTGCAGGATGAGTCAGAGGGTGAAGTATAGGGTGGCATAGAGGTATATAATTAAATAAGAGCCCAAGGCAACATGGCAACTAGGTGCATGTACCCAGCAGATAATCCAAACAAAAATATCAACTGTGTCTATCATGGGACATATCCAGAACACAAACAATTAGAGTGTGCCACTTGAGTCACTACCCTGCATTATTTTAATCAGTGTACCTCTCATCAGTCCACATAGGCAGGTCTCTTCAAGTGTTCTTGTTTCCCATTTAAGAAGCTAGGCACTGGCCATTCTTTTGCCTGTTGACAATGGTATTTGAGATTTCACATCATCCAAAAGAGATTGTAGTGAATCCTAGTTTGTTTTAAGGGGATAACAGGAGTTAGCTTAGCCTTTGGATTGCAGACTTGTGCCCCCTTCACCTAGTGACTTTTAACCTACTTAGCTTGCTCTGTCTTAGACCATTTATTTAATTAATTCTTCTAAGATGGCTGCCTTTTTTACAGTTAGGCCCTTTTGTTTAGAGTTATATTATCAGTGTCACCGTGCTAAGGCGTCAACTCATTCAACAAAGACAAACAAACTGTTAGTGCTCACATTCAAAATTACCGTCCCAAGAATGCGGCGTTATCAATTGTTTTGGAACAACCTACGTCAGGGGTCCAAGTAAATCTGTCTAAATACATCACACTTTAGACAGATAATCAGAGGGACTCGGACCAGATACCGTCGCTGCTATTGATGCTGCACGTTGCCTTGATGCTGACCCGGACTTCGTGTTCTTCCGAAATCTGAGCTCGAGACCTCATTTCAAGGTAACAAGGGTTGGGGGTTCCTTCCAGGGACATGACATTGGCAGATTAGGTTTAACATACCCAGCTCCCTTCTAGGTAGAAGGTTAGGCCTATCACAATAGGGTACTATTATACACTTTATGTCTTTCCATGCTAAAGCAAGATGGTGGGGGTCTTCAGAATCAGGACTCTCGTTTTTACAATTCAATTTCTTGCACTGTTCATTATCTTAATCGTTGCAGCCCATGCCATTTACCACATTGTATTAAATAGAAAACTATTGAAACATTACTGCATCTTCGTTATTGCCTGTGTTTGGTTGAGCCATGATATATCTGTGAGAAAGGGGTAGTCTCTGTTTAACCACAACACTCCCTGAGATGTCATACTTCTGAGTCCATGCGTAAATGGCTGCCACAAATCACCTTTAACTGTTTGGGTTTTTGGTGAGGTACTGCTAGTGAGCCGGAGGGGTTGGGATTACCGTTGCAACTTGTTGTAGGATAGGCATAGCAGCCTACAAACATAAGTACTGTCATTCTTGAACCAGCAGTCTTGCCTAGAGTGAGAGTCCAAACTATGACATGGCCCCACCAACGATGGTGTTTAGGCACTAATTTATGGGTACTCCGACTATCACTGTCTCACAGACGACAGGTACCCTAAGTACCATTATATGGAGACGTTCGTGGTCTTTGGGAAATCCTCCTCAGCTGAACACCCAATTAGGCTGTAGGTTATTTTAGCTCGAACTCATAAAAGGAATATGCTCCCCACTTGGTGTTCCATCTCTACATAAAAAAAAATGGACATAGAAATTCCTGAGAATGCTAGACAAGCATTAACATTACATCTAGTAGCGCATGGCTTTGAAGAAGAGGGCAGGGATGTCACTTTCATAGTAGAAGTTAATGAGGCTTACCAAACAGAAACATTCTACTCCTGGATCACCTTTCCTGAGGAAGACCGCAGGTTAGTCACATTCCACACATATCGAGTTGCTAATTGTCAGAGTCACCAGATCCTCAGGGTCTGTGCACGTTCCCAACATGTCCACCACAAGACAGCTCCAATACTCTGATTAGAATGTCACAGAGTCTAAGAAAGTCCAAGTGGGGAAAAGGGGATTAAGAAGGGAACAGCTGGGAAGGAGACCTGTAGGAAGCAAAAAGGTTAAAACACACAATATCAAGATTATATTATATTGATCGTTACTAAACTATGACTCTAAGCATTGTCATACTGGAAACATGGATAACTTAAGCATGGACTGAAATAACTAGGCCTCAAGATGACTGGATACCTGTGAGGGAATCAAGAAAGATTAATTCAACTTTCCAATGAACCACTCAATGAAATGTTACACATGAATTAGAATCATCAGAACCTTCTAGAATTACGCTTTCAAATTCAATTATAGTCTTTTGCATGAGGATCAGGAAATAATCTGAATGATTTCTATAACACCATATGAATTGTACTTGAGGGAATTATTATGCACACACAATATAACATCTAGAATTCTAACACTTTAGTTTTCTTAAAATGCAGGAACATGAATTGCGCACATTGCAGATTTTCACAAAGGTTTTTAAATGCCAATGAAATGACTGTGCACAATGAATACCATGAGTTATACTCGAGAAATGAATCGCGCGTCTCGCCGATTTGAAGGCCACCAAGTAAATGCCATGAAGTGGTATCGCACAATGAACATTGTGATTTAAACAGAAGAAATAAATTGCGTGTATTGACCATTCGAGTACCACCAAGTGAATGCCATGAAATGCTGGCGCACGATGAGTAGCATGAGTTCAACACAAGAAATTAATTGTGCATTCTGCCAATTCGAATGTCACCACATAAGTGCCATGAAATGGTAACACACAATGCATATCTTGAATTAGACACAAGAAATGAATTGCGCGTCTTGCAGATTCGAAGGCCACCATGTGAATGCCAAGGAATGGTAGCGCACACTGAATATCATGAACTAAGCACAAGAAATGAATCACGCGTCTTGCCGATTCGAAGGCCATCATGTGAATGTCAAGAAATTGTAGCGTACATTGAATAACATGAGTTAAGTACAGGAAATGAATCGTGCGTCTTGCCGATTCGAATAATACCATATGAATGCCAAGAAATGGTAGCGTACAATGAATGACACGAAGTAACCACAGGAAATGAATCGCGCATCTTGCTGATTCGAAGGCCACCATATGAATGTCAATAAATGGTAGCGTACAATGAATAACATGAGTTAAGTACAGGAAATGAATTGCGCGTTTTGCCGATTCAAGTGTCAGCATGAAAATGCCATAAAACGTTGTGCGCACATTCACCCACATAAGAGTCAAATTGATTTATCTTGCAAATTAGGCCCAAGAACTCGAAAGCCTTCGAGAACGAGATCGGGGGCCCAGCCCGACCTCCGTTTTACCGCCCTGATCTAGAATCACCGACAAAGTGAAAGGTCAAGGCCTGGAAGATCAAAGTAGGCCTCCGGAACAGGAGCTCAGGAAGTTGCTGCTGCTCTGCACCGGGACCTCTGAATAGTGAGCACGTGGAGCTGGGCTGGCTCCCTTTTATAGAGTCTTGGCCCAGCCCACAAACCACACCCAGGCATGCTGCGGGGAAAGCTTCTAGAAGGCCCTGGAAAGGGACCACACCCTGACACACTCTGAAAGCCTGCAACAATACATTGCAAATGAACAGTATTTATAAGCACCTTGAAAATAAGTCTTCAGGATTGAACTCTGCAATGCAAAAGGTTAAACAACAGCATATCAGCACAATGCATAAATTACGTTATCTTGTAAGTACTGGGTTTTTGCATTCTAGTCGCCCGTAGAGCGCGCACTGCCCTGGTGTTGACACGAATGTACCTCAACGGTACCAAGCATACCAGTATCATGAAATACCACTCACTTATCAGGAGCATCAGAACTGGTTTGAAGGCACCCTACCACATGTAATACAACGCATGAGATTAGGTCCCTTAGGTAATGACGGACCTACGTGGCCTATGTTAGCCACATACACACCTCACCCGGGTATACAAAATTTGCAAGCAGCAGATCTGCGAAACTTATATTATGAAGTAGTAACGTTATATAGATGGCTTGTTCAGTTCGTAATGCGGACTTTGAACACATCGCCAGTGCGTCCAGCACCACCAGCACCTGCTGGATACCAATTGGCTACTGGGATTAATCCACAAACAGTACATACTATTATGGGTAAAGTACCCACAGACCGGGAGAAAATACCTTATTGGATAGCCCAGAAAACAAATCAGGTGGAAGCTGTGTTTCCTCATATGGGACCACACGAGAAACATAGAATTTTAACAATTTGCTTGTCCTTTGGGATGGTTCCCTCGCTGGATGACTGTGCCACATGGGGTACAGTCTTTGCTGCAATATATACTACCACACATGGTACCCTGACACTTGCCAATTTCCCCGAGGTGTTAAAACAAATACAGAATGAGCATGGGGCAGCACCTGCCCTAGATTTGGGGATGAAATTGATGCGTAATTTTGACACAGTATCCTCGATAATACTCAGTAACATTAAAGGGGAAGCGGTAGCATTGGCTATATGCCAGCGTCTCTGAGAAACTCCACATTTGGATCAAGAGAGACAACTACTAAAAATTATTTCCGATACCTATACTAGTATAGGATGGGATAGTCTGGGAGCCAAGCCAAAGAAATTGAAAGTACAGAGTACCACCCCTAAGGAAGGTACAAAACAGACACAAGAGGGTTTAAAAAAGTCCAGGGAGAAGCCAAAACAATTTAAAGAGAGACAAAAGCAGAGAGCAGACTCTCCACATCCGGAGAACTCCGAAAGGAGATATACTCTCAGAAATAGGGAGAATATTAGAGCTCCTGATAGATATACTGATTGACGTCCCTCTTGTTCCTTTCAGAATGCTCCGGATAGGCGTAGCGAGAGAGGAGGCCGTCCTGACCAACATCCTGACTACATGAAACAAAAGAAAGACTCACCACAGTCTACAGTCAAAAAAGAAGAGAAGACTTTGCAACAAAAGCCACAGTTTAAAAAGAACAAGGTGGCAGCACTATCACTTAAAAATGCCAATACACTTGAGAACATTGCTGAAGAACAACACATGGGTAGTGACACTGCTAGACAGTGCAGCAGAAGTCACAATATGTCGCCAGAGTCTGAAAGCTCATCTGGATGCAACAGCAACTAGAGATGTTGTTGCAGTTGTAACGGCGGATGAGCGCATACTCCCACCAGATAAACTTTATGATCTAAAGATCCAAATTGAGGGAGACCTGGAATGCACCATCGGTGTGATCTTTTAGAACAAACTTATTTGTGACATCCTATTGGCCGAAAGAGATTGGCCACCCGAACACGCCTGTAAGCTCCCACATGGGGAAAATGTCATTTTGCCTTCTTTCTCTAATCTTGTTCCAGAGGGGGAAAAGGAAGCCTACGCTGTCAGATGGGCTCTAGCGCAGGCACCTGCATTATATCGCAATCATATAGGTTGGGACAGGGATTCTCTGTGTCATATAATACATATCAGGTCTACACCCCAGCCTCAGGTACAATATCCAGTCAAACATGAGGCTAAAGCTCCAGTGAGGGAAATCATCACACAGCTAGAATATCAGGGGGTAATTGAGCCATGCGCCTCTGCAATGAATAATCCATTATTCCAGGTTGCAAAGCCAGACCATTTGTATAGAATAGTCTTAGATTACAGACACTTAAACAGTCATACAATAATAATAATAACATAGTGCGCAAAAAATATAAAATAACGTTGGACATCTCCAACGGGTTCTTCTGCCAGAATTTAGCAGAAGAAAGTCGGGACCTGAGTGCATTCTCATTTGGCTCACAAAAACAATTTTGACGTTTACCCCAGGGCTATAGGAATAGTCCAGGACTGTTCTCTGCCCGAGTAACATTATTATTACATGATATTGACCTGGAGGCGTTATCTTATGTGGACGACATTCATCTCATGGACGACGACCCGAACATTCATCTTGTAAGGGTCGATCGAATAATTTTGGGGTTTGCAGGAGTTGGTTATAAATTCAACTTTAAGAAAAGCAAGATCGCCTTTCTCAGTGTATTGTTCCTGGGATACGAGCTATCAAATGAACAAAAGAGCCAGGCCCCACACTTCCTCGAGAAATGTGCACAACTGCACCCACCAAACACACCAAGGAAACTAAAGTCTTTACTTGGTTTCCTTCATTTTGGCAGAACATACATTCCAGACTATGCACAACGTATCAAGCCACTATACGACTCAACACGTCCAGATTTTTCTAGCAGACACTGTACAGTTGAACACACGCGCATCCTTAGGGATTTGCAACAGGACATGCTAGAAGCTAAACACTTACACACCTGTGAAAATAAAAAGAATTTTGTCAACAGAATAATTGCTGGTGCCCTTGGGTTTACATATGTCACCTTCAATGAGGATGACATGGTGCCCATAGCATATAAATCACATTTATACTCGAATGCAGAGCAACGCATTGCACCCATAGAAAAAATTCTAACTGCAGTACAGATGGCTGTCATAAAAGAGAGACCACTTGTCTAGGGAAACGCATCATTGTCGTTACCCCGGTGCCAGCACTGGAGGCCGTCACCAAAGCGAGAGTTCCTTACGCTAAAGCATCACACCTACGCTGGATTCAGTGGGCGGCCTCTCTGACAGCTTCTGATGTAGATTAAATTTTTGATCCGAAACTTCAGACACATGAATTTCTCCAATATGAACAAGAGTGCCCCGCTCCTCTACATCTTTTACCTTTAGACAACTATGATTCTGTCATTTATACTGATGGTTCAGCCCAGCCAGCTGTAGGTACCATCAATACTCAGCCGATTGCACAGCTGTGAGTGGAGTGATGAAGGATGGAGTCTTCCAGCCTCATAATACCTTCATGCAGACCCTATGGGACTGCACAGCTCAGTTAGCCGAACTCCAAGCCCTTATTTTAGCGCTAGAAAAAACAGACCCAGATAGTCTGTGATTCATATTACTGTGTTCAGTCTTACAATGATTATCTTAATCATTGGAAACTGAACAGGTTTAGAGATTCTAAAGGGAACACCATAAAACACAAGACATTGTGGGGGAGAGTGTCTGATCTTAAGGATAAGCTGCCGTGCATCCATGTAGTACATACATTGGGCCACCAACGTGTAGGAGTACACGTTATCGGTAATACTATGGCTGACGAAGCAGCCAAGTTCGCAGTAGCTACCGCAGTAGCTTCAGTGGCTGCAGTGACTCCCTCCCATACAAGATTGGATAATGAAATAGTGACTGCTGTGAAAGCTTCGACTGAAGGCAAGTCTCGCCCGAAAGGGTACCTTACAAAATATTCGTACCACATCAATGCACAGAATGTTGCTTATGCAACACTTCCTAGGGTTTGAGATCGAGCAATCCCCAACGAAGACCAGAGATTAGATCTAGTAAAAGCAGCACACAAGGGTGTCGCTTCTGCTCATGCTGGTATTTTGGCCATGGTAACACTCTTACAGAAGAGATTCTGATGGCTGGGTCTATATAAACAGACAAAGTAATATGTCCTTTTTTGTGACATCTGCCAGCAGATAAAGGGCTCCAATATCAAACACCCACCTCAGACATCCCTCGTAATGTCCAGTAGGCCATTACAATGTGTGTACCTGGACCACTGTGGTCCACTCCAACTGGATGGTGCATACAAATACATCCTAGTCGCTGTAGATTCTTGTTCTAGATTCCTGTGGGTATGCCGGCAGCGGTCGACTGACGCTCGAACTGTTATAAAAGATTTGCTGATCTTTATCAGTACATATGAGGTTGCAGCATTCCACTCGGACCAGGGCCCCTATTTGCCTCTAAGGCAATCAGAGACACCATGTGGACGATGTGTGTTGAACTCCATTACTCCTCACCATACCATCCCGAGGGAAATGTGGTCGTGGAGAGGCGGAACCATGACCTAAAGCAGTCCTTAACAGCTAGAGTATGAGGTTCTGGCCGCAGCTGGCTTCATTGCCTATAAGGGGTCCAGAGAGCACTGAATAATCTGTCAAGACGGTCCTTGGGGGGACAAACTCCCTATGGGGTTCTCTTTGGAATACCTACGTATGTCCCGAATCTTGATGGTTCTGGTATGGTGGCAGCAGAAACACCTTTTGACATAAATGAATGTCTCACTGTCTTACATGAGCTTCAACAATTTAGAGATGAAAAATCATCCACCAGTGCTGCCATCTTAGGAACAAGGGATATTCAAACAACTTCCACTGGCTGGATTCCTAAAGTTGGGGATCTGGTTTGGGAAAATATTGCTGTAAAGAAGGAATTCAGTCCATCCTATAGAGCACCGGTCTCAGTCTTGGGAATACAAGGTACCAGAAGTGTAATATTATCACCATTACCTGGTTCCTGAGGAAACAGATTTGATTCAATTGACAATGTCAAACTACACCATGTGGCCGATCGTGCACAGTAGACCCAGAGGTCCCTTGGGTAGTTCCCGATCCCCTCTCACTACCCAACAGGACATTCCTCTTCAGAATAGAGTGAACAACACTACTATGGACTATGCCACAATTTCCAACAATGCTATAAATTCCTCCTCGACCTTGGGGAGGATCGAGAATGAGCTCTTGCTGGTTCCAGTCACCACTACCATGACAACACCTGGTCAGGAATTGGTTGTCTTATACACCAATACAACACAGACTGATGGCACTATTTACCCAGAGCCACCACGTGAAGTGAACACATCTACAAGTACTGAACTTGCTTCTGTTTTTGCAGAGACTGTCTCTGGTTACTTCATCGACATAGATGACTTTCCTTCAGACTCGTCCACTCAAGCGATTGAAAATGATTCAAAGACACACAAGCTATATCTATGGCTTAAAACAAACTACTTGATATATCCCTGGAACTATTTTCTTACTTATAAATGGTCATTACATTCCTGAACGTGCAATTGTAGCGTCAGTAGATGATGTTTTAACTCCACATCACTCCTCAAACAGGGTTGGCAGAGATTTGTCCCCGGTGAACATTTCAGCTGTACCTGTTTCTGATGGGATTGTGTGGGCCAAAGTTCCCTTTGAAATATACCGGCCTACTGAGGTCTTTCAAATTCCATATGTATTCAAAATATCCATGACAGATGTTATCACACCCGGTGTTGTATCTGATGATTGGGATGTCCAGACAGTCGATTCTATGTTAACTGAAATGAAGGACTATTCAATATTTGAAAGTGATGATGTGTATGTAAATACAATGAATTATGGGGAAATGTTCTGCTACAATAATTGGAGATATTACTACCTGCACCGTGCAACTAGACATAGACCTGTACTTAATTACCCACAGTGGGAACATTGTTCAACGCCACCGGTGGGGAGCACAGAAAATTATTTTTAAAAATTCATTTATTTTTCTGGTCATGATACAAGAAATTCCGAGTCATATTTTTTCAAATTGTCTCCTTCAAAAATTAGGAAAGTTTTGCTAACAAATACAAAACTGATATATTCAGATGCCTTTGTTTCCCGTCTTACCATTAAAGGTTACGATTACTGGAAGAACAATATTGATTTAAAGAGTGTACGGGGGACACAAGATTGGCAAATACAGGGTAGGGAAGCCTTGTTCAGAGCATGCATGATTCCTGTACGAATGATTTTTTTAAATGACACTGTTCAACAGACGTTCTGCTTCGGGTTAGCAAAAATAAAATAAATGAACACGCCCAGCATCCCCACACCGGCTAAATTTAATGATTGCCTATTCTTCCTGAACAACACCGAAGAAGAGCTAGATGCAAAGGTTCAGGCTGGTACCTATAATTCTTCACTTTCCAGTCCCGGCGGGTAGTAAGTTTAGCCAATAGACACCAATGGATGTCAGCCTCGTTTTTTAAACTCCTCAGGGGGTTTTAAGATTAGCCGGCCAGATCCTTGCTTCATCTCAGGTCAACACACGGGGATAATTACTACAAACAGTGTGGGTAAACTGTGTCAACAATGGGTACAGTCTAACACATTAGCCACAGTTCAAGAACACCTGAACACACTTTCTGAAGATATAGACTTGCAGGACTTCCTGTTAGGTCCTAGGAAACAGCGCTCTAAAAGATTTGTACATTCTATGTATAATGAGATAAGGAAACTTTCCCAAATAGAAGCTGCTTCACGTTTAAGGCAGAGAGATAAGGAAAACTTAGAAATGGCTTTGGCATTTGTTGATAACGGCATGAACACCCTGTCCAACAGAATTTATTCACTCACAAACATAGTGTCATCTACGATTGATATCATTCAGTCAGACATGTCCCGTTTATACCATGGACAAAGTCAGCGGCGTTCTATTATACAGCTTGGTTGGACGTTACAAACATTGAAAAATGGCGTGTTCCTTGGAGATACATTAACAGTAGTGAATTGTTTGCTGCTTTTAATTTATCCGAGAAACAACAGACAATGGGCAAAAGGGAAACGAGTTTCACCATGCTTCATATAGAAAAGTTGGAAAAATTGCCTTTTACAATAGCAGAGAGTCCTTCGACTGTCTGGCTCACACATGGCATTATTTATCTGCCCATATCCACCTTTCATTTTTTGAAATGCTTGAAACATCTGCCCGTGGGCAGAAATGAGAGTTTGGGTGATAGCTATATTAAGGAAGATTGGGAGTTGCCTTTTGATTATAAATGTCTGAATGGCGAAACAGAGGTCTTTCTTAGCGGAAGTGAATGTGAGACTACTGTTAGTCATTCTATGATCTGCAAGCAGGTGTCCCTTCACGGCCACTGCAATGCGAGGGTCGCAAACTTGACATGTTCTCTGAAGGGTACTCCAGTTTCTTTGATTCGACCAGCATTTTCTGTGCTTTCCAATGGCAGTTATGTAGTGCTGAGCGATCAAAGCTGTTGAGGTATGCAACCGGGCATTGCCTACACAATTTCGGTCTCTGGGGTCGTTACATGCTGTGGACATGTTTTATTCTCCCCCACACAAGAGATAAAGGTATCAGAAATGTGGCCTCACATTGATACTATTAATGTAAATTATGACAAGCTGAGTAGGCTAAAGGCGCTACTGTTTCAAAAACAGGTTGCGTTGACATCCACTAGAGAGGCATATGTTCTCCAGATTGCGAGATCATCAGCCGAGATACAATCCCTATTAAATACCAACTTCCCCAAACACTTTGGTGAGCTGGTATCCAGAATATTCAATGCCTCGAGTACTACTGGGATTGTACATTTCTTTAAGGCTGTCGGGTCGGGATTTGTGTCCGTCTTCCAGACTATCTTCTGAGTCATCCCGTCAGCCATCCATTCACTCTTTTCAAGTGTGTTTGGTGGCTTTCCTGTAATTTTGGCATAATTTGGAGGAATACTACTGCTATTTTTCCGATTCGCAGCGGTTGTTTCTTTACAGCTACACAGAGCTATGGAGCCGCTGCCACCAGCACAACTGTACCATGAACGCATGGTTCAAATCTTCGATGTTTCCTTGCTGGAGGAAATAGAGTGGAATTGGTCATTGTCATTTTGGCCACTCATCCGGTGCATGCAGCCTTTCTTTCGCTGCGTATGGTGCTTCTTCGAACATTTGCCAACAGTGTGTGTTACCGTCTTGCCAGTTTCTCCTGTGGACCAAGAACTGCTGATGTCCCGAATGAGGGTTCATACACGGTCGTGCCCCATGAGACTAAGGCTGATCCGCGAGGCCACTTATGAACACTCAGAGTTGGCTCTTCCATCTACGGACAATGGCAATGATGCAGGGGGACCTGCACATGAAATTACTGCGCACTTTTGCTCCGTGAATCCATCCGCCCAAGTGATTGATCTTACATCAGATGATTTGGCCTTTTTTTTTGATGACTTTTTACTAGGTGACTTTGGAGCTAGTCTTCAAGATCATGACTATAGTTCCATGCCACAATGATTGAAATATTTTTTATATCTAACTAACATCCAATGTATGATTTTACTTTGGCCTGCTGTGCTTGTCATGGTTGACTTAAAGTCTCTTTAGTATGTTTTTAAACATTTAGGTGGTCATTACAACCCTGGCGGTTGGTGTTAAAGCGGCAGTAAGACCGCCAACAGGCCGGCGGAAAAAAAATGGAATTACGACTGTGGCGGAAACTGCCAACAAAGACAGCCACTTTAACACTCCGACCGCCACAGCTGTACAAACAAACAGCGTGGCGGTCACCGCCAACAGACAGGTGTGAGACAATGTACCGCCCACAGTATCACAACCTACCAATCCGCCACCTTTTCCAGGGCGGATTCACCGCAAACAAAAACACGGCGGAAACAGGACTTCGAAGGGAAAACGCTCACCTCTGCACACCCCACGAGGAACCAGGACGCCATGGAACCAGAGCTCCACAATTTTCCAGCCATTATCTTCTTTCTCCTCTACAAGGAGAATGAATGCAAGCGACGAAGACCACGGTGAGTACTGCACCTACGACACAGGGGAGGGGGGGAGGGAAAAAACAGTGACACATGCACGCAACACACAACACCCCCACCCACACCCTCACCCACGACAACACACACGCTAATACAGCATGATACATTACAGTTACACCCCCCAGCCCTCCCGGAAGAATGCAAAGACAAAAGGAAATGAGCTGTACGACTGTAATATATTAAAATTCAGTAGTTAAATAATATACATACACAATTTACAAATATATACACCAAGAATTTTAGTCCAAGGGGTTCCACCCTTAAAGTCCGTGGACCACTGGGCCCACACTGCATGGGCGAGGCCCACACAAGATACCCGAACATGACGGAGAGAACACTGCAGGGGCATCAGATAGAAATAAAACAGGCACCTCAGGGGGAAGGGAAAGGGTGGGCACCTCAGCAGGTTGAGTGCACAACGCCAAATCCACGAGGGGGGCCCATGCCCACTGTTCCATCCTGGGGAGTGCAAAGCCACAGTCTCTCAAGTCTCTACAGTGGGTGGGCTGCCCACTGTTCAATCCTGGGGAGTGCAAAGCCACAGTCTCTCAAGTCTCTACAGTGGGTGGGTTGCCCACTGTTCACTCCTGGGGAGTGCAAAGCCACAGTCTCTCGAGTGGATAACAATCTCCACTGGTTCTGGAGGGGGCCTGGTACCCAGAGTGCTTCATCCTGCCAAGGACTGAGGTAGCGGATGTGATTCCCCACTGGTTCTGGAGGGGGCTTGGTGCCCAGAGTGCTTCATCCTGCCAAGGACTAAGGTAGTGGATGTAACTCTCCACTGGTTCTGGAGGGGGTTTGTGCCCAGAGTGCTTCATCCTGCCAAGGACTGAGGTAGTGGATGTGATACTCCACTGGTTCTGGAGGGGGCTTGGTGCCCAGAGTGCTTCATCCTGCCAAGGACAGAGGTAGTGGACGTGATACTCCATTGGTTCTGGAGGGGGCTTTGTGCCCAGAGTGCTTCATCCTGCCAAGGACTGAGGTAGTGGATGTGATACTCCACTGGTTCTGGAGGGGGCTTTGTGTCAAGTGTGCTTCATCCTGCTTGTGACGGCCTCAGTAGCGTCAGTGCTTTTGGCGCTCATGGGCCTGCGGTGCTTGTTGGGGCGGTGTCTTTGGCAGTGGTGCTTGTGGCGGCGGTGTCTTTGGCAGCGTTGCTTGTGGCGGCGGTGTCCTTGGCAGTGGTGCTTGTGGCGGCGGTGTCTTTGGCAGCGTTGCTTGTGGCGGCGGTGTCCTTGGCAGCGGTGCTTGTGGCGGCGGTGTCCTTGGCAGCGGTGCTTGTGGCAGCGGTGTCCTTGGTAGCGGTGCTTGTGGCGGCGGTCTCTTTGGCAGCGGCGCTTATGGCAGCGGTGTCCTTGGCAGAGGTGCTTGTGGCGGTGGTGTCCTTGGCAGCGGTGCTTGTGGCGGCTGTCTCTTTGGCAGCGGTGCCTGTGGCGGCGGGGCCTTTGGCAGCGCTTCAGCTGCTGGCGGTCGCCTCCTGGGCAGCGGGGCTGCTGCTGGCGGTCCTGTCTGGGCCAGCGGGGCTGCTGGTGGTCGCCTCCTGAGCAGCGGGACTGATGCTGGCGGTCGCCTCCTGGGCAGCGGGGCTGATGCTGGCGGTCCTGTCTGGGCCAGCAGGCCTGCTGGCGGTCGCCTCCTGGGCAGCGGGGCTGCTGCTGGCCGGCTCCTGGGCTGCGGGGCTGATGGCGTTCTTCTCCGCCATGCTGATCTTCCCAGACTTGACAGGTTTCTTGTGCCCCTTCCCCACCTCGGAAGATGTGGCAGTTGACTCCACACTCCCACCTGGACCCCTGGGAGCGGCTTTGCTGGCTGTTGTCTTCCTCCTCTCCCGCTGGGCACTGGCCAACTTTTGATGCTTGACAGGTTGGGGACTGTCCGTGCTGTGGCTCCTTGCCACACTGGCTGCCCTGCTGCCTGGTGCACTTCAGAATCCGGTGACTACTGGCACCACTGGTCCCGCCGATGCTGTGGCTGAGGTGCTAGGTTGGGACCTGGAGAGTCGGGACCTAGGAGACTGACGGGGTGGGGGAGGTGAGGGAAAGAGGTCAAGGGTGGACAGGAAAAGTTTCTTAGGAACATTGGGACGGGTAGCTGGAGGGGGTTTGCGACTGGAGGAAGAGGTAGTAGTTGTGGGAGGTGTACGTTTGGTGACTTTGGGTGAAGGTGCATGGGCTGGAGGCTGTCGTGAGGTGGATGGCTGTTGGGTGGGTGTGTGTCTGCGTTTGTGTACCTTGAGAGGTGGCGTCACAGACTCACAGGGAGAGGACACAGGGGATGTGTGAATGGTAGGGCGGTGGTGACTGCACGTGAGTGGGGTGTGCTGGTGATGGAAGTGGTGGCTGTAGATGTAGTGCATGCAGGTGTGAGTGGAGACGAGACTGGGAGGGAGGGGGGGGACACATTGTGGAGGCAGTGGATGTTGTTATGTCTGCATGTGTGTGATGCTTGCGTGAGTGCCTGTGGGATATGTGGTGCTTATGTTTGCCTGAGCTTCCTTTGTGGGTTGAGGTGTGTGCATGCTGGTCTGATGGTGTGCTTGGGGTAGGCTGAGGTACAGGGGATTGGGTCTGGGTGGAGGAAGTTGGAGGAGGGAGGCTAGAGACAGGGACAATGGCTGCCATCAGTGATGAGGCCAGAGTCTGAAAAGCTCGCTGAACGGCTGCCTGACAAGAATGAATGCCCTCCAGGAATGCATTGGTTTGTTGCAACTGCCTCTCTACACCCTGGATGGCGTTTAAAATGGTAAACTGCCCAACAGTGAGGAACCTGAGGAGGTCAAAGGCCTCCTCTCTGAGGGCAGCAGGGGTGACTGGGGCAGGGCCTGAGGTGCCTGGGGCGAAGGAGATGCCCACCCTCCTGGGTGAGCGGGCACGGGGCAAAGGCTGAGGGGCTGTTGGGAGGGTGGTGCTGGAGGGTGGGGTGGCGGCTGTACCTGTAGATGCGGGGGACACAGATGGGGCCGCCACCACAAGGGAGCTCCCATCAGAGGACGAGTCCGTATCACTGGTGTCAGCTTCTGTCCCCGCTGTGGAGCTCCCCTCGCCCTCCATCCTACTGGTGAAATAAGACTCCGTAGTGTCGCCCTCCAGGGCCATGTGGGATGCAGCTCCCTCCTGCTCCAGTGCCACTGCTCCTCCGCCTGATGATGCTAATGCACAAATGTACAGGGAGACCACAAAAAGGGGGGGGGAGACAGAAGAAAGACATGTTCAGTGCATGCATTACTGCTACCGTTGGCGGACACGACAGACACAGAAGCCCCCTGCACTACGCTGCTCACTTGGGGTCCACTATTCAATCCCTGGGACATGGCCTACAAGGCTATGCCCGATATCTGCACACATGGATGTCACAGGAGCCTGACTAGGTGTACTTGGCACTGTACCCAGGTGGGGTGGGGTGCCACAGGGTCTGCCTGAAAAAGGGGAGTGAACTAGCACACTCTCCCTGGCCTAGGGAAACCCACAGCCCACCTCCCCACCCAGACACCTCCACTGCGCGCTGAATCAGCAGAATGAGAGTGTACTCACCCCCTTTTTGCTGCTGTGATGCCCTCAAGTGCCCATTCAACTCCGGGTACGCCACCACCAGGATCCTGAACATCAGGGGGGTCATGGTGCGACGGGCACCCCTCCCACGTTGGGAGGCCATCCCCAGCTGGGCCTCTGCCGTCTTCTTGCTCCAGTGGCGAATGTCCTCCCATCTCTTCCGGCAGTGGGTGCTCCATCTGTGATAGACCCCCAGGGTCCGGACGTCCTTGGTGATGGCACGCCAAATATCCTTCTTCTGGTGGGCGCTGACCTACATGAATTGTACAGGGGCAAAGGAGAAGTTATTACCAACTGCACCGACACAGTCATTGGCCCGCATCCCTATCCTTGCCATGTGGCACAAGCACTCACCATCGTTTCATGCACGCCTCATTCTCCCCCCCTATCTTTCATCCACACCACTCCACACAGGCATTGCCCATACAGCATGCTCCCAGAGTACTTACCTGTTTGTCTGGAGGACCGTAGAGTAGCGTGTACTGGGGGAGGACCTCATCCACGAGTTTCTCCAACTCCTCTGTGCTGAAGGCAGGGGCCCTTTCCCCAGACGCATGAGCCATTGTCTCTTCCAGACTGAGGTCACAGCAGCACTTGCAGTGTAGGTCCTCTCCTGTCGAAGATCAGGTACCGATTGATTGAACTGATAGAAAATGGCGGTCACGTCCGCTGCGGTCTGTACCATCACCGCGGGCGTACATCGTCATTGGCTCCTGGGACCCATAGGGTCCAATGTTAACCAATGCAGAATTGCGCAGCGGTCTCCGACCGCCTACCGCGACGGTGTACAACGCCAGCGCAGTTACCTCACATCCCATTGTCCCACATTACAGGTCAGGCAGCCACCATTTCAGGGGCCCACATGGCTTTATTTTTAACTGCGTCACACATACCTAGGCCTTGCCTCAACAATCATACAGGCAAAATTCGGGTCATGAATGGTTTTCTGAGTAAGCTGTGTTTACGCACCTCTGAGTGGGTTGACTCTGTGCTCGCTGTTATCCTTCATGGGCACCGTCCGCTAGGGCATGTGAGGAGATGGTGGCATCATCCGGTGTACAGACTGCTGGTGGACCTGTCGACAATGGAGGAAAGACATGTAATCATCACATACAGGCTTGATCGTGCAACAATCCAGGAACTGTGTGCCCAGTTGGAGCCAGACCTGATGTCAGCTGTCCGCCATCCCACAGGAATCCCCCCTCAAGTGCAGGTGCTGTCAGTACTCCATTTCCTAGCAAGTGGGTCTTTTCAAACAACAGTGGCCAATGCATCAGGGATGTCCCAGCCTATGTTTTCCAACGTGTTGTCCAGAGTGTTGTCTGCCCTGCTGAAACACATGCGGAGCTACATCGTTTTCCCTCAGCTGGAGGATTTGCCTACAGTGAAAGGTGACTTCTATGCCCTGGGACATATCCCCAACATCATAGGTGCCATTGATGGGACACGTGGCCTTGGTCCCCCCCCACAGGGACAGGAGTGAACAGGTGTACAGAAACCGGAAGAGTTACCATTCGATGAATGTGCAGATGGTGTGTTTGGCAGACCAGTACATCTCCCATGTTAATGCCAAATTCCCTGGCTCAGTGCATGACTCTTACATCCTGTGGAATAGCAGCATCCCTTATGTGATGGGGCAACTCCAGAGGCACCGTGTGTGGCTATTTGGTAAGGACATGGACCCTATACAGTGTGGGTAGTTGTCTGGGTCTGGGGTTGTCCCTAAGGGTTAGTGTGTGTCTAACAGTTGTCCCTCGACATTTGCAGGTGACTCTGGCTACCCCAACCTGACCCCAGTGAGGAATCCCAGGACAAGAGGAACGCTACAATGAAGCCCATGGGTGGACTAGGAGGATTATGGAGCGGGGACCTTCGGCCTCCTGAAGGCCAGGTTCCGGTGCCTCTATATGACAGGTGGTTCCCTATTCTACTCACCAAAGAAGGTGTGCCAGATCATCGTGGCCTGCTGTATGCTTCACAACTTGGCTTTGCGATGACAGGTGCCTTTTCTGCAGGAGGATGGTCCAGATGGAGGTCTTGTGGCTGCTGTGGACCCTGTGGACAGTGAAGACGAGGAAGCAGAAGAAGAGGACATCGACAACAGGAACTCTGTGATCCTGCAATACTTCCAGTGAGACACAGGTAAGAAGACCAACCTGCCTACTAAATGTACTTTAACACTACTATCTCTCTACTGTCTGTCCTTTTCTCCCAGTGTATGGTCACTGAGAGGTCACTTTCCCTTACAATTTCACAGATGTGGGTCCCACTGTGTGACATCTGCTTTGTTTCCTCATGGACTAGAGCTGTGTGACATAGGTATGTTGACATTACAATTGAAAGAGCATTTTGTCACTGTAATTGCTAATACACTATTTCGAAATCACAGACAGACTCCAGATTGTTTTGTGTTTTAAGGGTGTTTATTTAAGTGCTCAATAGTGGAGGGGGTTGTAAAATGGTGAGGGGTGATGGTGGAGGAATGTCCATGGCAGAGTCGAGTCTATTAGTCTCACAGGTGCATTGTCCAAAGGGGCATAGGAAGTGGAGCTGGGGCAGTTTGAGGATGGACAGGGTGACAAGGTGGGACAAAAGGATGACATTCAGACCGGTCTCATTTCTTGGCGGGGGTCTTGGCATCCTTCTCTGTCTTTGTCCTGGATCTCAGGGACCGTTTGCGGGGTGGTTCTCCATCTGCAGGGGGTGGGGTGCTGGTGTAGTGGTCCTGTTACGGTGCCTCCTGTACACTAGCGCGGCAGAGGTGGTGGGCAGTTCATCGTCCAGGCTAGTGTCAGGGGCCCCTTGTTGTGCCAGTGTCCCTCCTGGTGTTGAGGACTTCCTTCAGCACCCCTACGATGGTGCCCAAGGTGGAATTGATGGATCGGAGTTCCTCCCTGAAGCCCAAATACTGTTCCTCCTGCAGCCGCTGGGTCTCCAGAAACTTGGCCAGAACCGTTGCCATCGTCTCCTGGGAATGATGGTAGGCTCCCATGATGTTGGAGAGGGCCTCGTGGAGAGTGGGTTCCCTGGGCCTGTCCTCCCCCTGTCGCACAGCAGCCCTCCCAGTTCCCCTGTTTCCCTGGGCCACTGTCCCCTGAACGGTGTGCCCACTGCCACTGCCCCCAGGTCCCTGTTGTTGGGGTGGTGGGTTAGCCTGGGTTCCCTGTAGTGGTGGACACACTGCTGATTGACGTGTCCTGGGGACAGAGGTATGGGCCCGCTGGGTGGGTGCTGTGCTGGTGTTTCCAGAGGGGGCAAGCTCTGTAGTGGCCTGTGCCAGTGTGAGGGGAACCGACTCTCCTGAGGTCCCAGATGGGCCGGGCTGGTCGTCTGGATCCAGTTGAACAGAGCTGCTGTCATCACTGTGGGCCTCTTCTGTTGCTGGTGTGGACATGTGTGGACCCTCCTGTGCGGTGACATTGGGTAGGGGTCCTGCAGGGGTGTAAAAGCATGATTATTGCATCTGTGTGTACCATGGTGTGCAATGGGTGGGGGACCGTGTACCCCAGTGCTTGCATTGCTGCGTGGGACCTTGTGTGATGATGGTTTAGGGGGGTGTATGGGTATGTGCAGTGCCCATGCTTTGGTGATGGGTGTCCATGCTTTGTGTTGCATGCAGGGCTTGGTATTGGGATGGGTGGTTTGTGATATTGCGACATGTGTGAGGAGTAGGAGTGATGGGGTAAGGGCGAGGGTGGGGGGATGTGATGGCATGCATGTAGGGTGGGGGATATAGTAGTAAAGATTTGACTTACCAGAGTCCATTCCTCCAGCTGCTCCTGCGAGGCCCTCAGGATGCAGAATAGCCAAGACCTGATCCTCCCATGTTGTTAGTTGTGGGGGAGGAGGTGGGGGTCCGCCGCCAGTCCTCTGTACGGCAAGGTAGTGTCTGGAGACCACGGAACGCACCTTCCCCCGTAGGTCGTTCCACCTCTTCCTGATGTCATCCCTATTTCTTGGGTGCTGTCCCACTGTGTTGACCCTGTCCACTATTCTTCACCATAGCTCCATCTTCTTAGCTATGGAGGTGTGCTGCACCTGTGCTCCGAATAGCTGTGGCACTACCTGGATGATTTCCTCCACCATGATCCTGAGCTCCTCCTCAGAGAACCTGGGGTGTCTTTGCATGCCATGGGGTGGTGTGGGGTGGTGTGTGTTGTGATATGTGGGGTGATATTTAGTGGTTTGTTGTGTGAGGTGCGTGGATGTTATGTGGGTGATGGTATTGTGTTCCTGTGGATGCTTGGTTGTAGATTGTGGTGTCTCTCTCTGGCCTTCTGTCACTATTGTTGTCGTAGGGGTTTGTGGGTGATGTGGGTGTATGTTTTATATTGTGTTGGGTGTGTGGGAGTGGTGTATGTATGTGTATCAGGTGTGTGTATTTGGAATTGTCCAATGTGGATGTGTTTTGTAAATGTGTGTGTATTTTGAGCGCTGCGGTGTGTACCGACAATGGAATACCGCGGTTGAAAGACCGCCGCGTGGATTCGTGGATCGTGTTAGTGTGGGCATATTTCTGTTGGCGTGACGATGGAGGTTTACTTTTCGCTAGTTTATCACTGACCTTTGGTGTGGCGGACTTGTGTGGGTGTCTCAATTTTGGCGGATTCCAATCTGTGGGTCATAATGACCGTGGTGGAATTCCGCGGCCGCGGCGGTGTATTGGCGGCCTTCTGCACGGCGGTAAGTGGCTTTTACCGCCAATGTTGTAATGAGGGCCTTAATTTTAATTATGTTTTTAACTTTGGTTTTTATGCTTCGCTTTTTGTCCAGAGCAGCTTTTTTAGCTTTCAGATTCCCTCACCTTCGGTGGCGTCCAGTAATGGTGTCATACTTGTTACGGCAATGGGGAGGGTGCGGTGAATCCTAGTTTGTTTTAATGGGATAACAGGAGTTAGCTTGGCCTTTGGCTTGCAGACTCTTTCCCCCGTAACATAGAGACTTTTAACCTACTTAGCTGCTCTGTCTTACACCATTTATTTAATTAATTCTTCTGAGATGGCTGCCTTGTTTACAATTAGGGCCTTTTGTTTAGAGTTATGTTATCACTGTCACCGCACTAAGGTGTCAACTCATGCGACAAAGACAAACAAACTTTAGGTGCTCACATTAGAAATTACCGTCCCAAGCATACAGTGTTATCTACTGTTTTGGAACAACCTACGTCAGGGGTCCAAGTAGATCTGTTTAAATACATCACACTTTAGACAGATAATCAGAGGGATTCCGACCAGATACCATCCCTGCTATCGATGCTGCAAGTCGCCTTGATGCTGACCCGGACTTCATGTTCTTCACATGACATTGGCAGATTAGGTTTAACATACCCAGCTCTCTCCTAGGTAGAAGGTTAGGCCTACCACGATAGGGTACTAGGACATATTATACACTTTCTATCTTTCCATGCTAACGCAAGATAGTGGAGGGTCTTCATAATCATGACTCTCGTCTTTACAATTCTATTTCTTGCACTGTTCATTATCTTAATCATTACAGCCCATGCGATTCACCGCATTGTATTAAATAAAAACTATTGAAACATTACAGCATCTTCGTTATTGCCTGTGTTTGGTTGAGACATGATATATCTGTAAGAAAGGGGTAGTCTCCGTTTAACTATGACACTCCCTGAGAAGTCATACTTCTGAGTCCATGCGTAAACGGCTGCCAGAAATCACCTTTAACCATTTGGGTTTTTGGTGAGGTACTACTAGTGAGCCGGAGGGGTTGGGATTACAGTTGTGACTTGTTGTAGGATAGGCATAGCCACCTACAAACAAAAGTTCTGTCATCCTTGAACCAGAAGTCTTTCCCGAGCAAGAGTGCAAACTGCGACAAGATCGACTTGTTAAACAAGAAAATGAAAAGTAATGGAGGCTTAGTCCAGTCTTGTCAATTAAATGTCAATTAAGTAAGCATTGATGACTCAGTATGATCACCCGAACATTACGTAACAAGTTTAATTTACCTAGTAAAAACACTCAAAGTGATCAAATGCATATTAATCACTTGGGTGCTCATTATGAACACGGCGGGTTGGCCCGCCATGCCCGCGTTGGCAGCTGAATTCGCCAGCCGGCATGGCGGGCCAACCCGCCGCATAATGAACATGTTGAGGGCCGCCATCGGCAGCCCTCACTTACCGCCAGGCTTCCGCCGTCAGGCAGCCTGGCAGTGAGTAGAAACACCATCCGACGGGGTAGCTGTGCTACCCCTCGGATAATGTTTCCTGATCCACCAGCCTTTCTGTGGGGGTTTATCCTGCCAGGGAAAGGCTGTCGGAAGGGGTGCCCCGGGGCACCCCTGGGGGCCCCTGCACTGCCCATGCAATTTGCATCGGCATTGCAGGGACCCCGGTGCAGTGCCCCATCGCACTGGTCACTGCCCGATTTTCGGGCAGTGATCTGCGCGACGGGTGCAGCTGCATCCACCGCACAGAGGCATTGGCGGCAGCTCCATGTGGAGCAATGTTTCCACCCGACAATGTTTCCAGGATCCGGGGTCGCTGGCGGTCAGTGTTTTGACCACCAGCATGAACACCTTGGTCTTTCTTTGGTATAAGTTACCTATTTCATGTTTGGTGTACATTTACCTATGTGGTTCTCTTTCCCATGGAAATTATATATAATATGTATAAGCAGTGCAATCTTTTGTATCTTCACTGGCTGCCTACCATGGGCATTCAACAAAGGATAGGGATGTAAGACATATGCCTTTATTACAACCCTAGCGGTCGGTGATAAAGCGGCAGTAATAATGCCAACATGCAGGCGGGAAAAAAAAATGGAATCACGACAATGGCGGAAACCGCCAACACAGACAGCCACTTTAACACTCCGACCGCCACGGCGGTAGAAACAAACACCGCAGCGGTAACCGCCAACAGATAGGTGGAAGACAATGTACCGGCCAGTGTATTACAAGGCACCAATCCACCAGCTTTTCCGGGGTGGTACCAACGCCAACAAAAGCACGGCAGAAACAGTACTTGAAACGGAAACCACTCACTTCTCGACACCCAACGAGGAACCAGGACGCCATGGAGCCAGGAACCTCAGAGGGATGGGAGGGGGGGCACCTCAGCCGGATGATGGGACGACGCCACTGCTCCACGAGGGGACTCCATGCCCACTGCTTGGTCTTGGGGAGTGCAAAGCCACAGTCTCTCAAGTCTCTCAAGTGGGTGGTTTGCCCACTGATTGGTCCGGCGAGTGCAAAGCCACAGTCTCTCAAGTGGGTGGTTTGACCACTGACTGGTCCTGAAGAGTGCAAAGCCACAGTCTCTCAAGTCTCTCAAGTGGGTGGTTTGGTCCTGGGGAGTGCAATGCCACAGTCTCTCTAGTGGATGCTTTTCTCCAATGGTTCTGGAGTGGGTTTTGTGCCCAGAGTGCTTCATCCTGCCAAGGACTGGGGTAGTGGATGCTTTTCTCCACTGGTTCTGGAGGGGGCATTGTGCCCAGAGTGCTTCATCCTGCCAAGGACTGGGGTAGTGGATGCTTTCTCCACTGGTTCCGGAGTGGGCATGGTGCCCAGAGTGCTTCATCCTGCCAAGGACTGGGGTAGTGGATGCTTTTCTCCACTGGTTCTGGAGGGGCCTTTGTGCCCAGAGTGCTTCATCCTGCCAATGACTGGGGCAGGGGATGCTTTTCTCCACTCGTTCTGGAGGGGGCTTTGTGCCCAGAGTGCTTCATCCTGCCAAGGACTGGGGTAGTGGATGCTTTTCACCACTGGTTCTGGAGGGCGCATGGTGCCCAGAGTGCTTCATCCTGCCAAGGACTGGGGTAGTGGATGCTGTTCTCCACTGGTTCTGTAGGGGGCATGGTGCCCAGAGTGATGCACATGGTGTGTGCAGTTTCCATTCCCTCACCTGGGTGTCTGAGCCACGAGATTTTCTGGGAACAGGTATCATGATACCCCATGGAGGCAGAGACACACTCCACACTGCGGTGACTTTGCCTGCCAACTGCTGGTACTGCCAGTGCTGGCAGTGGTGCCTCATGTAGTGTGTGCAGGGTCCAGGACGTCTCCTGCAGCCTCTGATGACTGCCCACTTGGGCTGATGTTCATGTCGGCTGTGGGGGCATTGTCTGAGCACGTCGCGGGGCAGCTGACGGTGGCTGCGGCGGTGTCTGCGGTGGAGATGCTGCCGGTGGTGCAGGTGTCAGCACCTGTGGAGGGAGACAGCAGGACGTCTCCTGCAGCCTCAGACGGCTGCCCACTGGGGATGATGCTGGGGACTGTAACAGAGGCAGCAGACGTGCAGGTGGCAGAGCAAGTGGCGGTGTTTACGGCGGTGGCCACTGCCGTACAGGTTGCTGTTCTGTCTTGCAGAAGGGGTGACACCAGTCCCTCACCCGGAGGCTCTGTGCCCTGAGCTGACTTCCCTTTGGCCTTGTGTCCCTTCCCAACCTTGAAAGTCGCTGATGGGACCTTGGCAATGTCCTCTTTTGTCTTGGAGGAGGCCTTGCTGGGTGGTTGGTGCGGCTTTTCCATACGGCATGTGGGCCCCTTCTTCACCTTAGCAGGGTGATCCTTGGCCTCACTAGGTGGCACACTGGCAGCCCTGATGGGTGCCGCCCGCGATGTTACTGGACTTGCAGGGACCACAGTGCTCGGGGATTTTGTGGCTGAGGTGCTGGGCTGGGATCTCGACATCCTGGCTCTAGAGGAAGGTGGGGGGGAGGTGTAGGGAAGAGGTCAATGTTAGCTAGGAAACGTTTTTTAGACACACTGGGACGGGAAGATGGAAGGGGTTTGGGAGTGGAGGAAGAGGTAGTGGTTGCAGGAGGTGTACGTCTGCTGAGTTTGGGTGAGGGTGCATGGGCTGGAGGCTGTTGTTAGGTGGTTGGCTGTTGAGTGGGTGTGTGCTTGCGTTTGTGTAGTTTGGGAGGAGGGCTCACAGACACACTGGGAGAGAAAACAGGGGACTTGTGAATGGTAGTGGAGGTGGTGATTGCACGTGAGCGGTGTGTGGTGATGGGCGTGCTGGTGATGGAGGTAGTGGCTGAGGATGTAGTGCATGCAGGTGTGAGTGGAGACAAGACTGGAAGGGAGGAGGAGGATGTGGAGGAGGGGGACACAGTGGAGGCAGTGGATGTTGGTGTGTCCGTATGGGTATGGTGCTTGTGTGAGTGCCTGTGGGATGTGTGGTGCTTATGTTTGCCTGAGACACTTTTGTGTGTTTATGAGTGTGCATGCTGGTCTGATGGTGTGCGTGGGATAGGCTGAGGTAGAGGGGATTGGGTCTGACTATGGACCGCCAAGGTCAGAATGACCCCCTGTGTGTTTTATAGTGGTGTGAGTGTGTGGTGTGTGTATGTGTATCATGTGTGTGTATTTTGAATTGTCCAATGTGGTTGTGTTTTGTAAATGTGTGTGTATTTTGAGCGCAGCGTTGTGTACTGCCAATGGATTACCGTGGTTGAATGACCGGCGCGTTGATTCATGGGTTGTGATACTGTGGGCGTATTTCTGTTGGCGTGACGGTGTGGGTTTTGCTATCGCCAGTTCATCACTGACCTTTGGTCTGGCAGACTTGTGTGGGTGTCTGTATTGTGGCGGAGTACGAGATGCGGGACGTAATACCTGTAGCGGATTTCCGACGCGGCTGCGGTATCTTGACTGCTGTGAGCACAGCGGTAAGTGGGATTTACCGCCAAGGTTGTAATGAGGGCCATAGTCTTGTTACTTTTAATAAATAGAGGTATCTATTGCAGACTGATAGCATTGCTTATTTCAGTCTACGGTTGAACAGAAGGTTGAATTAGTCTTTGTCACCTTGTATCACTCAGTCATTCCCACATAAAACTGTTTGTGCCCTCCTTCATTAATGGTCTGTGCCGTACACACTAGCCCAGTGGTCTTCAAACTGGGGGGTGGGCCCCCCTAGGGGGGCCACAAGTGATCCCGGGGGGGCGCCAGACTCTGGCCAAAAGCAGCATTTTACAGATAACAGGCCTTTGTTTCAAGTAGAAGCATGTTATTGGATTTTTGAAAAGGTAAGGGTACTTAACTGCAATGTTTAAATAGGTCTAGACATATATAAACATTGCCATCTTTATAAATTAATTGTGAAAAATTATATGGGGGGCCCAATGATTTTTATTTTATCAACTGGGGGGGGGGGGGGGGCGGCATTAAAAAGTTTGGAGACCACTATGACTAGCCCATTAAATGTATTTCCAAAAGCCATTGTAAGCCATACTCCCCGTACTTCTGCATATCTATCACCACTGGGTATTTATAGTTAGGGCTGTTTTTCCTTAGAAAAGCAACTTTGGCACCATTCTAATAATCTTCACAGAACGTTCCCAAAAAACTTCTTCCACCTCAGCCCCTTCCTGGAAAGTTTCAGGGTGATTGTGAAGCAGAGGCCATGAAAAAAGGCTGGCTACTAAAATGTGTTACCCTATAAATTTTTCCATAGGGAAAATGAAGTGTGATTCCGCAAAAACTGCTGAACAGACAAATACCAGAGGGAGTTACCAGACGGAGCGGAGAGTAAGACTGTGGTCCAAGAAAGTATGCTTTTTGTGATTTGCTATGTATCTGTTCAGTAGTTCATGAAGTATTAAGGAGAAAAGGATACTGATATTTTACACTGCAAAGGATCTGCGGAGCTGACAGATCTCAAGATGAGTTCTGATTGTCATCCATCACATCAACAATGTGGCAACAGCCGTCATAGGACTCTGGACTTAGTGGTAGTGTTAGGAAAAATGTCTAACAATGATTTAGGGGGCGTGATAGGGATGCCCTGCCCCCCCTCCAGACGTGGTTGGAGAGTTCCAGACGGACCACCTAGCCAAAAACATGCATTTTTTAAATTGTTGCCCCAAATGTGCATTAAATCTGCCTGGGGAGAGTCTTGGCGCTCTAACTTATCTTTAACCTTTGTTTTTTTCAGTACGTTTCTAACGTTTTTTCTAGGGATTTTTTGACATAATGTCATATTTTATTAATGTATGTAAAGTCAAACCCAACTGCACATGGCCTTTGGCTGTGCATGGTGGAGGGATGGCTGCAGAGTGCCGCATCCCCCGACAGACAGCCAACCCCACACTGTGCAGACTATCTGGGTAACCCACCAGGAGACAGCCAACTACCCTGCAGGCAGTCAACTTCATGCTGAGCTTAGCCTTTTGCTGCATGTGGCATGTGGTTGGTGGCAGCCAGCCACCCAGGGGTAGCCAACCCAACACCACACATGGCCTTTGGCTGTGCACAGCAGGAGTGTTGATCAAAGGGCTTTGCCTACTGCCAGGCCCTGTGGCCAAACCCACATCAGGCTGCCAACCTCACACTGTGCATAGCCTTTGCCATGAGCAACATATGGTTGGCTTTAGGCCCGAGTACCCCATCCCCTGGGCCCAAAACACATTTATTATTCGGACCACATGCCCCAGGCCAAATACAGTTAAACATGGGCAAAAGGTATGCAACCCCCCTCGCTGAGCCTTAATAGGCCGCGGGGCCAAAATCTGTGTAAAGTGGAGTGGAAAAGGGGGAGAGCAGAATAGTGTACAGTGAAGTGGCATAGAGTGGAGTGGTATACACTGCTGTGACATGGAGTGGAGTGGGGTGGAGTGGACTGGTGTATAGTGGATTGGCATTCAGTAGAATAGCAGACAGTGGCCTTGCTTAAAGTGGAGTTGCATAGAGTGGAGTAGCGTGGAGTGAAGATGGGCAGAGAGGAGTTGCTGACAATGGCATGGTGTAGAGAGGCATATAGTGTAGTGGCAAAGAATAAAATAGCATACAGTGGAATTGTGTAGAGTGAAGTGTCGAGGAGTGGGTTACAGTGAAATGGCATACAGTGGAATGGCAAACAATGGAATAGTGTACAGTTTAATGGTGTAGAGAGGAGTGGCGTAGAGGAGAGTAAAATGCAGTGTAGTGGCATACAGTGGAATAGCTTAGACTGGAATAACATACATTGGAGTGGCACACATTGAAGTGGTGTAGAGTTGAATATAATAGGGGTCATTTGTGTAGATCATTCAAGGTTGTCCTATAGAAAGTAACAGTTGAACTAAAAAAGAATTGAAATTGAGTTGAAGAAAAAAGTAATTTGTGTCCATGTTCTCACCTGTAAGTTTTCTAACTATAACAGATTTTATAAAACAATATACAGATACGTCCACTGGACACTTCTGGTTGAAGCGATATATAGGGCTTGTATGTTCAACAAGAACTCAAAGTACCCAGAGCCAATAACTGAGCTGCACCTTTTATTGGTTTTTCATTGTGTACCGATTATACAGCAACTCATTTGGTAAAATATAAAGAGTGGAAAATACGTTTCAAGAAATCATATGTATTTCAGAAATACGCACAAGACATGGAGTTTAGAAGAAGTGGTACATCTTTCAATTTGAGGGTACCCATACTAGCATGTGAATTAGAGGGCATTTCGCAAAATGACTTCTTTCTTACACACTGTCTTACATTTAGAAGGCATAAATGCGGAGAAAGACAATTGGTAATAACATTTGTTCTACTATTCTTTGTTGTCCCAAGTCTCTAATAAAAATGAAACCTCACTTGTGTGGGTAGGCCTAGTGGCGGCAACAGGAAAGGGCCTGAAACGCAACTTGTACACATCACATTTCTCCGCTGAAAACCAACCCTTTTTTTGCAATGTCCTTAGCTGTGGATTTTGTGCCCTAGCTCAGCTGGCACCTAGGGAAACCCAGCAAATCTGTACATTTCCCAAAACTAGACACCTAGGGAAATCCAGCATAGGTTGACTCTCGCCAGGTTCTGTCACCCAGAATACTTTGCAAACCACAACATTTGTCTAAAAACACATTTTCCACATATTTCAGCAGGGACATGTTCTGGAATCTGAGGGGAGTCACAAACTTCCTTCCACCTCACTTGTATGGGTGGGCCTGGTGGCCGTGAAAAGAAACAGCCAAAAACTCCTCATGGACACATTACATTTCTCTATTGAAAACTGACTCTCTTTTCGCAAAGTGCCTAGATGTGAATTTTGGGCCCTGGTTTAGCTGGCACCTACAGAAACCTAGCAATCCAATACATCTTCGAAAACTATACTCCTGAGGGAATCCAGGATGTGGTGACGTGTCTCTCATCAGGTTCTGTTACCCAGAATCCTTTGCAAACCTCAAAATTTGTCTAAAACACATTTTCCTCACATTTCTGTGGGGGAAAGATTTAGAATCTGAGGAGAGCCATTAATTTCCTTTCACCCAGCGTTCCTCTCAGTCTCCCAGTAAAAATTATACCTCACTTGTGTGGATGGGCATAGTGCCTGTGACAGGGAAGCACCAAAAAGAGCTTCAGAAGGAACCAAAGTGAGTCCAAAAGGAAACACTTTTATACGTTTTCAGGCTGACTGTGCTTTGGGCACTTTTGGACTTGGCCCTTTTTGCAGGGTCACCCCCAGTCTATTTCCTCTGACCTATTGTTGTTAGCTTTAGGACTCAGGGCACTTTACCACTGCTAAACAGTACTGAAGTGCAGATGCTCTCTGTGTAAATTGTATTGTTGATTGGCTATCCCTGATTGGCATATTTGATTTACTAGTAAGTCCCTAGTAAAGTGCACTAGAGGTGCCCAGGGCCTGTACATGCTACAAGTGAGCCTGCAGCACTGGATGTGCCACCCACATAAGTAGCCCTGTAAACATGACTCAGACCTCCCACTGCAGTGTCTGTGTGTGCAGTTTTGAACTGCCAATTCGACTTGGTAAGTGTACCCACTTGCCAGGCCTAAACCTTCCCTTCTTATACATGTAATGCATTCCTAAGGTAGATCCTAGGTAGCCCTATGGGCAGGGTGCAGTGTATGTTAAAGGTGGGACATGTACTTATGTGTTTTACATGTCCTGACAGTGAAACACTGCCAAATTTGGTTTTCACTGTTGTAAGGCCTATCTCTCTCATAGGTTAACATGGGGGCTTCCTTTAACTTTCCTTAAAGCACTGATTCCCTTTGCAAGGAGATAGACATATGGAGTTTAGGGGTCTCTGATCTCACAATTTAAAAATACATCTTTTAGTGAAGCTGTTTTTTAGATTGTGTGTTTGGAAATGCCACTTTTAGAAAGTAGGCATTTTCTTGCTTAAACCATTCTGTGATACTACCTGTTTGTGGATTCCCTGTCTGGGTCAGATTGACAGTTGGGCTGTTTGCACCTCTCCTCTTGACAGTGACACAAAGGGAGCTGTGATGTAGCCTGCATATCCTGATGGGCCATCAGGGCTGAGGAGGGGGGAGGAGTGGTCACTTACACCTGAAAGGGCTGTGCCTGCCCTCACACAAAGCCATCTCCAACCTTCTGGTGTGTGTCTGGGGCATGGCCTGGGCAAAATAGGATCTTGGAAGCAACAGAAACTTCTCTTTGAAGTAGGCCTACTTCAAAGGTAGAAAGGGGTATAAGAAGAGCACCCAAACCCCCTGAAAATCAGATTACTTCTGGAACCAAGAGGAACCTCTGCCAAGGAGAAGAGCTGGAGGCGTAGTGCCCCTTTGCCTATGAGTATGCATTGCTGGGTTGGCCTGCAGTAGCTGCTTCCCTCTGAGAGAGGACAAAGACTGACTTTTGTGTGACTTCCCACTGGTGACAAATCTCCAAGGGCTTGAACTGAGCTTGCCTCCTGTTGTTGAGGTCTCAGGGACATCAAAGACTTCTCTCTGCCAGCACTTGAGCTCTCTGCTGAGAGTCCTGCCTGCCAAGTGGTGCCCTATCCTGTCTCTGGGCCCTCTAAAGGTGCAGCTGGTGGAAAAGGACAGAAATCCACGCAAAGACCGCTGTGCGGTTAAACGTTTGATGCACCACCCGCATCGCGGCTGATAAATGATGTACCGCCGGCCTTGCAGCTAAAATAGACGCTCCACCTGCATCGCGGCTGGGAGATCAATGCAACACAGCTGGAGAAACACCACGCAACACCCGCAGCAACTGCTGTTAATGGTGCAAGCCCCCATGCAGCATGGTTTCTGGACACCGTGCAACCGGATTTCAACGCAACATTGCTGGGCTCGGAAAATTAACGCAAAGCCTGCCCGAACCCGAGGTGCACATCCGTATCGATGCATCACTCTATTGCGGGAGAGAAGAAACACCAACCCGGACGGAGGAGGAACAACGCCTGTTCTCGCTTGCGAGTGAAATCGACGCATCGCTGGCCTTTTCTGATGCACATTCGCCTGTGCGCCTTTATGTTGACGCTACCCAAGTACTTTTGTGCAAGAACAGCATTCTCACTGTTTTCTAAGGATTAAGACTCTTATTCTTTTTAAAATTCATATCTTGACTTGGGAATGTTGGATTTGTGTTGTTTTGGTCTTGTTTTGTTTATATAAATATTACCTTTTTTCTAAACCTGTGTTGTGTCATTTTGTAGTGTTTTCACTGGGTTACTTTGTGTGTTGGTACAAATTCTTTACACATTGCTTCTGAAGTTAAGCCTTCCTGCTTGTGTCAAGCTACCAAGGGTGCAAGCGGGGGCTAACTGAGGGTGATTCTCTTTTGCCCTTATTAGACTGAGGGTCCTTGCTTGGACAGGGAGTATCCTGACGCCAACCAAATACCCAGTTTCTAACACTGGTGGTTAGCGGTTGGGATTGGACTTGTATTTGTGCTTGACATACAGTGATTAAGCATATACTGCAGTTTTCAGTGCAGACCATTATGTGACCACAGACTACTTGTCTTTGTGATTTAGCTTTTTCTCTTTTTGAACTTTTTCCTGCTTTTATATTTTTGGTGATCTCTTTGTTGATTTTTTTAACTCTCTGCTTTTGGAAGTTTGCATTCAAAGTAAAACCTCACCAACATGTCTAAATCTGGGGATGCACCAGCTGTTTCTGCAAAGGCTGTTTTTGAGTTGGAGAAGCTGGAGAAAGTCACACAGTTGCTCAACTGAAACGGTTTTGTAAGGATCTTTCCTACCCCATCAGGAGCTCCACCAGGAAGGAAGAGTTGCAAAAGTCATTGAGGGCCTGGGTGGCAGCCAAGGAGGCTGGGGTGCACACAGGGGAGGAGGATGAGGGTGAGGAGGTGCAGAGAGTTCATAATGGTGTAGTGGATGTACCTGTTATGCCTGGGGGGACGGTCTCCAGTATAGGTAGCAGTGTGATCAAGAGTTCTGATGCCTGAATAGTTGCAGGACAGACAGGAGGAGAGGACACACCAGCTGGAGTTAGAGAAGCTGAGGATGGCCTTAGAAGAGAAAAGGATAATCTTGGCTTCTGAGCTAAGATTGAGGAAGCCGGAAGTGATAAGGGCTGAATCCAGCTTAGATGGTGGCAGCAACAATGTTATGTTCAGTACTGATGAAGAAGTGCACATGCCCAGAAACTTGGTGCCCTATAGGAAGGATGGGGTTAACATACACCAGGAGGTTCAGGGGTATGAGGTAGCTCCAGTGGTGTGCAGGGTCCCTGAGGTGGATTAGGGAACTGGCATGGGGACTCCTATTCCTTGTAGTGGGAGGCATACTCTGCTGGCTCTAGGTGAGAGTGATAAGGAGAGATGTTCCCCCCAGGTAAAGGTCCTGGTTAAGGAGTGTGGAGACACCCCAGAAGAGTGTGGGTTGAGTGTCAGGGGCAGTCAGGTGCTGTTTCACCAGTCTCAGGAGGGTGATGTGGGGTACTTTTTCAAGGCTGAGTCACTGGATGGTTCGGTGAAGGGTAGTTTGGTTCACTCATGTGAGGGACTGTGTGGTGTGATTGCTGGAGAGCATATGCCCAGTCCTTGTTTTCCAGAGCTATACCAACACCAGGTAGAGTGTGAGTTCTCTGACCCCAGCGAACTTCCCCGGGAAGCAGAGAGTCTGAAGAGGCATTTGAGGGTGCTGCTGAAGGGAGTGGCTTAGGTATTTCCTTACCAGGTGAGGTGGAAAAGGCCTTCAGTGTCCCAGGTAGGTCCCAGTGTGGTGGGATGGGTGAGGCATCCCATGTCCTGTATCAGAAGAGAGGGAATGGGGGTGTGCTGAGTCCCAGGGTGCCTGAGATCCAGTTCCGGGTCCTGGAGGGTTCCATGAGTGAACACCAGGAGGGGGGCTTAGCCTGTACCGTAGGACAATCTGCTGAGGGAGACCCTGTAGTGTCAGGAGAACTTGGGGGGGGGGGGGGCTGTAGCCAGCGTCCCACCAGTTCTGGTGTCTGGTGGTACCACTCCTAGTGAGGGGGTGCAGAAGTCCAGACCGATGGTTGAGAGTGAGTTGCGGGCTCCAATGGAAAACCTAATGGGTCAGGGCTTAGCTCTGAGGTCAGAGCCCCCCCATGAATAATCTTGGTGATTACGTTTCTGGGCTTGGGATCCAGGCTCTGCCTGGTGGGCAGAGGCCAGAGGACCAGCGCCAGCAGACTCTCCTGTGGCCCTTAGAGAAGGTGTTTTCCTTGTGGGGGGTGGTATGATCCCCAGGAAGTCCTGGCTTGCCAGACAGTGGTCCAGCCTGCGGGTGGTGACTCTAGGTTGGATGGACAGGTTCAGGAAGTAAGCTCTGACCTGATGGGGGGTATGTGTGCTCCCCAGGAAGTTCTGGTTTGCCAGGCCATGGTCCAGTCTGAGGGCACAGACCCTAGACTGAAAGATCAGGTGCAAAGGGTAAACTCTGACCTGATGGGGGGCGGTTGGCCCAATCAACCTCCTGGTGTGACTTCTAGGGGTATTCTCCATGGTGGGGGGTGCAGAACCCTGGGAGTGGGGGCAGGGGAGGGAGAGACTCACCCTTGACCCCACTTCAATCTAAGGGTACAGACCCTGGGTTGAAGGGCCAGGTTCAGGGTGTCCCCCCTGACCTGGAGGGAGAGGCTACTGCTAACAGTGCCCTTACCGTATTGTATTCTGGTGGGGCCACTTCAGTGGGGGGGGTGCATGACCCCAGAAGGGAGGGCAGGGGGAGAGAAGCCGTGCCCCTAGCCCTGGTCCAACCTGACGGTAAAGACCCCAGGTTGGAAGACCACTTGCAGGTTAACATCCCTGACCTGGTGGGAGAATTGTTGAGGACTGCTTCCGAAAGCAGTCAGACAATTCTAGACTCTGGGTGTGAGCTTCTATGGTGAGGGTACAGAGCCCCAGAGGGGAGGACTAGTGTCCGGCTGTCCTCCCTGACCTGGTGGAGGGGAGAGTGGTCAAAGGGTGCCAGGCACCTGGGGCTACTGCCCTCCACTCCCCACAGTTGCAAAGGTTGGAGAGCCTTGAAGGTCCTGGGGCCTGGCTCTCATCCCTGACAGATGTCAGTGGTCACGGTGGCTTGCTGTCCTGGCGGACAGAGTTGCTCCAGGAAGGGGGGGACAAGAGTCACACCCCGTGAGTAGAGTGGGCCATACCACTGTGTTGGCCATGGTGGTACTGTCTGCCCCCCTGGGATACATCTGTGAGCAAAGTAAGGTTAGTTGCTGTACAGATGGTATCTGCAGCTGAGGAGAAGAGTTCGCCATGGCTTAGCTTAGTGGGCCATGAGAGTATGGACAAACGGATCCAACTGGAGTCAGGAAGGCATAGAACTGGAACATGCCCCTGCTGTTGTGGGCCTGGGTTCCTATTCTATCTCCTGAATCAGGGACATCCATTAAGCTATTAGTTGGTCTCCCCTGGTTTAGGCTGGTGGGGGAGTCCTGTTGGACCTGGCCCTTTTTGGAGGGTCATCCGCAATCTTTTTTGCCTCCTTCCTCCTATTTTTTCTGCCCTGTTGTTTTTGGCTTTAGGACTTTAGGCACCTTACCACTGCTAACCAGTGCTAACGTGCAGATGCTCTCTGTGTGAATTGTATTGTTGATTGCCTATCCATCATTAGCATATTTGATCTACTACTAAGTCCCTAGTAAAGTGCACAAGAGCTGCCTAGGGCCTGTAAATCAAATGCTGTTGTTTGTTAGCCTGCAGCACTGGTTGCGCCACCCACATTAGTAGCCCTCTAAACATGGCTTATACCTGCCACTGCAGTGTCTGTGTGTGCAGTTTTAAACTGCCAATTCGTCTTGGTAAGTGTACCCACTTGCCAGGCCTAAACCTTCCCTTTTCATACATGTAATGCATTCCTAAGGTAGATCCTAGGTAGCCCTACGGGTAGGGTGCAGTGTATATTAAAGGTGGGACATGTACTAATGTGTTTTACATGTCCTGACAATGAAATACTGCCAAATTCGGTTTTCACTGTTGCAAGGCACATCTCTCTCTTAGGGTAACATGGGGGCTGCATTTAACTCTCCTTAAAGCGCAGATTCCCTTTGGGAGTAGATAGAAATATGGAATTTAGGGTCTCTGAACTCCCAATTTAAAAATACATATTTTAGTGAAGCTGGTTTTTAGATTGTGTGTTTGAAAATGCCACTCTTAGAAAGTAGGTGTTTTCATGCTTAAACCATTCTGTGATTCTACCTGTTTGTGGATTCGCTGTCTGGGTCAGTTTGACAGTTGGGCTGTTTGCACCTCTTCTCTAGACAGTGACACAAAGGGAGCTGGGATGTAGCCTGCATATCCTAATGGGCCATCTGGGCTGCGGAGAGGGGAGGAGTGGTCACTTACACCTGAAAGGGCTTTGCCTGCCCTCACAAAATGCCGTCTCCAGTCTCCTGGTGTGTATCTGGGGGTTGGCATGGGCAAGGCAGGATCTTGGAAGCAACAGAGACTTCTCTTTGAAGTAGGCCTCCAAATGATGCACTGCCAGCCTCGCAGTAAATCAATGCTGCACCTGCATCACATGCAAAAATAACAGTTGATGGACGGAATGTAGACCAAATCAAACATTCACCCCCAGTCACAGATCTGGGTTTAATCCATCAGTTTTTTTGCTCACCATGCCATTCCAGTTTGGACCCAGCCATATGCAAATCAGTCTTGACCCTGTTCCCCATGGGAACAGTCCAGCCCCAACTGCCAAGCCAGGTCCTCCCTGGACCAGAAACAAGCATCCTAGGAACGGTTTCGGGGTATCACCCCTCTTCAGCCAGGCTAGCTTGAATCTGGTGGCATAGTGAGCACGGGACCCACGTCTGGGCATACCCTTCCCACTTGGGGCAACAAATGCAAAAAGGTCCAAACTGGAATGGCATAGGCAGCAAAAAAACAATGGATTTAGGCCCAGATCTCTGTACTGGGTTGAATGTTTGACATTGTTCAGCCTTCCATCCATCACTTGTTCTTTTTGCATTTGTCACCCTAAGTGGGAAGGGTATGCCCAGACGTGGGTCCCGTGCTTCCCATGCCACTGGATTCAAGCTAGTCTGGCTGATGAGGGGTGAAACCCCGAAACCGGTCCCAGGATGCTTGTTTCCAGTCCAAGGAAGACCTGGCAGTTCGGGCTGGACTGTTCCCATGGGGAACAGGGTCAAGACTGATTTGCATATGGCCGGGTCCAAACTGGAATGGCATGGGTAGCAAAAAAACTATGGATTTAGGCCCAGATCTCTGTACTGGGGGTGAATGTTTGACATTGTTCAGCATTCCGTCCATCACTTGTTCTTTTTGCATTTGTTGCCCTAAGTGGGAAGGGTATGCCCAGACGTGGGTCCTGTGCTTCCCATGCCACTGGATTCAAGCTAGCCTGGCTGATGAGGGGTGAAACCCCGAAACCGGTCCCAGGATGCTTGTTTCCAGTCCAAGGAAGACCTGGCAGTTCGGGCTGGACTGTTCCCATGGGGAACAGGGTCAAGACTGATTTGCATATGGCCGGGTCCAAACTGGAATGGCATGGGCAGCACAAAAACAATGGATTTAGGCCCAGATCTCTGTACTGGGGGTGAATGTTTGACATTGTTCAGCATTCCGTCCATCACTTGTTCTTTTTACATTTGTCGCCCTAAGTGGGAAGGGTATGCCCAGACGTGGGTCCTGTGCTTCCCATGCCACTGGATTCAAGCTAGCCTGGCTGATGAGGGGTGAAACCCCGAAACCGGTAGCAGGATGCTTGTTTCCAGTCCACGGAAGACCTGGCCTGGCAGTTCAGGCTGGACTGTTCCCATAGGGAACAGGGTCAAGACTGATTTGCATATGGCCGGGTCCAAACTGGAATGGCATGGGTAGCACAAAAACAATGGATTTAGGCCCAGATCTCTGTACTGGGGGTGAATGTTTGACATTGTTCAGCATTCCGTCCATCACTTGTTCTTTTTGCACCTGCATCACGGCTGGGAGATCGATGCAATGCAGCTGGAGAAACGCCTTGCAACACCCGCAGCAACTGCTGTTAACGAGGCAAGCCCCTAGGCAGCGCTGTTTCTGGACACCGTGCAACCGGATTTCTACGCAACATCGCTGGGCTTGGAAAATCAACTCAAAGCCTGCCCGGACCCGGGGTGCCCATCTGGATCGATGCATTGCTCTCTTGCGGGAGAGAATAAACGTCGAATGCAGACCCGGACGGAGGAGGAATGATGCCTGTTCTCGCTTGCGAGTAAGAAATCAACGCATTGCTGGCACACTCACCTGAGCAGCTTTATTTTGACACTACCCAGATACTTTTGTGCAATAACAGCGTTCACACAGTTTTCTAAGGATTAGGGGACAGATGAATCAAAGATCCGTTTTGCATTTCTTAAATAGAGAATTTTAAGAAATCACTATTTAAGAAATGCAAAATGGGATTTATGACATTTGCGATTTGGTACTAGCGATTTCTTAAAATTTGCAATCATTATTACTGAATCGCAATCAGAGAATGTGACTCCATTCATCCCTATGGGCCTGTAGGCCCATAGGTGCGAATGGTTTTGCATTTCCCAATTTGACAATTCCAGTTAGTTCATGCAAACCCCGGGGTGCTGGGGCCTAAGGCCCCCTCTGATGTACCCCAAAAAAATATTTGCAGACATGTGAAGCACACACATGCCCTAATACATGTCATTTTAAAAAATGCATTAATAATGCATTTTTTTAAATTGCACATGCTTACCACCAAATTGGATTTGATGGTAATTGCATTTCCTAAATGCCCAATTTGCATTTAGGAAATGCTTGATACGTGTGCTTTGGAAATCGCAAATAGGATTTCCCTATTTGTGATTTCCTATTTAGAGAATCGCAATTTGCGATTCTCTAAATGGGGTCGCAATTTTAAGGAATCACTATTTTAGCGATTCCTTAAAATTGCACAGCAAATGACTTTCATACATCTTGGAAGGCATTTTTGCATTCGCAAATGGCCAAATTTTGCAATTTGCACCATTAGCGAATGCAAAATTGCTTGATACATCTGGCCGTAGGACTCTTATTATTTTTAAAATTCATATCTTGACCTTTGTATTTTGTATTTTTGTCGTTTTGATATTGTTTTGTTTAGATAAATATTACAAATTTTTCTAAACCTGTGTTGTGTCATTTTGGAGTGTTCACTGGGTTACTGTGTGTTGGTACAAATACTTTACACATTGCTTCTGAAGTTAAGCCTGTCTGCTCGTGCCAAGCTACCAATTGGGTGAGTGGGGGTTAACTGTGGGTGATTCTCCTTTACCCTGACTAAAGGGAGGGCCTTTGCTTGGACAGGGGGTAACATGACTGCGAACCAAAGACCCCATTTCTAACAGGCACTCACAAAAGAGAGATATAATTTTTATTAGGAGACCAAGGAGAACGCTGGGTGTTGGGACGTTTGTGGTTTGTTTCTATTTTTGGAAGAATTTGGCATAGAAATGCACGGAACATGTGTGATTGTAGACACAATTTGGGGTTTTCAGGGCATTATCAGTAAAAAAATGTGTTGGAATCCATGAAAGGCACCCCACCCTGTACTCCGCTGGGTATATAGGGGGTGATTCTAACCCTGACGGGAGGCGGAGGCCGCCCGCCAGGGTTCCCCCCCTCCAGAACACCGCTCCGCGGTCATAAGACCGCTGCGGTGATACTGGGTTTTCCACTGGGCTGGCGGGCGACCGCCAAAAGGCCGCCCGCCAGCCCATTGGAAAACAACCTTCCCACGAGGACGCCGGCTCTGAATAGAGCCGGCGGAGTGGGAAGGTGCGACGGGTGCAGTGGCACCCGTCGCAAATTTCACTGTCTGCAATGCAGACAGTGAAATTCATTGTGGGGCCCTCTTACGGGAGCCCCTGCAGTGCCCATGCCATTGGCATGGGCACTGCAGGGGCCCCCAGGGGCCCCACGACACCCCATACTGCCATCCTGTTCCTGGCGGGCGAACCGCCAGGAACAGGATGGTGGTATGGGGTGTCTGAATCCCCATGGCGGCGCAGCGCGCTGCGCCGCCATGGCGGATTCAGAAGGGCAGCGGAAAACCGGCGGGAGACCGCCGGTTTTCCACTTCTGACCGCGGCCGAACCGCCGCGGTCAGAATGCCCTGCGGGGCACCGCCAGCCTGTTGGCGGTGCTCCCGCCAAACCTGGCCCCGTAGACAAGAAGCAGTCACACTACCAAGTCTCTTACTTCTGTGATGTGCTAAACACTCACATTGTGAAAATTATGCCCTTAGGTTTTGCCAAAAACACCCCTCAACCACCAAACTAGTTGGTGGCATAGTTCATCATTGGGGTCCTACCTGAGACACCTCACATGTCAAGTCTGTGCTTTGATGACTGATTAGAGTAGAGTGTAGGTTTTTCGTGAGTTGAATTCCCAACTGAGAGGAGAAGTGCAACAAAATTATCTTGTGGTTACCAACCAATATGTTTTTTATTTAATTGTGGTTACCTTGGACAAAGGTTAAAAAGAGTGGGGAAGATTTAAGCACCTCTACTGCGTCCTTGCGCTACATTAGCGTACTTTTTTTATGCTAATGTGGCCCAACGAGGCCAAAATCACTGCGCCAAATTTACAAAGTAACCATTTGTGCTACATTATGCCCGCGTCAGGCATAATGTATGCAAAGGGGGCGTTCCCCCATTGGGGGGTCTGAAAAATGGAACAAAGAAATCTAAGAAATTTCTTTGCATTATTTTTTTAGCAGTTTTAACGCCTGCTCAGAGCAAGTGTTAAAAGGCGGCAAACCATTCTTTAGAGTGGGTCTTGATGGGCTTTGCAGGATTAGCGTCAACATTTTTTACGCTAATCCTGCAAAGTTCTAAACTACCATAGAAGATTCTGACAGAAGTTCCCTAACCACCTCCATGATACACCATACCAGGGACGCAAGAAAAGTGGGACGTATGGCCCGTATTTTTATAATTTGAGTGTTTGGGACATCACAGAAGTAAGAGACTTGGTAGCGTGCTCACTTCTTGTGGTTGTAGATAATAATTTAAGAAGATGAGCTCTCTCTCCCTCTGTTTTCACTCTCATTATTAGTACTTACACATGCTGGTTGAATTTGGCATGAGGGTGAGTGATGGTTCAACATATAAAATGTCATACAGAAATTTCACAAAAATGAAATGCACTGTTAAAAATTGATAGGTCGAAAAACTGAACCAATGACTCGCAGCTTGAGAGCTGTAAAGCAACAACAAGGCACCTACTGCTTTATAGGCCATTTATACTCTTTTCATACATGACACACAAGACCATTCACATCGCCAGCCGTGGGCACAGCACATTACAACTCCCACATCAACAGACAGTGCCATTCCAGGGCCCATCACTTTCATATGTCCACATGACTGAACAGCAATCACACCGGCTAATGAACTGTGTGGACTGGTGTTTGGCTAGCAGTGTAAGTAGTGATCAGCAGCAAGTCACATCTCACACACCCCCAGCGAAATGTCGGATCACACACACTGCCAGCTGAGTGCCAGCTGGCATACACCGCGAGCCTAGTGCAAGTCCACGCACATTGCCAACAATTTTTTTTAATGAAAAAGAAAACACAAACCAATTAGAAGAAATACAGAACTATATACACAACAGCTCTAACTAAATCCATCACACTAATGCCAATCGTGAAACTGAATAAAAAATATAAAACAATACATACTAGACAGTTCACTTTTATGCTCACGGTTGCTCCAAAAAACAGTTTTGAGGTGGTACAATCTAAAACATGCTGGCACACATAGCTCAGCTTTAGAAGAACAGTCAGTTCAGCACATATGACTCTCCTTCTGCATACCTCTTCGCATACAGACACTACATCTCCTACTGGGAAAGTCTTTTTTGCATGTGGGAGGAATGTGATCAGGAAAGTGGAGATCGATTGAGCCGTATCTTCGACCACTCCAACTCTAGGAACACTTGCCTGTTCCACTACAACAAGGCTGCCTATCACAGACTCCTGAAACTGAACAAATGTCATCTTTGACTCTGGAGAACAATCCTTGAATAAAACAAAAGCTTTAAAGGTTGCTCAGTAGAATAAATGGATAACCAACATATTATACCAAATGAAAGCCTTCCAAACAGCAGTGTAAGTTTCCAACCCTTGATCTACTATATCTCCACCACCCATGTGCTTAATGTAGTCTAAAATGCACACAGGTTTGCACACTTCAGCAACTTGACTCAAACATTCACAGATGAAGTACTTTCATCATGGATCGTAGTCAGCATATAGACATCTCTTATGTCTCCAATTTTCACAGTTAGAAGTTCATCACTATGCAAGGCACTGAACTGTCCCCTCCCGCGTTTCTTACAAACAAGTTCTTATGGGTAATCATTATGGTTAGAGTGGGCTGTGCCACAAGCACCAGTGTCCATTTTTAACAATTCCCAGAATAACTGTGAAAGTGGACAGACAACAGAGGGGGTGTCAATACTGGACTCCCTACCAGTGAACACCCTGACATATCCAGTCCTACTCTCACACAGCATATACATCTTAATTTTTATACCTTTCCCTCTTACTAGGAACCAAACGGCCCTTGAATAGGACCAAAGACTCATCCACAGCTATTTATTTCCCTGAAACATAGATCCCTGAAAACTGATCTACAAAGTGATCAAGGATAGGTTGAATGTTCAAAAGAAGGTACCAATCAGGGTGATCTTGTAGCAACAATAAAGTATTATCAACAAAATGCAGCATCTAAAGCAGAAGCAAATACCAATCATGACACATGGTTGCAGGAAATATAGCTGTTTCCATGAAGGGACTAGTAGACCAATATGAAGATAGTGACAGCTTCCTTATCAAGCCGATCAAAAAAAATAATATCTTTAACTCATCACGATTTGTGTGAGTCCACTGGCTAGCTGTAGAGTAAGGCTTGAGTCTGGCACTTTTGGCCCTCAAATACTGTTCACCATACAAATTAGTCTGCTCAACATCAATCAACATCAATCTTATCCAAAAATGCAATGTCCATAAACAACGGATTGAGATTTATAGGCAAAATGTCTTCAGCATTCACTCTACACCCTGTAACACCAGCAAAGGCAGCAACACTGGCTGCACCATGTTTGGGGCAACCCAGAGTTCAGCTCTTCTAATAGGAAGACTTGCAGCCCCGGACTGCAATCCAGATGCCTCCTGCTGCACTATTAGCACATCAGTGTCCTCTTCTAAAAGAGGCACTTCCTCTGCACTGAGAGTGGCTTCATCATCAGATAATTCCTTTCGGAGAGAAAATTCACTGACAGAATCTTGCACTTGCTCATCTACCTCAGATGCTGAGTCAGTCTCATAATCATGGTCAGAAGAGGATACGAAAGGCATACCAACAACATGCTAAGCGATAATCCTGCAGCTAGCCATTATCCTTACTAATAAAAATAACTTGACAAATAAGTCAAGAATAACCACCACAGTGCAAAATAAGCAATAAGCATAGAATAGCTTTATAAAAAAAAGACAAGTATACTCAAAAACAATACCTCTCACTTGCCAGGGATAGGTAGACTCACCAGCACCTACTCGTTAGGGACACAGCAAGCACCAACAGTATCCCACTAGAAAGGAAAAACAAAAAGAAAATTACAAAAAAGACAACACAATACACCTTGTGCACAAATCCAGAAATAATTTGACACACAATCAGACAGCTAAATATGCTTCTGTATTACAGAATTTACAAAAAATTGATTGATGCAGGGCAATGATACTCATTTAAAGTAAACCGTACAAAATGTATTTCTTACCAAACACATCCAATGGCAGGTCCACCAGTACGGACACCACAGGCAGGAGTTGCAGCAAAGGAAAGCAAAAGCTTTACACTAGGAAAAAAGGAGAAATAAAATATGATGATCACTAATGATGACAGTTAACAATATAAAACACTATGATATCTGGTCATCACCATTCAAATGGCAGCCACACACATTGCCAGCCAAGTGTCAATCTAAGCACACAGCCAGCCATCTGCCAGTTCATGCGCACTGCCAGCTAAATGCCAGTCCATGCACATCACCAGCCAGGCGCCAGTCCATGTACACCACCAGCCAAGCGCCAGTCAATGAACACCACCAGCGAATTTCCAGCCCACACACCCAGATCATCACCCGAACTCCAGTTCACACACACACAAAAACTTTCCCTCATGCCTATTGGTTTTCGTACACCCTTAGGGGATGATGGGCCTAAAACAATAGCCAATCTTTCCCATAGGAGGACAGAAATAGTCAAAATTCATGGCCCAAACAAGGGGAGAAACCTTTGCCAAAAGAGTCACTCCCGACATACAAATAAGTCTCGTGAATTTCTGCCCCCATGGGAGAAAATGGGCATACAGATATGACCAATCTGGGGGGGAGGCAGAAAATGTCAAAAACATTTCCCCCAAAAAAGGGAGCAATCCTTGCACAAGGGGGCTCTCTCAAACGTATATCAATAAAATCCCTGGTGTCTAGCGGCTTTCTGTCCCCTGTGGATGCAGGTGCGCCTCTAAATATGGCAAAACAGCCCCGGGGGCAGAAAACAGTGAAAACATTTCCCAAATAAAGGGGATCGACCCTTGAGAAAGGGGCCACTTCCTGACATACAACAAAAAACATCCCTAGTGGCCTTCCCCCCACCTCCCCCCCCTCCCCCCCAGAAGGCAGATCAGCCTAGGACTGGCCCATCTGCCACCCAGAACCCTTGCCCAAGTGGTCGATCCCTGTATTACAATATATAATAACTTTCTGGCTTCAAGTGGGTTTCAACCCTCGGGGGCGGATCTGCCCAAAAATGGCCAAATCAGCTCCTGGGATTGCCAAAACATGGAGTTATTATGCCCTTTGCCTGAGGGATTGCTCCCACCACAATCCTTTAGGAAATGCCAGGTGGCCCAGTGGTATGGATTCCTGCTCCATGATTGCAGCATAACCTGTGATCGTGGAGCAGGAATTCACTGTATACGGGCACAGAGGGAAAGTCTTGTCCACCTGTGTCTGAAAAAAAAAAACACTAAAATTCACTCCCCCTCAGGAAAGATTCACAGAAACACTTCCTTTTTTGGGACATGTTGGTGCAAATGACTTCCAGCACTTCCCTGGCTGCATGTGATCCTCATCAGATCACTGATGGGGGATTAGGGGTGGTAGCGGAAGCACTTCTGCTGCCATCACCTGTAGAGGTTGGTGTGAAAATTGGCTGCTCATGGGAGGAGCACCAGCACTTCCCCCTTGGGCGAGTTCGAGGATGGAATGGTTCCGTCTCAGCACATGCCCACTGGTGCTCATGATGGAACTGTTCCATCATGAGCACTGAAGGGGTTAAGCAACTACAAACTTCATGGCCTGGACATGTCATTCAAACTATTGTTCCTAACTTTACAACTAGAATGCTCTTAGAGCTAGAAATAGAGAGGACATAACACAGATCTGTCTGTTGGACTTCTTGGTGAATGCTAGAACCATTGCCAGTGTTAAGGTTTTTCTCTTCTCGAACATCTCCCTTGAAAGCTGTTGAGGTTGGGACACATCCATCTGGTGGATTTGCAATATATGCCTTTGTTCTTTACTCAGCTACACAATACCTAAAAGGTAAGACTGAAATTGCATAAAATCAATGGTGGATGTATGTATGTATGTAAATGGTGAACATGTAGAGCTTATACATGTGCATTTTTATAGTAGGACTTCTGAATCACAAACATGTGTTCTATGTGCCCTGTTGTGGATTCATTGTATTGCTTTATTTTTTATGAGACCATATGGCGGTTTTGTATGATGTTATGAACAATGGTAGCTGGAGTGCATATCTGTAGCTATCCCTGCATTCAAAGTCAGTTGTGAAATACCCTACAGTGTCATTAGCTAAGCATTTCACACATACGGAACAAGGAACTACAGGCTAGATATAGCAAAGGGTTTTACCCAATATGTGTCAATGGGAAAATGTCTTCATTTATGTGGCCGTACATCCCTGCATACATATTTCTGGAACTGTACTGAAGCCAATGGGCTTCTGAAAATGTAAAAACCTTGGGTAGAACCTTTCAAGTCTTCAATCAGATATATAATACAAACACTAGCATTTAAAGTTACTCGCATACCATTGAGAAAACTTTTCTGTGCTATGTGGGCAGTCAAGAGAACATACATTTCGAGAATGAAGTAAAGCTTATGGTGGTTTCCATATGGTCTACCTAGTAACACCACACAAACACATACAGTGTAATAGTAAAGCAGCCATTAACACCCCTGGATCATTAGTAATCTCATTGCTGCTTTAAATTTCAATCAAGAAATGTACTATATTCCCCTGCTGATCCTCACAATTTGCCTCAGAATAGCACCAAAATTACTCAGTGTGGTTGTTACAAGACCACCCACCCACTCTTAAATTTCCAGCCAATGCCGCTTTTAGTTCCCGACAGGAAACAAGTTTGAAACACCAGCACATCCTCATTTCAGCCTTAGGGCCCGATTTAGATTTCAGCTGACGTTGATGGATATTCCGTCCGCTGAAATCGAAACCCCATCATTTCTTTTGGGATTTATATTTCAGTGGATGGGATATCCATCCTATTTGTGAGAGAGTAACCTGTCCACTGAAATCTTAATAATGCCCTTAGTATTAACCAACAACCCACAAGGTGCTTATCACATGACTACCATCCATCCTTAGATTGCCACTTAGTATTTTTATTCTCCTCACGCCAGGGTCATGGCCACGGGGGGGGGCTACCAGGGCTAGGCCAGCCTTATTTATGGCTTGTCTCCCCTCTAGAATTCAAGATCCCAACCTAGTTATTTATAATTGCAATGTTGTTTTTCTCATCACAGGGTAACACTACTCTGCATGGTCTCGCTGCCTACACAGGAATTGAACATCATGTTACAGCCTTCTCTCTGATCTGGTACTAAATAGCAGACATCAACACACTCCAGAATGTCTTTTCCCAGGTGTCTGATCAGAGTGCAGTGGCAGACAGTAGCTGCACAGCTCATGCTTGCTGATTTGTAAGCTGAGCTCTCCACCACACACTGTTTTCTGCCTGTTGAGATGGGTTGCCTGCATGATCTAACTGCACTTTCATCCTGGTCATACCTTCAGAGTACCTGCAGTCAGTCAGCGACTGTGTTACTAGTGTGGATGTAGATTGCTGTGGGTCTTTTCTAGACTGGGGAGACTCTCCCTATACTAACAGCGATCACTCTTGCCTACATATGTACCTATCAGGTTCTAGCTTCAGGGTCCAGAAAGCTTTAGTAGTGATGTGATGACAATGTGGGTGAGAAAAAAGTAGAGAGAAATAAAAAAGAAAGAAATAGGAAGCATGGACTGAGAGTAAAAGTGAGTGAGAGCAGAAATAACAATGATCAGAGTGAATGAAGAGAAGGGGAGACAAACTGAGCAGATAATAGCCAGGCTGGGAGAGAGATGGAACCAGTAACTCAGGCAAGGAGGACTTTAAAACCTTTGGAGTACCTCCTTGTTTCTCAAAAAGTGGAGTCAGGGACAGGAAGTTTGAAAGAAATTGCCTAGTTTGGATGTACTGTAGTAGGACTGTGACATGTTTTTACTGCGGTGCACAGTACACACGGCGGTTAAGGTTGGGTGAGGAGTGAATGTAAAGAGCTTTCCTGCCTTGGCACAGTTTAGACCAAGATGTGAAAATGCCTCTAGTGGGCATATTACAGAGGCTGAGGCAAACGTTTTTGACCCTTATTGACTTGGAAGTGCAGGCTACTGCAGTGCACAGGGCAATAGTTAGGGGTCATAACATGGCATGCTCTTTCAGTGCATGTTACTTCAGCTGGAGGCATCAATTACGTGATATGCAGGACTAAAGGACTGGCAGACTTCTACAGTGTAAAAACACTTTGATACAGTTCATAGTTCTGCAGTACTCAGGTGACAAAGCAGATGCTGATAACTGGATATGCTTATGCTGTGTGTTTGCATTTGTATTTGATTGTGTTTATGCAATGTCATTACCTATGAATAGGAGGAACATGCTGTAAATACCCATGTTGATCGTTCACATACCCATACCTATGTTGATCTTTCACATATGTGCTCAACAGATTTTCATACAGCTTTTGGTCTGCAGAAACACAAGTCCCATTGCCTAGGCACAGTTTAATCAGCGGCACAAGTATCACAGCACCAAGGCAAATCTCCCTTTATGTTCCAACAATCCACACTCCAGTGTTTTGTTTCACATTCAACACAGCTTCTACTGTGGTGCAGCAGGTGCAGTTGCACTGGGGCCTGGAGTTGTGAAAAGTAATCTGGGCCCCAGTTTTCCATTTTTTCTATCTTACAAAGAGTAAGCAGGTGTTGTTTCCATACTTGCATTAATGTCCAAGATACATTTGCTTCACCGCTGGGTTACTACACATAGCCTGGTGACAGGCACCTGGACATCATTTAGTAATACACATCTCAACAAACTACAACTGTTAGTACATCTATTATTCTAGCAGCTCCCAAACCTGTCATGTTAGTACCAGAAGTCCAGATTCATTTTAAGTCATGGACAAACTTCCAAGGCACCTCTTGCAAAGTGAGCACATTCTCACTAGTCAGACATCTTGCAGGTCTGCATAGACAAAGATTATTATAAGTTGACATCTGGGTATGACCATTCTTAATCTATTCCATGGTGTCTCTCTTTTTATCTCATCAAACCTCTTCCAACTCACCCCTTTCTCTTTATTCCACTCTCAACCGAATTCTACATGTTCCTCTTGCTGTCCCAGCTATCACTATCCAACCTATTTACCTTATTTTTCTCAATGTACACTTTTCTACCCTACTTTTCTGCACCTTTCACAAATTCACCTCTCTACCACAGTTGTAGCCTATCTCTACTTCTCTAACTCGATACTCCCCATCACAATCTAAGCTCTCTCTATACTTCATCCCTCTCCCTGAACCTCATCTTTCTGTTCCCATCTCACCTTCCTTTAGCTCTACTCTCTCTATATTGCCTCTCTCAAGATTATCTGTCTAGTTACCTCACCTTTATGCCTCTTTCTCTCTCCAACCTATCTCTCAGCCATCTCTCTACTTCACATCTGAATCTAGCTCACGTTTTTATGTTATCACACATTATGTGATTGAAAGAAAAAGAGCTTTCAGATGTAATGCTGAGAGAATGGCTTAAACTTCACCCACAAGCTGTTTGCCTTGAATCCAGCATTTGTTTGAGCAGATGTTGTATGCTTCCACTGAAAAGTGTCCATGTATTGTACTTTTTACCCTGTGTGAAAGCTCATACTCAATATAGTATACATTGACTGTGGAGGCAAGCTAAGGGTCAAGTCCTTGGCCTGATATCTTTATTATGAAATGTTTTAAAGACAGTATGCCTGGCATATTGGTTATGAAAAGCATATGTTAAAGTCAGTATGCATTTAAGGGTCGGTTATTATTACTCTCTATTAAAGCATGAAGACATATTTTGTAACACAAAATCCCACTGATCACTGTAGTGCCTAAGGGTTTTTATAAGCCCTCTGACAAAATGAAGATTTGTACTGTGATAGTCCTTATTAGGCCCCCTCAGGAGAGATAGTATTTTTTTTGCCAATTGTAGTTTTTTATATGTATGTAATTTTATAGCTGTGTGCTTGATGATTTCCTTGTAGAAAAGCGTATTCTCAATACAGTAGGCCTGGGTTGGGTATGGTGACAAGCCAGTGATAAAAGCTATTAGCCTTTCTGACTCTGATGGTGTCCTGGGCTCTGCTTACCAGACCCAATAGTGGAATTACAGTTGGTACTGACAACCTACTTGTAAGTCCCTAGTATATGGTAGGGCATGTAGGTTTAGAGGACCTGCAAATCTAATGCACTTATGTGTGCACTGCTGTGAGGCATAATGTCTATTTAAAAGTCAGCCCTGCTTTGCAGGCTTCTTTTAAATTAAAATTATATCCAAATTCGACTTTGGAAATTAAGGTACTTTCAAAGTCTGAAACTACATTCATTTTACAAATACATCTCCCCTAAGAACTCCCCTAGGTGTCTCAGGTGTAGGGTGCCTTGTAACTATAAGCAGGGACATTGTAAAAGATGTTTTATAAGCTCTGGTGAGGGGAAAAATGCCAATTTCATTTTACCCCATTGTAGCACATTAACTCCATAGGCTAACATGAGAAAGCTTTATTTGTAATAATAAAGTCTTACTTTTGCTAGGAGTGAGCTACAATTATAATTCAAGGTGTCACATTAATATTTAAGACAAATCCAACAACTTACCAATGTTAGATTTATCATAACTATTACAGGGAAAGACAGTTATACCTCTTTTCTAAAGTGACCTAAACTTAACCCTTTACTAACGTTTCCTGATTGGTCAGCCTTTGACAGGCTAAACCAAGCTACTTTAATGAGCTGTGGACGTGGTCTGGGCTTAGACAAAGGAACCATCTGGTGGACGGAGAACTGCAGCAGCAGATGCCAGAGCAGGAAAGGGGCTGGGAGGCCAAACTGGTCTTCAAAGGAGGGAAAGACGGTTAAGACAGAAACAAAACCTCCCTCATGTTCTGCAACACCAGCCAGATGGGAGCCCAGTGATTATATAAGATGTCGGGCTGGAAGGGAAGTGTAGGGGAAAGGTATCCACATCTGTGAGTGGGCTTAGCCAGACCTGAACCTCCAGGAACGATTTTCTCCATTTTGGATTTTTGTTGAACAGTACTTTCTGGGTCAAAACATGCCATGCTTCAAAGGAAGTGGCCATCAGAGAGGGTGGTAACTTTTTCCCCATTGGTCGGGGTGCTGCCCTGCGTGCCAGCCCAAAAACCTAGATAAAAATGGATGTGCTACCCAGCAATTCAGATCCCTGCCAGAAAACATCAAGAAGACAAAAGACTGCCTTGATGAACCCCTGGTTTGTATCAAGAAGGACTACACCCACTAGGACTGCACCTGCTGCACACTCTGGGCTACACAAACAGAGGATTTTGCCTTGCTTCAACGGATTCAGGAGTGGACTCCTTGTAAGCAACAGGAATAAAGGAGCTACCAAGAGCCACCTGCATAAACTCCTGCAAGAAGAACCCAGCTGGCCAGCGTCAGTGGACCTTTTAAAGATTTTACCAAGTGCATTGTCAGAATTGTAGTCCTAACTCCCAAGGAGTAAATCAGATCTTCTGAAACCTTGGATTAAGTTTGTGGAAACTTCAAGACCCCAAATGGACCTCCTGGAAGAAGAGGCAGATGTTTGGAACATTTTTAGAAAAAAGCTCCATAAGGTGACTGACCTATCACTGAAAGTCAAGCCGGCAACATCGAACCACAAACCAGCCTTAATTTCAGGTTTGCCCCTCTGAAGCTCTGTAGCTTTTCACCTTCAATGAAACTTCCAGAAGTTGACCGAGGCATTGTGCCGAGCCAAGCTGACCTGAGGAGGAAACCTACTCACCGTTAAGAGAAAAAAAAACAGAAGCGTAACTAAGTGCCTGATTATGAGTCTGGCGGTCGGAAAACCCGACCATCAGACTTGCGGTGAGGACACCGCCGCAGTGGTGGTGGTCTCCCCACCAAGCCCATTACAAAGTTTCCACTGGTTTGACCCAGTGAAAACTGTGCGGCTGCATTGGACTCGGCTCAACATGGAGCCGAGTCCAATGTAATTGCATAGGGGGGCCTTCCAGTACCCTCGGAATGCACACTGTCAGCACAGCAGACAGTGCGCATTCTGAGGGTGCAGGGCAGGGGGTCTCCTGCACTGTCCATGGCATGGGCAGTGAAGGGGCTCCCCTGTGGCCCCCAGCACACACTTACTGCCAGCCCTTCCATGGCGGGGGAACTGTAATTAGCCAGGCAGAGCAGAGTTCAGCGCAGCCCTGACTGAGTACAACTCAGACAACCGTCACCCTATCAGAAACAATGTTAACGGCAGGAACTGCAGTCCCTTGGAGGTCTGTCTACCAGGGTAGTAATGTGGTGGTCGGTCCACCACAGTTGCTGTGGTCTGACCATCACCACAAGTGTGGCAGTCCTTGGACTGCCACACTCGTAATGAGGCCCTAAGTCTGAAGGTAAAATTTTGACCAAGGTCTCCAGCTCAATGGATCCGACCAAGGCCCATTTGTGGGTGGCTTCAAACTTTGACTTTGTCATGGTCAGGCACGATCAGATTGCCACGATTGCCGCTTTTTGCTTTAAGCACTAGAAAGTCAATTTTTTGATATCATCTTTAAAATTTCATATCTCTGGTTCACTACATTGGATTTTTGTTGAGTTGGTGTCTTTTGAAAGATAGAAATATTTACTATCTTTATAAATTAATGTTGGATTTTTATTGTGTGTTGTGTCTTTCTTATTTACTGTTACATGCTTTACACACCTGTCTCCCAAGTTACGGCTCACTGCACATGAGCCAAGTTACCAAGGGTTCAGCAAGGGTTAATTTATTGAGACCTTGACTGGACCTCATGTGTGATTGTATACTTATTACCAGCCGTAGGTACTCCCTGCACCTACTAATAACCCACTTTCTAAAAATAACTCACATCAGACAAAACCTGAACGTAGAAGAGGTACATTTTGATAATATTTTTACCCCTTTATTATTATATTGTTTCGCATTCTGTAGTTTTCTAAATATTTGTAATTTTATACCTGACCTGCATATATGATTGTTGACATTTTATGCACACTTCCATAGATCTAGTCCTGTGTTTGTTATGGTGTCAAGACAATAGCAAAGAATGTAGGCCATACTGTTTTGCTGGGAAACGTTACGTCAGATTCCATAGTTTTGTCAATTTATTATGAACAATTGTGATAAAATCCAGTATGAAGGATGTATTGTAAAAAACGTGTTAAAGGCAATAGACTTTTAAGAGTGGATTGATATTACACTGTAGCAAAGCCTTAGGCAGAAACTTGGTTAAATGGGATCAAAAAGATCACTTTAGTAGGCAAAGATTTTGGTGTGGTGACCAATTTGAAAAAAACTCTGGAAATTGAAGATTTTTTTATGTTAATCCATGTAGGACCTCTTAGGAGGGTTTTAAATATTTTGACAACAATAATTGTAACGATATATATATATTTAGCAATATCCCCCAACACAGGGTTGTGTGCAGTCAAGGTCCCACAAGGCAGCCCCTGGCTCAACTCCTCATAGCTTGGCAACAAGCAGTCAAGCTTAACTCAGGAGACATGTATGTAAAGCATTTAAATATACCAATACAGTAATTAAGTCAGACACAGCACACAATCAAAATCCCACACAATTTTATAAAAATTGAAACATTTTCTATCTTCAAAATGACACCAAAAAACAAAAAACAATATTGGGAACCAGAGATATGAATTTTTAAAGATGAAAAGTTAAACTACTGCTCAAAGGGAAGGTTGCATTGGATAGAGACACAGTCAAGTGTTCGGGCCGTCACAATGTAACACTTTTATACCTACTTCCAGAAGTGTTTCCTGATGCAGGAAAGTGATCCACAGCCCCAATCCAAGGTTCCAGAATCTCTAAATTGCACCTTGGGACATTGGGACTACAATTCCCACAGTGCACCCGGTCAAATCCTTGGAAGTCCATTGGACACTAGGGGCTTTCGTGAAAGTTGGTGCAGGGAAGCTCTTTAAACCTGTTGCTTTTTGAAGCAAGGCAAAGTCCTTTGGGCTGTGGTTCCAGTGTGCAACAGGTTCAGTCTATAAGTGTGTAGGAGTCGGGGTTGCATCCAGGGTTTCAGCAGGGCAGTCCTCCTTCTTCTTGTGGTTTCAGGCAGCATATCTGAATTCCAATGCAGATCAGACACTTGTATTCAATCATCTTGGGGGACAGTCAGTGGACATCATTTTCCATTGAGCTGCAGGGTGCCACTCGGAAGCATGACAACTTACTTTAAAGTATGGCATCTTCTTGTCCGATGATGTACTGCACTCTAACATTCCAAGAAAGATTATTTTCCTCCAGAGGAGTAAGATCTGGCAAAACCAACACCCAGTGTAGCTCATTTCCATAAACTCCCCCTCTGGACATCTGAAAATTCCTTTCCTAAGCCCACCAGCTGTGGGGTATGGGGTAGGAGGGCAAGCCTGATTGCATTCCTTTCTGACAGGGATCTTTTTTTTAAGCCTCAGCTTGACTCACATAGCCTCCTTCCTGGCCTGGCTTCATCATGTGCCTATCTCCCCCATCAGATAACCTATGTCCAGTGAAGCCCTCCAATCATCTCATCAAAACATCCTGGCTAATCCTGTTAGGGCTGACCAATCAGGAGAGACCACTAGCAGGCTGGATTTTGGCTTACAGTATAGAAAGTCTCATAACTTATTTTCTGTATACGTTATGATAAAATTCAACAATTGCACATAGTTGCATTTATCACTACCATTCATTTGAGTGCTTTCATGGCATTTTTATATTTTTCCTAGCAATAATTAGGCTTATGAAAAATATTTCCATTATAGCCTATGGAGCCAACTTTCTACAATGGGGGAAAATGAAAGGTGCAGTTTTTCCCTCACCAGGGTATAGAAAACATCTTTTATAATGTTTCTGCTGGCACCCTACCCCTGGAGCATCTATGAGGGCATTGGGGGTGACATATGTAAAAATAATGTAGATTGTTAATTTAGAAGTACCTTTAATTCCAAAGTGAAGTTTGCATACATTTTACATTTTAAAGACAGTCCTCAAGGCAGTGCTACCTTACAAAATGACAGCAGACACACAGCAGTACACACTTTAGGCCTCTAAAATTCCCTGCCCTATTATATTATAGGGATCTTAAAGGTTGTTCGAATACCCCTTGCCTTATTATCTACAAGGGATTTACAGGGTCTGTCTTTGGCAATTGGAATTATAACATTGTGCCATTTGACTACATTCCTTTTATTCAGAGCACTGGCACTCAGCCTGTTGAGCGTAGCCCAGGTCACAGTAATTGTCAGTTACTATCAGTATCAGTCAGTAACATTGGGGTGAACATGCTGAAAAGGTGACTTTCATACAAGGTGCGTGTGTTTTTTTGTGATTGTGTAAATGGACGAATGCAATAATGAGTCAGTGGCTTGCTGAATGGATTCTTGAATGCAGCTATAAGTGACAGACAAAAGCATGTATGATGACTTTTTAGGTGCCTAAACCTACTGCTGACTGAAGGAAGACCCATTGGCTTTGCCAGTGCTTGATAACATAAAAAGCTAATCTTTGGGGAAATACCAAAATACAAAAGAAAAAGATAATAATTCTTTAACTTCTGACCATATTGCATACATTATCCAAAAATGTTTTGCCCTCAAGCATTCCTCATATGTAATCCGTTCTGGAGCCTGACTCCCCAATATACATTGACTACGGGCCTGCACTCCTCTCTGATACACCAATCAAGATAGCTTTAAATGTGTGATCAAAGTGTATGACATGTGAAGGGCACAATTTCTTCTGTGTGGGTCTGTTAGGTTTGACAAGGAGTAAGGACCACAACCATTTAATATTGTACCACTTATAGCATAGTACTAGGGTTCCTCTCTCCCTGCGAGTCCTTTCCATAGCTCAATGCAAAATCACACCTATATCCCACATATGCAAACATGCAAGCCTTGCACAGCACCCAGGCATATCCAACACAAACCTCTTCTACATCATTCTCACCACTTCACATGACAAACATACTGAACACAAATTGCACTTAATGCAGATCAGCTTTCTTTCCACAATCATGCATGCAGTTTACATAATCTACCTCTTTGATGCAGGCATATTTGTGTTGGCTTCATAGTTGTAAGTGCAGGGGTAGTAGCCTGCAAGTGAAAGCCAACCACTTTCCTTGCATTTGCCTTTCCAAATTGTCAGCTATTTTTAAAATCACTCTGTGTTGTTCATTAAAGTGAGACATGCTGCTTTATAAAAACAAAACAGAAAAAACATTTTTTTTCTATTTTAGGAACATATAACGGGGAAAATACAATTGTTGGCTCTTCCAACATGACTCGTGCAGCTGCCTCCTTTGAATATAAGTTACCACCACCTTTGAAGAGGATGTAACTTTTTAGTGGTTTGCAAGTACAATTGCAGTTAGAAGTGTTTGATACAAACCATGCCCTCTGCTAAATGCAAATTGTTTTTATTTGCATAACCCCTTCTGTGAGCTAGATAGGCTTTCTGATTTGCAAAAGGGGTCCAGTACTTGGGTAGGCACCAGGTGAGGGCAGCATACACTGTGATTTGTCAAATTTTAGGATTCGTGATTACATATTAGTTTATTACATCTTGCCCAAAGTATCCTCGGTAAAAGAAAATAACCAACCGGCAGGGCTTGTATGTATTATCATGGTTTTACAAATTCTTTTGATTTTTTTTTTAAACATTTCAAAGAGTGGTAAAACCAGCGATTGGCAACACCAACAAACAGTATTACACCGTAAATGTCTCCGTTTCTTCCTATAGAACAGCAGAAGGTCATACTTCATTTTAAATTTCCGTCAAAATCAACCCCTATTTAATCTCCCAAGACATAATGACAGCGTGGTGGAAAAGATTTTGGTCTGAAGTTGACACACATTGAGGACATGTCTTGCTGTGCTATTGAAGTAGACAACATCAAAGCTTAATGATTCAATATGAACATTTGGAATAGAAGTACTTCAGTGAATGGGAGCCAATGCAAATTTTCAATAACAGCCACATTTTGGAAAATGGTTTTGACAGTCGAGTTTTGGACATTTTGTTACCTATGTAGTATTTTCTTTGGAAGATCCAGACACAGTGAATTACAGTAGTTTATGGTCCTGCAAGCATAGCTGTACCCTTCCTTTAAAAGACAAAGCCTGAACTTATTGTAGCAGTTTTAAATATCAACTACAGTTTCTAGATATACAATTTATATAAAGGTCTCTAATGTCTTAACGTTTTATGTAGTATGACTTTATCAATCTACTATCAGAACATCTTTATAGCCATTGCACTCATTATCAACGGCTTTTTGATGACTGAGAGCATGAGTTCAATCTTAAAGTCTTGAAAGCTGAAAACCCTAGTAATAATTTCAATGAATTAAAGTCTTACAATCACATGTCATCAGCATGGAAAAGACACTCATTTCCTATTATGGATTGTAATTTATTGAATGATTTGTGACGGGGACTCTACAAGTGAAGATAATAGGAAGGCCATTGAAAAGAGCTAATTTCCACTGTGATGAAACACTCATTGAGGAATGAGCCCAACTAGGTGTAGGTTCTATTTGTTACTTGGCAAATAGAACTAAGCTACACAACATAATTCCAAGACCAATAGTTTTTTTGTAAATTTATTTATATTTTGTTTTCGGTAAGCATTAACATGTTTGTCATACTAATTGTATACATAGAATATTTAATTTGTACTTTGATGAGTATCCATGTACAAGGATAACATTTTACTGAGGTTTTCCATTTCTTGCTATCTGTGAAGGTTTGCCATAATTTAGCCACACGTGTTCTTTATTCTGTATGAGGTGTATTTGCAATTTGGGTAGTGCTGCTATGTGTGTGTGTAATTTCAGATTCTTCTACAATTTATATCTTTCTTTTTAAGGATATGCTTAAATTAAATGTCATGTATAACTGATGATCAGCATGATGATGTATCAAAACATATTGAATTCAAATGAAAAATGTATTTATAAACCTGAGAATTACATGAAATCGAACATTATTGAGCTACAAATAATGCTCAAGGAAGGCCCACCAAATGATACTTCCAGTAGATTTATAACACAACGTAAGGCCTCATTATGAGGTTGGAGGGCCGACCATTGGCCAGTCAAGCACCATGTAGAGGACACCGCCGCAGAGCTGGCAGTCTCCCCCCCCCCCCAGGCCGATTACAAGGTTAAAAATTGGGCTGACCGGCAGAAACCTCTGAAATCAGAGGTTTCACCAGTCATCCCTGTGGAAACCATGCAGCTGCATCAGCCTTGGCTCCTTTTGGAGCTGAGGCCAATGTCATCGCACAAAGGGTACCCACAGCACCCTCAGAATGCACGCTTTCTGCCATAGCAGACGGTGCGCATTCTGAGGGTGCGGGCAGGGGGGTCCCTGCACTGACCCCTGACATGGTTGTGGGCAGTGCAGAGGAGTCCCTGTGGACCCAAGCACTGGGTTTCCACCAGCCTTTTCATGGCATCATCCCCACTATAAAAAAGGCTGGCAGAAGCTGGACTTGTGATCAGCACGGTGGCTCTGAACTCAGCGCTGCTGTGGCTGAGCACTACTCTGACTTCCCCCACTCCTTCAAGAATCTTGATCCTAGTGATGGCGGTGGACCCTTGGCACTCTGACAACCAGGGTCTTAATGTAGGCAGTTGGACTGCCTTGAGTGTGGCAGTCCAACTGCCACCACGAGGCTGGCGGTTTAAAGACCACCAGCCTCGTAATGAGGCCATTAATATTCAATAACCATCACTTGAAACCAACAAAGATAGTCAATCCTGTTTTTCCACTTGTTTAAAATAGTCTCTCACTTTCCATTAGAGCCACTAAAACCAGTGTCTTCTTGTCTAGTAATGATTAAAAAGAATATTATTTAAGTTTATCTGAAAGTCACAATAGCCAACCAGATTCACTCTAGCAAATATGTCATTGGATAAATACTTAATAAATATTAAAACAGAAAGTAAGTGAGCCTGTCAAGCAGATTTCCAACTCGCATCAGTTTTCTATAACTTTAATTTATTGCATTTCACAGGTCGCCAGTGTTAGAAATTGGGTCTTTAGTTGGCAGAAGTATGCACCCTGTTCAAGTAGGGACCACAAGCATAGTCAGGGTAAGCCAGACACACCCTAAATTAACAAGTGCTTACACTCTGGTAGTTTGGCACAGAGCAGTCAGGCTTTACTTAAGAAGCAATGTGTACAGTATTTGTGCAACACTTAATTATAGTAACACAAAGAAAGACACCACAAAAAGATTCCACACAGTTTCGAAAAGTAGAGTATATTCATCTGACTAAAACAAGACCAAAATGACAAAAATCTAATATGTAGAAGTCGAGATATGAATTTTTGAAGATTAAATGTGAAAACAGTGCTTAGAAGTCACTAGCGGTGAAAAGGTTACTTGAGATCATGAGGGACCGGTACAAATCCAAAGTTCAGGGTGACTGCGATGGAGGGTAGGCCAGCTCCAGAATCCATGGAGGGTCCGCTGAAATGGTACCTTTAATGGAGAAAAGCATTGACATTGAGGGCACAATGTGTCAGATTTTGCAGAGTTCAGCTGCAGAACTCACTTCTGAGGCCCAGGACGGAAGGGGGCACCTCAGGCAAGGGAGGGACTCAGCACATATGGCAGAGTGAGCAGCACCAGGAGAGCTGCAGGCACTCGTTGATGTCCCTGAGACTGTGAAAACAGGTGCCAAGTCAACAAGCCCTTGAAGAATCTTCCCTTCAGGATGTAGAGAATAGGTCCAGTCCTTGTCACTCTAGGTAAGAAGCATCAGGGAGCATCAGGAGGCAACCCAACACAGGAAAGCAAATAGCAAAGTGGCAGTCCCTCCTACAGCACACAGCAAGCAGTAGGCCAACTTAGCAATGCAGTTGCAGAGTGGCTGTCCCTCTTTGCAGCACAGCAGTCCTTCTTCCTGGCAGAGTGTAGTTGGTTCCATTAGAGTTCTGATTGGGTGGGGTTTGGTGTACAGTACTTATACCCAAATGTGCCTTTGAACTGGGGGAGACTTCAAAGGAGGCCTTTGAAGAACACAAGGTTCCTGCCCTTCCTTCCCTTGCTCCAGGCATTCTACAGGGGGTTTTGCAGCCCTTTGTGTGGGGAGAGGCATAGCCTTATTCAGGTGTCAGTGAGGCATTACTAAGCTCTGCCCCCCATCAGCCCAGTTAATTGCCAATTAAAGTCCATCAACTCACACATAAGCTCCCAGAATGTAAACATATAGGACAGCTAGGCCTAGCAGTACAAAAAATGAATTTAAAAGTTTTTCACTACATGGACATGTTAAACTTAAAGGTGCATGTCCAATGTTTTTAAATACATTGCAACCTGTCTTTGGGGCTAACTAGGACCTACATTAGGGGTGACTTACAAATAATTAAAAAAAGGAAGGTTTGGGGCTAGCAAGTGGGTGCACTTGCCAGGTCCAAATGGCAGTTTAAAACTGCACGCACAGAGTCTACAGTGGCAGGCCTGAGACCTGTCTGAAAGGCTACTGTAGTGGGTGGCAGAGTCAGTGATGCAGTCCCACTTGCAGCATTAATTTACAGGCCTGGGGCACACATGGTTGACTTAACTAGGGACTTCCAAGTAAATTAAATAAGCCAAATGTGGCCAGTATTACCATGTTTAAAGTACAGAGCACTTGTACGTTAGCACTGGTCAGCAGTGGTAAAGTTCACATAATCCTAAAGCCAACAAAAACAATTTCATTCAAAGTTGGAGGGAAAAGGCAAAATGTCTGGTGATGACCCCGCAGAAAGGGCCAAATCCAACAACGAGTATAATGCTCAATTTCAGATTTTTTTTAATACCAAATCTGTGATTATAGCATGACCTTTTATGGAGCACCTCATTAGTCTCTGAACTCCAATCAAATCTACATTTCTTACCACTAACTTTGAATTTGGGATATTCAAATAGCCACTTGTTTATATAAAAAAAAAGACATTACATGAGATTATTGGATTTTTGTCATTTTTGGTGTCATTAAATTTAATAAAAGAAATTCTAAATTAATTTGGATTTTCTTTTCTTGCATTGTGTGTTCGCTCACTACCTGTTCTAGTTCTGCATAAATACTTCAAACATCTTCTATAAGATATGCATGTCTACTCTATGCCATAGTAATCAGAAGGTTGTGCTCAAGTTTATTGAGTTTAGTGGTCGCCCCCAAAAGGAATTTTGGCTATTGCTTAAAGTGAATCATCAACCTCCTTAACTAATACCTCAATTTCTTACGAGGTATTTATTGTTTGTCTTAATATCTGTTTGTTCCACTTATCAGTCTTTTAAGGTTGTTGGTGATATTCCTGTAGCTTCTAAGTGAACTTTGAGTTATGATATATCTTAGTATAATTTTTGTAGGTGAGGAACTGTTACTGTTCTCTCTTAAATCATGTTTACATTTCTTACCTGCACTTCAGTTATATTTGGAGGAGTATTGAATTTTCTGGCATTATCATCCCTGTCATTTATTGTTGTTTCTCTGCAATAACATCCAGTTGAGTATTGTTTAGCACTTCCCAAAGTGGTTCCTCATTAGTGCTACTTTCTTTTTTAAAAGTCTATCCTGTGTAACATAAAAGAGGCTTCTTTTCAGGATTATTAAATATGCAGCAGTTTGAGACATGTAGCAATTTGTTGAGTATAATAACATTAAAAATATATTATAGGTTGTTAAATTATATGTAAAAATGTCATTACACTTATTTTAATATGATATATCATATACATGCATTTTGTCTTTTCTTTGCTTTTTCTGTGCATTGGAAGTTGTATTTATTGAAGAAAAGGAAATGTGTTGATTTGCATATTTTCATATTGAAGCTATAATGAACATGTTTACACTAATTCTATTTATAGTTATTTTTTTTAAACTGGTCAATTTCACCCAAAAATATTTTTGGTTCATTATCATTTTTTATACTTACATTTATTAATGCCTTTTCGCTTGAGTTGTTTTCTTTCAATTTTACGCTTTTTTTCCTTAAGGCTTGCTTTTGAATACTTCAGTCTCGGTATCTCTATATTAACTACATAAATGTAACAGTCTTTATTTGAGGTGTTTAATAATTTTAGCAGTATTTAAAAACAAAATTGGATAGTTTTAGGCTTCAATAATTTTTAGGGACATACCTATGAGATATTTAGATATTTTCCCATTCAGCCTGTTGCAGTCCATTGCTGTTGATTTGGTCTCAGACAGACCAACAGTCTCCTGGTGTGGTGGCTTCCAGTGCAGCAGTTTGTTGATACTAATTGTTCTTGTTTGCTAATGGTTTTTCTTTTGAATTTCATTGGTTAAGTGTTTAGTTAAGTTTGGCTTTTTTTGCATTTTCAGAACAATCTTTTTGTATGCATCATTAGTATTAAAAATAAAGATATCAACTAAGGTACCACCCTGGGGAAGTGGAATATTTTTGGAAAACCAAAAATAACAGGGACATTATACTGAGTCTCACATTTTACACACATAATATTGTGGAAATTCAGCAGTTTTAGATATCTGAGCTAGCTATAACCTACACATCCACAATGCACTGCTTATGACTTTACATATTGCATCACTCATGACATGGTCAGTGACATCTCTGATGACATTGCTCATGACATCATCCTATGAGTGTGAATATTTTGTAAACATTTCTGAGACATAAAGCTACAGCATAAGTTAAATCAATATTCTTGCTGTACTACTAATGAGTGATGCTATTTGTAACATGTCATCTGATCTATAATCCCATTATTAAAGTGGGTGTACTATTTATCAGTGATCTAGCCTCTACACTGACACATGTCCCCTGTTGATGTATGTGTATGGTGGTGCTTTGTTACAGTCCAAGCAGTTCATAGAGACTTCACTCCACAGTGATAGCTGAGTATTGTACTGTTTTTGACATACTAATCTGTTTCCTCAGACATTTCTCTTTTTAAATGACTGACTGTAGTAGTAGATTGTAATAAATTCATCTGTTCACTAAGACCATTCTCTAGGGTGATGGTTCAGTGTAGTAGACATTTACAATGGACTGACCTCTCTGCTCATGACTTTTTTCCAGGATGAAGAATAATTTTACTAGTGGTTTGTGACACAGTGGACTGTCTGCTAAGATGATCGTATGTTTCAGTGGTTTGTGTAAATCTGGCATTTGCACTAAAACCTCTATTTAGGTTTGCAAATGTTGTTGTTGTTGTTGTGTGCAATAGCCTAGCCTATATGGTTAGAAGTGTTACTTTGGTCATTAGTGTTTAGAGTAGTGCTCCAGAAGAGACAGGACTATCCACTTAGAATTGTCTCTTAGGAGATAAATGAGTGTAATAGTTCATAAGTTTACAGTCAGCTCTGTGCTGTATGTCGCTTACCTATGTCTTCTTATTTAAAAAAAAAATAAGTGGTATTTTTTAAACTATTTTAATGTTTCATTTACAGCTTTTTAGTGAATATATTTATATGTTTATCAGGGATGTTACAGTTAGGGAATAGGCTTAAATTCCTTAGAAATTCACTAAAAACACTAAGGTTTTTAAGTGAGAGGACAAATTATTGTTTTCTGTGTTGTTTTTGCATTTTGGCCAGGAAAGCGGGGCTCAATTCCAAAATCATCCTACTTGCCATGGTGAATAACTGCACATTTTAAGCTTGGGTTGGCTGCCACTTGGGGAAAATGACAAGACCCACACACAGATATTGCATGGATTGCAGGACATTCTTTTACCCACAATACTCTGCCTAAATACAATTATTGTTATCCAATTTCTGTGATCTAAACTTATGAAATCCACTAAATTCCTACCACCCAGAGTTCTGCTTCTTATACTGATAAAACACTAAATTTCTTGTATGCATGGACCTAGTGTCCAGAACAGGAAAAGCTCCAAAGTATAAGGTGGACACATCAACATTTCCCATCAAAAAACTAACCTGATTAGGCAATGAGAAAGCTGAATTAGCTGGGCTTGGCCACTACATTATGGAAGCCTACCAAACTCACACATTTCTGAAAACTAGATACCTGGCGGTGCCCATGGTGGTATGCTCTGCATGGATCTCATGATGCTTTCTTACCCACAATGCTCTTCATACCTCAAACTTTGCCTAAAATCATAAATATTCCTTGCATTTTTGTAAGGTCATCTTCCAGAATCCCCAGGTATACAGAAAATTCATTCCAACCTGCGTTTGCCCACTTTTTCGGATACAAATGATACCCAAGCTGTGTGGCTGGGCCTAGTACCAATAACAGAATGGATCATATGGGAAAACTAAGGGAATGCTGGGTGGTAGGAATTTTGTGGATTTCTCCTGATTCTCAAATTTCCATCACAGAAATATAAAGAAAATGGATGATTTTGGTCAACGTTTGAGGTTTGCAATGCATTGTGGGTAAGAATACCCTATGGGATTCAGACAAGGCATACCACTGTGGAATCCCCTGGGTGCCTAGTTTTCATAAATGTCTGTGGTTGGTAGATTTCCATGGGTAGAGGCCCAGAATGATCCCAAATACCACAGCTACCTCTATTGTTAATCTCTCCACACAGAGCTCTAGGGCCTTTTGTGTGGCGATCTATTAAACCGCTCACCCCAGTGGGATACTGTTGTTATGGGTAGATGTGTGGGAAGTCTGGGTGGTACAAACTTGTTTGAATACCCACAGATCCCAGAATGTTCCAGTACATATATGTAAGTTGAATGTGTGTGCAACGGTTTGCAGTTTGCAAGGTCTTCTGACAAAGAGACCCTGATGAGAGCAATGCAGCTCACTCCACTGTGAATTCCCCTTGGTGTCTAGTTTACAGAAATGTGCAGGTTTGGTGGGCTTCCCTAGGTGCTGGCTGAGCTAGAGCAAAAAATCAACAGATACCCTCTATGCAAAAAAGCCAGTTTTCAGTGGACGTGTGATGTGTCTATGTTGCATTTTTGGCCCTTTCCTGTTGCAGGTACTACACCTACCCACACAAGTGAGGTATCGTTGTTATGAGGATACTAGGGAATGCTTTGTGATCGTAAATCTGTAGTTTACTACAGACACCTGAACTTTTTCTCACAGAAAGTTTCAGGTTTGCCAAGGCTTATGGGTAAGCAACCAAACTCTGGATTCCCCTTGTTGTCTAGGTCTAGGATGCAACAAATATACTCTGTTAATGCCCCTAGCAATCTTTCAGAAGTATATAGTGGAAATCAGATTGAGAATCACCTAACAAGATTTTGTGTTTTTTTTTAAAGCTAGAATATTGGGTGCCCACAAGTTATTACCAGAATCCTGGATGCTCCTGGAAGCAGTGTGATAATGAATATGAGATCTAACGTTGGGGTCTAAAGTGTTACCAGCCTGATGAATATGTGTGGAGATCAGCTGCCTCATATTAAGTGCTAGCATGGTGTTTGTGACAGTAGATGAGTGAATGTTTCATTGAATACTAATATGTATATTGGTGTCTCATAATATAAAAGAACTGCCACATTTCAGAAAATAGGGTAATGAACTTTTGTTAAGGAAGTAGTAAAATTACTCTAGTGGCCTGGAGGATATTATTGCACCTCAGAAGAGAAGAGGCAAACACAATTAGATCTGTATGTCCACTTTGGATAGCTTAGCATCTTTGGTTACCGTGCAGGTAAATTGCGCCCATGAGTGATAGCTAGTCCTCTGTTTATACAAGCAGGCCAGTTTTGGTGGACAATGTAGAAGCTTAGAGAAAACCTGTGTTTCAGACCTGACTCCTTAGGGTGGTCTTCCCCGAAACGTTTTGGCTATCTCTTCCACTTTTCTGACCTCATTTTTGCTTGCATTAGGACTCTGTGCACTTTACCACTGCTAACCGATGCTAACGTGCTTGTGCTCTCTCCCCTAAACAAGGTGATATTGGATCATTACTAATTGGCATATTTAATATACTTATAGATTCAAAGTAAAGTGACACTACAGGTAATTAGGGCCTGTATATTAAATGCTACTACTGGGCCTGCAATGCTGATTGTGCGGCCAACGTATGTAGCTCTCTATTCATGGCTCAGGCCTGCAATTGTGTGTGTAGTTTTACACTGCCATGTTGACCTGGGAAAATAACCTTTTTCCTAGGTCGCCCTAATGTAGCCACTGAATAAACTAGAGGGCAGAGTGCAATGTATTTAAAAGCAGGACATGAACTTTCAGGTTTTACATGACTGGTAGTGAAAAACTCTTAAATTCATTTTTACTACAGCAAGGACTATCTCTGTGATAGGAAAACATTGGACTTATCTTATTAGATTTTATAAGCATAATTTCCAAGAGGTAAGGGATAATTTCCTGAAGTTTGATGTCCCTGGAATCACAACTTAAAATCCTAAATTATAGTGAACTTAGATTTGTAATTCTAATTCTGAAAATGCCACTTTTAGAAAGGTAATGAACACACTTAGGGGCAACCCAGTATTCCCCTAGGAACTGGTTGCAAACAATGTCTCACTTAAAAATGCTTCTTGAGGAATTGTTTAGATTTAGTATGTGTACATATGATCCAGTCTTCAATTCATGAATAAGACAACTCTGTACTGTTAAACCCTATTATATTACTCAATAGGATTCAGGAAGTTTAAAAAAATGTACAACAAATCCAACATATGTCCATCTCATAAATAACAACACTGTAAATAACCCCCATAGATCACAAGATTGAATCCCAACAGAAGATCCAGGAAGGGGTTATAACCCTCCTCATGACACAGTCGTGCACAATAATTGCCTGGTGTTCAGTCCCAGTTCAAGCAATATCATAGACTTTCAAACCAGCTTGTATTTTAACAGTACGGACTTGTCTTATTCAATAATTGAAGACTGTATCATATGTACACATACCATATATAAACAATTCCTCTAGGAGCATTTTTAAGTGAGACTTTTAGAAAGTTGGCATTTACTTGCCTTTATCAGTTGGTGTCTGCAACGTGTCTTTAGTCACATGACTGGATGTAGTTAGCAGCTTCTCCCTGGAGAGCCACACACAATGGGAGCATAGGTGGGATTTGATGGGCCATCTTGGGCAGAATGGGAGGGAGGAGCTGGATCCAGCCTAATTTAAACCGGAATAGACTGTGTACTGTCCAAAAACATAGGCCTGAATAACCCCTGAAGTTAGTTTGGAGCCAGGGCAGGGACAACAGTACATCTGTGCACTTCAAAGGCATGTCTTTTAAGTCTCCTGCACTTCAAAGACACCACTGGATATGAAAACTGAACCTCAGACACCACCAGCTCAGTACACGTCTGGACCTGTCGATACTTTGCCAAGAAGAAGGACTGCTTTGCTGCTGAAGGACTTCCACTCTGCTGGACTGAACTCTGTTCGGTTGACTTGCTACCCTCTGTCTGGGTGAGAAGGACTGGACCTGCATCACTTGAACTCAGAAGCAAGAGTGATGTCAAGGTCTAGTTGGCTGTGCTCCTGATCTGAAGTCTCAGGGGCATAAAAGACTTCCAACTACCCTGCTTCTGCACCTCGACTCTGCCATCTGTGAGTTTAGCCTGCCAAATGGGGCAACCTCAGTCCTGGGACTTGACCTAAGGTGCTTGCCAGTGGAACCAATGCATCCACTCTGATGAGCGATGCATATCCGAGCAGGCCTGACACATGTCCTCGGCTGAGTGGCTCATGCTCGAGCAGAACTGATACATCACCGCTGCTGCGTAAATTGGACCTGTCACAAAAGATTAGCATTGCTGCTGCATCCCTGAACCTTGGATTCTATGCCTCGCCTTCAGATCGCAAATGAGTGCCACTTTTTCTGGCACAAACTCCTAGCATATCCAGCCAATGGCAGCTTTGATGATGACGCTGAAACGCCACACTGCAGCTTCATTGCTCATTGTAACTGATGCACTGCCTTGACTGCACAATGAATCCTCAACATCGGCCTTCACATCGTAAGCCCTGTTGAGAGGACCTTCATTATCAATGCAACAAGACCTTGCACCAACATCTTGCTGCATATCAGAACTGATGCATTGCCTCGGCTACCCGACGATCTTTGACTCCGGTCCATGCAAAGCTCTGAATCCAGGAGCTAAGGAACTTTATTCAGTGGGCCAAACTCGGTCCCTGTAGCCAGTCCACAAACCATCACAGTTGGGCAGAACTTGTGAGTTTGTCTTGATCTGGAATGAGCAGATATCCTAAATATTACTTTATGTATCTTGCTGCTATTTTTTCTTAATACTTTGAACTTCAATATCTCCGGCTCTACTAATTGGATTTTTGTCGTTGTGGTCTTATTTTATTTTTTAAAGCTTAGTCTATTATTCTAATTAACCTGGTGTGAAACCTTTTTGTATAGTGTTTTCATTGTGTTACTGTATGAAGTGTTGCACAAATAATCTTCACACTTCCTCTAACTTAAGCCTGACTGCTCTGTGGCAAGCAACCGAGGGTGAGCAAAGGTTAATTTAGGGTTTGCCTGTACCTTACCCTGACTAGGATTGCAGTTAATGCTTGACCAGGGCTCATATCCCAGTCGACTAAAAACTCAATTTCTGACTTTGATGGCAGTGCTGGGATAAGAGCTTGTTTTTGTTTAGTGTCATACAGTGATTTAATGTACATTACCATTGATAACTAAGACAAATTTGAATTTTAAATTCTCCCTGACTGACAGTATTTTTTTTTTTTTAAATTATACCTCTTGCTGCTGGATCTAAAACTACACTTGCAACACTGTAATTTGAGCTGGACAACGTAGAGGTATACACTGTGGCCATTCATCTGCAAGGAGTTTGGACCTCATGCCAATAGAACTACCAGGGAGGTGCTGAGGGCCTCAGCAGAAGCACATTCTGTATTGGGTGAGACCACAGGAAAGGATCATGTAATGGAGGGGCCTGAGGATTACCTTATTGAGGACCTGCTTGCACTGGAAGGAGAGGATTTGATCCCTAAAATAGAGTTTTCTGCCAGGGCAAGAAACAGTGTATATTCTAGTGGCTTGTCACCAGAGGAAATTGTGGAGAGGAGGGAGGAGAGAGAGTTTAAGCTGCAGATGGCTAAATTTGAAAATGTCAGCAGAGGAGAAGAAGAGAGCCTTTGAGGAAAGGCACATCTTACTGGCTCATGAGTCATAAAGAGCTGAATATCAAAGCCATCCAGCAGTGATGGCAGCAACATACCTGCAGTACCTGAAGGAGAGAAAAAAGGGTTTGAATATCCAAGGATTTGGTGCCCATTTATGTGGTGGGATATAACATAGATGTTTTTCTGCTTATGAGGTTGCACTGCGGGTTCACAAGGTACCTGAAGAGTTTTGGAGGAGTGGTCTGTGGAAACACATGCCCACTATGGGGAGGGACACATGTCTGACACTCGAGGTTGGGAGCTAAACCGAGTATAAGCCCATGAAGGCCATTTTACTTGCCAAATTTGGACTGGCAACTGAAAAATACTGCCAAAGGTTAAGGGCAGCCAGAAGTTTCCCCATCAATCCTGGGTAGATTGTGTGGACTACTCCAGCAAGGCACTGAATGGTTAATGTGAAGCATCAAGGGTAGTGATTTTAATGGGTTGTACCACTTTATCATGAATAAGCATATGCTCAGTGTCTGTTTTACAGAGTTGCGCCAGCACGTAGTTCAAAGTAAGCTGACTGACCCCAGGAAGCACTGAGGAGGCGGGCCTCTGGGCCAGTACCAGAGTGCCCACATGGGGAGGGGAATCTCACAAAGGTGGTCAGGGTTCCAACCAGAAAAAAGTAGGGCAGAGAAAAATGTAAACATAAGGATTTCTCTAAAGGCCTCCAAAATAATTTCCGTAGGGGTAAACAGTCCCAGTCTCATCCTATGAGGAAAGGGTTCTTTAATCACAAGACAGGGAGGTTTGTACCCAAATGTACTGAGTGATACAATCATGGAGTTTCCAGGGGTGATTTCAAATGTCCTAATATTGCACAGCACCCCCTGGTGAGCAGACACCTGGGATGGTGTGTGTTGCGCTCAGGGAGGAGATGGTCCCAGTTAGCTCTGGAAAGCAGACAGAGGTAACCGTAGCTTCCCTGGGGGATAAGGATATTGTGCCAAAAGCCATATGCTTGCTAATTTTCCCAGGTATAGGCAGTGGCTCATCATCAATGGGAAACAGGTAGAGACTCTCCAAGACACAGGAGCCAGCTTGACCTCTCTGTAGAGTAAACTGGTGTCTGCAGAGCAGGTCCTACCAAACTTATTCCACCAAGTCTTAGTCACAAACAATCGTGAGAGCCACTTTTAGGTTCTCTGAAAGTAGCTGGTAGCCCTGTCATGCCTTTTGATTGTCTGTTAGGCAATGACCTGGAGCACACTGCCTGGAGGGAGGTAGAGCTCAGGTGACACTTGGAAATGTTAGGATTGCCTGAAAGGGTCTGTATGACCACACAGGCCATGGCTGCCCCTTAAGGGAGTTGAGGGTGTCTGAAGTCTGGGGAGAGTACCAGACAGCTCCCAAGTAGAAGAGAAGTTACAGACATGAGAAACCAGCCCATGAAGTAACCACATTTGAGGTTGACTGGATCCCTAAGGAGGAGGGCCTGGGCCTACTGGGGAGCATATTGCCACCCTAGGTGACCTGCTTGAGCTTATTGGCTGGCAATTTGAAGTGGACATAGCAGGGAGGAGTTCTGCAGGTCACAAAAGGAGTGTCTCACTCTAGAGGGGTTGCGGTGGCAAATTGCAGCACAGGCAGTAGGTGACACCTCTAAGGATCACCTTATCAACTGGGAGAATTTCCTCTTATGTAGTGAGCCTAAGGATCCTGGTATTGTGGCAGCCCATGTGCTGGTGGTCCCCCAGTGTTACTGGGCCTTCCTTCTCAGTTTGGCTCATGACATATCCCTGGCAGGACAGCTATGGCAAGACAAGACATTTGCCAGACTTGTTGCCCACTTTTAATGATCCTGGATGAAGACAGCATCATATGTATTATGTAGGTCCTGTCCCACCTGCCAGGCCAGTGGGAAGTCAAGGAAAAAGCACAAGGCTCCCCTGCTACCATTACTAGTAGTTTGCACTCCCTTTCAAAGGGTACATATCAACACGATTAGACCCTTGGACCCCAAGACAGCCTGAGGCAATCCACTACCTAGAGGCCATCCCTCTGAGGTCAGTGACTGAACCTGTGGTGGCCAGAGCTCTGATGGGGATTTTTACCCATGTAGTGTTCCCCAAGGAGGTAGTATCTTACAGAAGCACTAACTTTATGTCCACGTACATGAAGTCTATGTAGGATAAGTGTGGGGTAACCAACAAGTTCACCACACCCTACCACCCCCTAACAAATGGTTTTGTGGAGAAATTCAACCCTCCCAGGATGTGGCCAGCTACGTACTTCTGTACAAAGGCAAAAAGTAATCGTGGGGTCAGTCGAGAGTCATAAAGCTCTGGTACGACCAGAAGGCCACTCTCGTGGAGTTTCAACCTGACCAGAAAGTATGGGTCATGGAGCCAGTAGAGCCAAGAGCTCTCCAGGATTGCTGAACCAGCCCATGGAAAGTGAAGGAGTGGAAGGGGGAGTCCACCATTTTGGTAGATCTCCAGACCCCGACGAACCACTTAAGGGTGCTCCATCTGAATCGTCTAAATCCTCACTTCAAGAGGTCCAAAGTGAGTATGCTCCTGGTGACAGCCTTTCCCTGACCTCTTCTCTGCCCTGGAACATGATGGGTCAGTGGAAGAGGTCAATTTCTCTTTTACCCTGACCCCTGAGCAGCAGGGCACCACTCCAGAGCTCAGATTTTGAGAGGACTCAATTATGCCACCAAAACTGATGCACACCCCAACCCTGAACTGATTGGCTCAGTAACAGGCTGCGCACTACCAGATTCCTCAGTACTTTGAATTTGACATCAGGGTACTGGCAGATCGCTCTCACAGAGGGAACAAAAGAGAGGTCAACATTTGCAACCCCAGTGGGCCACTTCCACTGTCGGGCGATGCCCTTTGGCAGTAAGAATGCCCCTGCCACCTTTCAGAGGTTGATTTTCAGGGTCCTAGCTGGTAAGGAGGCCTTTTTGTGCTGCCTACATGGACAGCATCACTGTCTACAGATACAGCTGGAGGAACACCTGTACAACCTCCAGCAGGTTCTTCAGGCCCTGCAGCAGGCAGGCTTGACTATCAAGGCCAGTCATGGCCAGATATGGCAACATCCGTGGTTATCTGGCCACCTGGTAGGGGGAGGCAAGGTCCTTCCAGGCCAAGATTGAGACTATCATGGCCTGGCAACTACCGACAACTCTAGAAGCGGTGAGAGCCTTCCTAGGCCTCACAGGATATTACAGGAGTTTTGTGGAGCCATTGATGCCCTATTAACAGAGCTGACTTCGAAGAACCAGCTCAGATTGGTGATCTGAACAGAGGCTTCCCAGGAAGCCTTTGACACCCTCAAAGAGGCCATGTGTACAGCACCTGTAGTCAAGGCTCCTGACTTCTCCAAAGAATTTATACTGCAGATGAACGCTTCAGGACATGCCATGGGGCAGTCTTAGCATACTCTTAGCACAGTTGAATGAGGAGGGCCTAGACCAACTGGTAGCCTTCACTAGCAGGAGGCTACTTCCACTGTAACAGAGGTGGAGTGTGACTGAGAAAGAAGCTTTTCCTGTGGTCTGGGCACTGAAGAAGTTGAGACAATACCTATTTCGGACTCACCTGTGGGTTCAGATAGACCACAGGCCCTTCACATGGCTTAAGCTGATGAAAGCTGAAAATCCCAAACTTTTGAGGTGGTCTGTCTCTTTACAGGGTCAGACCGCGCTAATGCTGATGGCTTCTCCAGGTTCCTCTGCCTTAGGGAAGAGATCTCCCAAGGGGTTGAATAGCTCTCCCCACTTTCAGCTGGGGAGGACAAGAGTTTGACCTGACAAACTTAGAGTGGTCTGCACCCCCCACAGTTTTGTCTACCTCCTCCACTTTTCTGACCTCGTTTTTGCTGGTATTAGGACTCTGTACACTTTACCACTGCTAACCAGTGCTGCTAAGGTACTTGTGCTCTCTCCCCTAAACATAGTGATATTGGTTCATCTCCAATTGGCATATTAAATTTACATGTAAGTTCCTAGTAAAGTGATCCTTCATGTACCCAGGGCCTGTAAATTACATGCCGGTAGTTGGCCTGCAGCACTGATTGTCCCACCCACTTACTTATCCCTCCAAACAGGGCTCAAGCCTGCCACTGCAGAGCCAGTGTGTGCAGCTTTACACTGCCATGTCGACCTGGTAAAATAACTCTGTTGCCAGCTTCTTCCCTTTTATACCTATAAATTACCCCTATGGTATTTCAATTTATTTAAAATGCATTACATGAACTTTAAGGTTTTACATTTCCTGGTAGTAAAAAACTCTTAAATTCATTTTTCACTACTGCAAGGCCTATCTCACCCATAGGATAACAGTTGCCTTATTACATTTTATAAGCCTATTTCCAAATGGGAAAAGATTATTGCTTCAAGTTTGGCATCTCTCGAACGACTCACAATTTAAAAACCTGGATTATAGTGAAGTTGGATTTTAAATTGCAATTCTGAAAATGCTACTTTAAAAAGCTGCATTTTCTTGCCTTAGCCATTTGGTGCCTGCAGGCTGTCTCAGGTCACATGAGTGGGTGTAGTTAGCACCCGAACTTTGTGTAATCCTCCTGGACAGCCACTTACAATGGGAGCTTAGGTGGGATTTGATGGGCTATCCTGGAGTTAAATGAGAGGCAGGAGCTGGACCTGGCCTCGTTTACACCTGAATAGACTATGTCCTGTCTCCACACAAAGGGCTGCATACCCCATGTAATTAGTCTGGAACCAGGGTAGGGAAGGCAGGACATCTGGGCACTTCAAATGCTTGGCTCTGAAGTCTTCCCACTTCAAAGGCACCACTGGGTATAAGAATTGGACCACAGACACCACTTCAGCGCACGTCTGGACCTGTGAATACTCTGCCAGGAAGAAGGACAGCTATGCTGTTGAAGGACTGCCAATCTGCTGGACTCCATCCTTGATGTGAGTACCTGCTGTCTGCTGCCCTCTTCCTGGGTGAGAAGGACTGGAATTACATAATTTGAACCCAGAACCCAGAGTGACTCCAAGGGCTAGTTGGCTAGTCTCCTGACCTAACATCTCAGGGACATAAAAGAATTCCAACTGCCCTGTGTCTGCATCTGGACTCTGCCATCTGTACGTCTCCCCTGCCAAGTTGAATCACCCCAGGCCTGGACCCTTGGAATTGGTCCTCGTGTGCTTACCAGAAATACTGATGCATCTACTTTGCTGAGTTACACATCCTTGAGCAGAACCAATGCATTTCCTCAGCTGAGTAGCACATCGTTGAGCAGAACTGATGCATCACTACTGCTGCCTGGATTGGACCTGCCGTGAAAGAGTTGCATCGCTGCAGCACCCCCGCATCTTGGGTTCCATGCATCTCCTTCAGAACAGCTGCTGCATGACCCTTTTCCTGGTGCAAGCTCAATGTATCGCTTATTGATGACACCCTCAATGATGATGCCAATACTCCACATTGCTGCTGCGCTTCTCATTGAAACTGATACATCGCCTCAAGTGTGTACACATCCTCGACAATGGCCTCCGCATCACAAGCCCCGTCAACAGGATTCTAAATGTCAATGCAACAGGACCTCCTATCTCATCCTCTCCAAAATTCTGAATCAACACATAACTTAATTTGCAGGACGCCTTTTCAATGCTAATCCACGCAACGCCGCACCCAGGTTTTAAGGTACTTTGTTCATCAGACCTGGCTACGTCCATGTATCTGACGCATGCTCTATTGGGTTTGGCCTGAACTGGTGACTTTGTCCCAGTTTGGGGCAACCCGATATCCACAATAGCGCTATGTGCTTCTTGGTGCTATTTTTACTGAAAACTTGGAACTTCAATATCTCCGGTTGTACTAATTGGATTTGTTGTCTTTTTAGTCTTATAATATATCATCAATTTTGATCTATTTTTTTTTAACCTGGTGTGGAATCTTTTTGTATGGTGTTTTTTACTGTTTTACTTTTTGAGGTGTTGTACAAATACTCTGGCTCAAATCCCTTGAGCCAGGATTCCTCAAAAACAACTGCTTCTGCTCCCCCCTATGCTCCACGGCTGGACCTCTCACCTGCTGGCACTGCCTCTTCTCCTGCAACACCAAAGATCCAGCATGCATGGAGACTACAACCACGATGACCTCGGCCACCCCAGACCATCTTCACTGTCTCCTGCTCAACTCACAATCTCTATGCAAACACACCATCAAAATCTAGGACACCATGGCCTCCCTCACCCCGATGTCATTTTCCTCACTGAGACCAGGCTCAACCCCACTTCTGCACCCGACATAGCCACTATTATTCCTGAGGACTACAAGGTCACTCACTGAGACCGCATTAACAAGCATGGAGGTGGAACCATCATTATTAACAAGTATAGAATCCACTTAGTCCACCACCACAGACTCCAGCACCCTGATCACGGAACACCTAAACTACCAACTCAGAACCGACAGCAAAACCACCATCAGAGATACCCTCACCTACAGACCGTCACCGTCTGCAACGCTATCCCTGACTTGATCGCTCCGCTTGCCTTAGACTCCTGAAAACTACATCTTCCTTGGTGACCTCAATGACCCCAATAATACCAACACCATCAACCTCCTTGAAAGAAATTAACAACATTGGCCTCACCCAACTGGTCACCAATCCCACCCACATCATAGTACACACAGTAGACCCGATCTTATCTACCAGTGACAGAATCAAATGTCACTGAGCTCTCCTGGACCAACCATGCCATCATCCATTTCACCATCGTGGGAGTCACCAGCACCGCCCTCAAACAACCCAGTATGTCATACCACAGCTGGAGCAAGGTCTCCGAAAGTCAATTAATGGACATCCTTCACACCACAACCAACCTCAAACAGGCAGTCAAGAACTTCTCCACCAGGATCACAGACTGTGCCAACATAGTCTCCCCCTACAACCCAACCAAGTCCAAAAGATCCTCCAAGCAAGCCAGTGGGCACAAGCCCACTCTAAGAGCCTCCAAGCGTACCTGTACACAACTCGAAAGGAAATGCTGCACCATCAGTGAGCCTGCAAATGGTACCACCTTCAAAACTGTGCTCGACCAATACCATCAAATCCTGAAAAAGATTAAAAGACGCTTCCTGCATCAAAGCAAACTCCAACCACAACACTGAACTCTTCATCATCGTCAGAGAGTTCTCCACCCCCTCAGCCACCAAAAGCATTACCACATCTTACAAGAGTCCTGGGACTCCCTGGTAGACTCCAGATCTCTAAAGCAGAACTTTACCAATGCCCATTATTTAATCAACTGTATGACCATATCTCCATCATCTATGGAAACTTCGAAACACAACCCACTGACTTCCCCATCCATTTCAACCCCACAAATCAGGAACACAACCACCTGCTCACCACCTTGGACCAGCTCACCACACAAGACACCACTGCCATCATGAAATCTGTCCAGACAGGAGTATCCATGGACTCACGCCCCCAATACATCTTCAACCTCAGTAGCAAGACGATCAGCAGCAAGCTCACCACCATCTTCAATGAATTGATCACCATGGTCACATTCCCCGAAGAATGGAAGCATGCAGAAGTCAAGCCCCTACTCAAGAAACCATCTGCCGACCTCAACAAACTCAAGAACTACCACACGATCTCACTGCTCAACTCCTCTGCCAAAGTCTTCGAGAAGGCCATCAACCTCCAACTCACAGAACACCTGGAGAACCACAATCTTCTGGACTCCTCCCAATCTGGATTCCACACCAATCACAGCACAAAAACTGTGCTGCTGGCAGCCACCAAGGACATCAGATCGCTCCTCAACCAGGGAAAAATGGCAGCTCTGATCCTGCTTGACCTCTCAGCAGTATTCGACACAGTATCACACCACATCCTGATCCAAAGGATGCACAACATTAGAATCAGAGGAAATGCCTTCAAATGTATTGCCTCCCTCCTCACAGGTAGAACCTAGAAAATCTGCCTCCCGCCCTTCAACTCGGAACCCAAGAACAACAACATCTGTTGTGTCCCTCAAGGTTCATCCCTCAGCCCCACCCTGTTCAACACTGAAATGACTCCCTTGGCAAATGTCAAAAGATTGAATTGGAATAAACATCATATCCTCTGCCAAAGACAGCCAGTTCATCCTCTTTCTATCAGAAGACCCCGCCATCATGCTGACAAATGTCTACCAGTGCATGATGAACATCGCAGACAGGGTGAGAATCAACTGTACTCTGTGTCTATAAATGTATGGTTTATAGCTTGCTATTTGTATTTGCTAGTATTAATAAATAAAGATATGTCACCCTAGATGGCACACCTATTTTCTACTGTAAACTAAATCTAGAATAAAACTTTGAGACAATAAAAATTGTGTTCTCAAGTCAGCCGTGCTGTAGTGTACTACTAACCTTTAATTACATCTTGTCCCTGTAGATTAAGGGGGTCATTACGACCTTGGCGGGCGGCATCAGCCGCCCACCAAGATCTGACCGCCATGCGGCCGCCAATGCGGCCGCACCCCCTCCGCGGCCATTTGGAGATCCCCGCTGGGCCGGCGGGCGGAAACCTGGTTTCCGCCCGTTGGCCCAGCGGGGATCACGGCCGCAACATAGGAGCTGGCTCCAAATGGAGCTGGCGGTGTTGCGGCCGTGCGACGGGTGCAGTTGCACCTGTCATGCTTTTCCCTGTCTGCATAGTAGACAGTGAAAGGCTGCATGGGCCCCTGCACTGCCCAGTGGCATGGGCAGTGCAGGGGCCCCCAGTGGCCCCATGACTCCCCGTTCCGCCAGCCTTTTCCTGGCGGTGCAAACCACCAGAAAAAGGCTGGCGGTCGGGGACTCGTAATCCCCAGGGCAGCGCTGCAAATAGCGCTGCCCAGGCAGATTATCACCGCCGGGGCAAAAGTGGCGGAATACCTCCGGCAGGGCGATCGCAGCACTTCCGCCGCGGTCGTAATACGCCTGAAAGCACCACCAGCCTGTTGGCGGTGCTTCCGTCATTTTAGCCCTGGCGGTCTCGTACCGCCAGGGTCAAAATGACCACCTAAATGTATAAATTGTTTTTTCTTAGTACACTAGTTCAAGTAAAATGTATTGCTGGTCCATATGTATACACACTGGCATACGCTAAATATGCTTAAGGTTTTTTCAGACAAGGAATTGTTTAATGAAAACAGTAACTGAAATAATTGAACAGGCAGTTTGTTGTTAGTAAAAGACAAACTTACTTACACATGTACTTAAAATGTAGATTTTTATAAACAAAAGCCCTGTCCTTTAATGCAACAGTGGAATGTTGGGAGCACAGTTGAAAACAATGGAGGACTCTGGGCTTCTAATGGCTGGTAGAAACCCGGAGCTCCAACATTTAACTGATTTTTTTTCAAAGCTGTTGCTGTCAACAAAGGCCTCACAGAGCCCGAGGGGATTGCCGTCCCCTCGGGCTCCATGAGACCTTTGTTTTATTTATCAAAAGATTCTGCCCTCTGGTGGCAGAATGTTCTAATAGCCTTATAGCCCTCTATAGTTGGGCTCTACCAGCACTGAAGTCCCACTCCCTTGTTAAAGGCCCGAGCCGCTGACTGTGCCTTTAATGGCAGGCCATAAGGCAAAATTAGAACACTGGAATGGAGCTCCATGGAAATGAGAGAGCGTAGTTTAAACATTACCTATTTTAGATGTGAAATGCTTATATTTAACAATGCTGCATTATAATATAATTCATTGAAACGTATTTTAAACTTGGAGAATTTTTCACATGCGTAAACTAATGTCGACTGTAAGAAATAATTGTTTGTATTATGACTAACTAAAAACATTAACACGTATAAAGACTGCATTTTATTAGAATTCATACATCTTAAGTTAGCGTGAGTCGAAAACTAGCTGTGTAGCTCTCATATTAAACTGTATTTTTCTGTTTCTCCAGGGTGCTGACTTGCAAAAGGCCATGACCCAGCAATTGTTCTTTTCTTCACTTATTTGCAACAATGCTAATTTTTCTCATCCGCATGCTAGCAGCTTTAGTATAAAAATTATGGACTTCGCAACAAACATAGACACTTTCAAGGACATTAAATTGCGGAGAAGAGAACTCTTGACCCGAAGTGTGTGCCAGAAAATGAAGTAACCCCGGATGTGCCACCTACGAAAAACGTCAATTATGAAGACCAATTAGAAGAACGAGAAATATCATAGAATGACAAATGCATTACTTAATGTATAATTTGATAGGTTACAGATAGTGGGGTGTAGTGACTGTCCAATAGAATTTTGGGGGAATGTATTTCGAAAAAGGGATAAAAACTCATGACACAAGGAACAAAGGGCATTAGGTAGGGAATGATATCAATTGCATCCAGAAACTCTGTCACTCTATTTGGTGATTTGAGACTTAGACAAAACCATCCTCACCCATAGACTGCCCATTACACTTTCTTCCTTATGAGGGAAGTGTCCCTTGCCCTTAGCTTAGATAGACTGACGGCGATCTAACTGATGTCCTGAAGACGAAGACTGACCCTGTATGCTGACCTATTCCGAGGAGGGTAATTATACTGTTGCTATTGGAAATTCATTTATTTTGCCTTTTCTTTCTAGGTACCAACTGCTGTGTATTTTTGATAAGAGACCTTAGTTAGACGTTTTCCAAATTGATGTTCCAAATTGTTTTGCATGAAGCCCAACATGCTAATGCTAATTAGTGGCTAGATGAGGAACTCATCTTGACTGACGTAACTGACGTGACTGACATGGTGTTATGCTGAACTAAGACCTTTAGGAGGTTCTATGTATTTTGATTTGTTTATCTTCATATGATTATCTTACGTTTGTGATCTTTGCATTGTTGAAAATTTATCATAGTTGCCGCCTTGTGATTATGTTCTTTTGCTTCTTGGTTTTGAGATTAATACATTTGCTATTAGATTGTAATCAATAGGGAATAAAATTCACAAAAAAACTTCAGTAAGGTGTGGTTATTCATGACTGAAAGGTCATGGTTGCGCCGAAGATTTACTAATGTCTAAAGTGAAATATATTGTGGTGATATATGTTAACAATATTATTGACATATGGTTTGATGTATTGATCAGTTATCTCGTCTTACGGTGTCTCACCACTGGGTCCAAAGATTCATCGGCCTAAAACGAGTCCCGATGTGTATAAATTAACATAGACGGACGCGTTAACAGTTCTCGTAGCAGAGCGACGGTTTGGCCCTTGGGGGCCCTAGGACGGAGTTTCATTGTTTAATTTGTTTTTCTGTGATAATGCAATTTGGAGAGATGATGGGTTGCTAGGTTCGCCATGGCTTTCCCGGGATCTCGGAGCCTGCCTAAATGAGTTGGGAATGTTCTTGGCGCCATAGTATGTGTGGTTAGGGTCTTTGCGCTTACCTAAGCTTATGCATCTTGCAGGTGGTTGTGAACATTTGCGTGTATTTAGGCCAAATTAAGTGTTGTTTAGCAGGAGTGGGCGTACTCCACAGTATGAGAGTAGGGAAGTCGGCGTACTTCATGTGAATGTAGTGCTTGTTTCTCAAAATTATCCATGTGGTTGGTTGTTGTGTACAGACCTGTTGAGGTCTAAGACTCCGGAGTATGATGATAAATGTGGTTTATGTTGTAATCTGTGCGGTTTAATAGGTCAATCAGGCGTGGTTGACAAGTTGAGTTTGAGTTATGATGTATGTGTGAAACCTTCGATGGAGATTTGACAAATTCTAAAGTGCACTAGAAGGAGTCGAGAGTAGGATTTGCAGGTCGAATTCTGCTTGCGTATGTGGGAACTGAGAAGGAGAGAGTAGCGGCCGAGGCTTCAAGTGAAATCTCTGTAAAGTTCTGAAGCGAATGTGTTACCCTTCCTGTAGTAAACCGACAGATTTGTGTTGTCATTTTAAGGTGCTCGCAATAATTCGCATTAGTTTGTATGAGTTGTAAGGGGTCAGTGAAGAATGACTTTGTCAGCTGCAGTGTGTGTGAGTGTGACGTCAGTGGTGCTGCGCTGAGATAGGTCAGATTCCGAGAGGGGTCGCGCACGGATTGGCTGCTGTCCATGAGAGGCAATAGGTTGAGAAAGGGCAGGTGAAGATCGTCCTGGGAACTAAGCCATTTCTGATTGAATACGAAATAAAGAATTGCAAAAATGAATTTTGGCAAGGCATTCAAAAGCGCTCTAAAAGGAGACGTATATATTGTTGCAACCGATGGGGAACCTACACCACCTGAGGGTACTCCAGCTTATACAGTAATGGAAGAAAAAGGGGTTGCACCTTGTTTATGGATGAAACAATGGCGCAAATTAACAGAGAAAGAGGGGTGTCTAGCGTTTCCAGAACATGGGACATTTAATCCAAAGGTGTTAGAAAATTTGAGGTGGATGTTAAGTACACAGAAACCACCTCCGAGACCGGCACAATACGAGGCTTTGGCGATCTGGGACTTGATGGCTCTTAAACATAGACAAGAAAGGTTCCAGAGAAGGCTGAAAAGGGCGGAAAAATCCTATGCAGAAGCTAGATGGGACAATGAGAACAAAATGTGGAGACGGGGAATTGTAGATGGGTTGAAGTTATTCCCAGCAATAACACAGGGAGAAGAGACACAGGGAAAGAAAGCCTCCTGCAAAACCGACAAAGATTCAGGCAAAACTAAAGAAAATAAAAGATCCTGGGAAAAGGAAGATGATTCAGATGATGAGGAATTTATGGATAGATTGTTACATGATCGTCCGCCGCCGTATGCGGTGAGTGACAGTGCTCCAAGTACTAGCTTGGATCCTGGGAACCAGACGCAGGAGAAGGGAGTTACTGATACGGTACAGACTAGCAATACAACCTCGATACAGAATGGTGTCAGTGTACCCACTGCACCAGACTTACCGATACAGTTGCAGCCTCCACCGCAGATAAAAAGAATTTACCCTGATGTCCCAGTGCTTGAGACTACTACGAACTTGGTAGTGCCGCCAGACCCGATATATACAAAGCCAAGGTTAATACAGATTGAGTCGACTCCGAAGCTAGTGTCTCAACCGCCACAGCTGATACCTGGGTATAACCCTGTAGCAGGACCACTGTTAGTACCTGTACCGGGTACACTGGAGCAGACCTATGGTGTTGCAGCTCCAAGAAGCTTGGGACCAGGTCAGACACCTGCCGCTATATCGCTACCTATTACTGTTGGTCCCCCGGTGCCGTTGTATGCACAGGATAAAACGGGGACATGTGATCAGGGAGTTATGACTCGGGAAGCGATAAGAGGAGGGCCTATGAGAACTCCACAGATAATGACCCTGGGAGAACAAGTATATGAACAACCGAGACCCTTGATGGACCTTAGTCCAGTAGGAGCACCTCTCGAAGCGATGCGTCAAGCAGGGTTGGGAGTCTTGACTCCCCAAACTATGAGTACGAATACCTCACACTCTCCAATGATACATGCAGGGAACATTTCACTGCAGGGTTTTTCAGTACAACAGCTAAATGAGTGGTTAGGGAAAACATGTACCTCACAAAAGACTACAGTGACCACAGTTGAACCTGAGAAAGAAAAACAAGATGAATACTTGAATTTTGTACGACTAGGGGCAGAAGCTGCCGAGTTAGTGGAAGGAACAATGTGAGTAAATAGGTTGGAATCATACACTGAGGCAGAATTGAGGTACTTGTGCCCCAAGATTACCAAAGAGGTAGGCAAAGTACATCAGAGATTAGCGAATTTGGCAGACAAATACAATATCGATATCGGAAACACTAAACATTTGAAAAGAAGCTACAGATTAGATTTTGACTCTAAAGATTTTGAACACATGAGATCTGCAGGCATGAAGGCACACCTGAAAGAACTGTTGCAAAGTGCACAGATTTGGGGTGCATTAGAGAAATGGGAAGGCCGATGGGCAAAGAAAAGAGATAAGGGAAAGGGAGATAGCCCAGGGTCTAATAAAGTTGGGACCACACCTAATCTAGATACAGTGAAAATCTTACCTATGAGAGAGACAGCTGGTGGTGTTTTAGTGCATGTGCCATGGACTAGAGGAGACATTTTATCCTTTACGAATGATTACCCTAGGATAAGAGAAAAACCGATCGAGTGGTATCAACAGACAGATAGGTTTGTGAAGCTTGCAAAGTGTCTTTGGGAAGACTTGAATACTTTGTTTGAGATCATTGTTCCGCCAGATTTGTGGCTCGAGTGCAAGAGAGGGGTAGATTGGCCCACGAAGGAGCCGGCAAGAGATAAGGTGACTGGAGCACCTTCAGAAGAGGTGATGAAATATTATCATAAAGTAATTGAGTTTTTGAAACAAAAGGTGTTGCCGAAGGTGACCGATTGGCAGAAAATCGACCGGACCTCTCAAGAGGTTAAAGAGTCAATACATGCGTATAACGAGAGATTATTAAAAGCGTTCAAACATTACAGTGGTACTGAGCCTATCGAACCGAAGGACATGAATCATCTTGTGTTTAGGTTCGTCGAAGGGCTGAGGCCGGAGGTCAGCCAGATGATTAAGAATCATTTGATTTGTTGGCAAGCTAAACCGATTGATGAAGTGTTACAGTATGCGAAATACTGTAGTGATGAGATTGAGTTGAAGCAGAAAAAGTTGAAGGAGAAAGTGATGGTGATGCAGATAAGGGCTGCACAAGCTGGAATACAGGGGAATGGAGTTCAGCAAATGATACAGCAACAACCGCAAATGAATGGTGTGTTTCAGGCACAGCCGAGAGGCAGAGGTCGAGGATTTGTGAACCGTGGTTCGGACATGAATAATGTTGTTATTCAAAATGACGGTCAGGGAATGAAAAATATGTCACCATGTCATGCATGCGGGGGCATGGGGCATTGGAAACGGGATTGTCCGAATATGGTGCAGGATGGTGCAGTTCAGCAAAGCATTAATGTCGGTACATTACAAAATCCACGAGGTCCAAAAATGAGACATCAAAACCCGAATTTTCAGAATAATTTGGTACAAATGCCAGGGGTACAACCCATGCAGCAGATGCAAATGCCGCGTTTCCAGTCAGTATCAATGCAACCAGTGCAGCAGCAGAATCCTATGGTGCCTAGACAGCAAATGCAATTACCCATGGCTCCGATGGGACAGCAACAGGTGATGCTTCCTCAGCAGGTCACAGGCCAGGTAACCAACCAAAACAACACTGTGCAACAATTCCCATTACGAGGTGAAAGTGGCATGAATGGGGATTGGTCAGATGACAGCTCAGACAGTGAAGAGTGCAGGCTTGCAGCATCTTTAGAGGTGGATCAGAGAGGCCCATATGTAGAGGGAAAAGTAATGGGCTATAAGGTTTCATTTTTGGTCGACACAGGAGCTACACGCTCTACAGTTCGAAGTGCAGAAGTCCCGAGATTACCTCTTTCATGGCGTACCATACGAGTGGTCGGTGTGGCAAACCAGTACCTGACTAATCCGATTACTGATCCAGTGCAGGTTGAAATTGGTAATTTCCAAGGCCTGCATAGATTTGTTGGATGCGATTCAAGCCCAGTATCCTTACTAGGAAGAGACTTACTATGTAAGACAAAATGTTCGATTACCTGTTTCAATGATGGAATAGAAGTAAAGACAAACAGTGACGATGAGGGCGATGAGAGTCAATTCATAGAGGAAGGAGGAGAGACTAATGAAGATTACCCTTTGATTACTTTATTCCCAATGCATACTTTGATCGACCTACCTGTTGATTTACAAAGGACCGTAACAGAGAAAGTGTGGGATTTGACTGGGAAAGAAGTAGGGTTAATCAAGGGAGTAGAACCAGTCAAAGTACTGATAAAGCCGAATGCAGACACCCAGACAAGCCCACAAGTGCCACAATACCACATGACCCAGGATGTCCTCATTGAGGTATCACAAATAATTGCAGATTTTCTCAGACAGGGAGTCCTGAAAGAAGTTTTGAGCAGTCCGTGCAACTCTCCCATTATGGGTTTGAAGAAGCCCTGTGGAAAGGTTCGAATTGTGCAGGATTTGAGAAAAATAAACGAAATTGTGATAAAATGCTGCCCTGTGGTACCTAACCCAGCAGTAATAATGTTCCAGGTTCCATGTGATGCTGAATGGTTTACTGTAGTAGACCTATCACAAGCATTTTTCTCGATACCTCTTCATGAAGACAGTCAATTTTTGTTCAGTTTCAAATTCCTGGATAAGGTGTACAGTTGGTGCAGAATTCCTCAGGGGTTTTCTGAGTCACCATCCATCTTCAATCAGATATTAAAAAAGGATTTGGAACCTCTTGTGCTGCCTTTTAATTCAACTCTTGTGCAGTACATTGACGATTTGCTGATTGCATCTAAAACCAGAGACAGTTGTAAATATGATACCATTGCATTGTTGAATCATCTGGGAAAGAATGGACACAAGGTGTCACCCAGAAAGTTGCAATACTGTCAAAAAGAAGTGAAATACTTGGGACATCTGATTGAGAAAGGGTCCCGAAGAATATCAAAGGAAAGAATAACAGCTGTTTTGCAGATGAATCCCCCAACAACAAAAAGAGATGTCAGGATGTTTTTGGGAATGGTGGGCTACTGTCGCCAGTGGATACCCAACTTCTCGATCATCTCAAAACCTTTAATAAAATTGACAGGAAAAGAAGTCAAGGACGAACCATACACAATCACTTTGACAAAAGAGGAGCTTGAATCATTTCTAGAATTGAAGGAATGCATGTGCAGGGCTCCAGCATTAGGAATGCCTGATTATGAAAAACCTTTTCTGTTGTTCTGTCATGAACGTGATGCTTGTTCTTTGTCTGTTTTAACACAGGTCCACGGAGATGCAAATCGCCCTGTAGCATATTTTTCAGCTACTTTGGACCCCGTTGCAGCAGCCTTACCGGGTTGTTTGCGAGCAGTCGCAGCAGTTGGTCAAAGCCTTTCACAATGTGAAGGCATAGTCATGGGATACCCCCTGACAGTAATGGTTCCACATTCAGTTGAAATTCTGTTGACACGAACTAAGACACAACACATGACAAATGCACGACTCACTAAATATGAGACGATTATACTGGGGTCACCAAATGTCACACTAAAGAGATGCACTGTGCTGAACCCGGCAACCTTACTTCCCAATGAAAATTCAGAAATCAAAGATGGGGAAGAATTTGAGCATGATTGTCTTGAGGTGACTGAGCTCTGTACCAAACCTCGCCCAGGCATACAGGATACCCAGTTAAAAGAAAACGATTGCATTATGTTTGTTGATGGGTCCTGTCTAAGAGATTCAGCAGGAACATTGAGAGCCGGTTACGCAGTATGTACCATAACTGGCATTGTCGAAGCCTCCTGGCTCGAGAAAGTGTTTTCTGCACAGGTGGCAGAATTAATAGCTCTTACAAAAGCATGCCATGCAGCTGTAAATTTGAAAGTCACTATCTATACTGACAACAGATATGGATTTGGAATCGTGCATGATTTTGGCCAACTCTGGTCACAGAGGGGTTTCATGACCTCCTCTGGTTCTCCTGTGAAAAATGGTGAACAAATAACAGATTTGTTACATGCGATTCAGTTACCTCTTGAAATTGCTGTGGTAAAGTGCAGTGCCCACACCAGATCACAAGATTTTGTGTCAATGGGAAACGGCTATGCAAATCAAGTCGCAAGATTTTGTGCATTAAACTGTATATCATTTAAGGAGCAGTGGGAATTGTTACCACAACCTGAAAACAACACGAGTTTAAGTCTAGCATTACGAGTGGTTGATACCTTAGATGAACTAAAGACATTACAAAGTCGTGCTAGCAAAGAAGAAAAACGTTCCTGGCAGAAAATGCAGTGTGTACAAAGGGCAGATGATTTGTGGGTTTCAGAAGAGGGAAAACTGGTTCTGCCAAATAGTCTTTTGTCGCAGTTTGCACGGTTATACCATGGGCAGGCCCATCTAGGAAGAGAAGCCATGATCAGATCCTTTAAGATTGATTGGTTCAATCCAAAATTTAGACATGCCGCAGAAATCACTTGCCACAGGTGCGTTATCTGTCAACAGATGAATGCTGGAAAAGGAACTGTGGTAACTTTGAGCCACATTGGGAGAGCTGGAGGTCCATTCAACAAAATGCAAATGGATTTTATTGAAATGCCTGTTTGTGGAGGATTGAAGTACGTGTTGGTGATTGTGTGTGTTTTCAGTCATTGGATTGAGGCATATCCCACACGTAGGAATGACAGTCTTACAGTTGCAAAACTACTACTCAGAGAATTAATACCAAGATTTGGGTTTCCGGTTTCTATAGAATCAGATAGGGGGAGACACTTCAACAATGAGGTGATTAAACTTCTGTGTGCCGCACTCAACATTGAACAAAAATTGCATTGTAGCTATCGCCCTGAAGCATCAGGACTAGTTGAACAGATGAATGGTACCTTAAAATCAAGAATAGCAAAAATGTGTGCTGCAACAAACATGAAGTGGCCAGATGCTTTACCTCTAGAACTGATGTCTATGAGAAACACCCCAGATAAGAAAACAGGACTGTCCCCCCATGAAATCCTCATGGGCAGAGCAATGAGATTACCAGCGGTACCTGCAAATGCACTAGTGAATACTACAGATGATATGGTGTTGGATTACTGCAAAGGTTTGGCTGACGTGATTCGCTCTTTCTCTCACCAGGTGGAAGCTAACACGTTGCCACCAATTGGCGAACCAGGACACTCTCTGCAAGCTGGAGATTGGGTGGTTGTCAAGAAGCACGTGAGAAAATCGTGTCTTGAGCCGCGTTGGAAGGGGCCGTATCAAGTAATATTGACGACCACCATTGCTGTGAAGTGTGCCGGGGTTCCCAACTGGATACATGCCAGTCACACAAAAAAGGTAACGAGTCCTGTTGAAGAGGAACTTGAAGTCTCCGGTACACCAACTTCAGGAAGAGAACTCTCAGAGTCAGAGATCAGTCAAGAAGGAACTGAGACTACCAGAGAGCCCACTGAGAACAGCCTTGTCCCTCAAACTGTCAATGAGTTCGAGAGAGGTGACAGAGTGCCTATCTCAGTTGAGGCAGCAGGAGAACTAAGTCAAGGAGAGGTTCTCCCAGAAGTAGACGAACACGATTTAGAGCCCGAACTCAGCATAGAACAGGAAGACGAAAGAGAAGGAGAAATTGTAGATACAAATCAAAACGAGTCAGAGTCTCCTGAACCAGTTGCAGGTCCGTCAAGAGAAAACACCATATCACAAGAGGAGGGTGCTGTCCAACGTCCTGAAGGGAAACACCGAATCAAGACACACAGAGGCGATAATTGGCCAGACAAGTCACATCCTAAAATAAGAGAGGTATCGAACTAGACAATAATAGAAGAAAGTGATACTTCACAAGCAGATGATCTGAGTGAAGGAGAACAACAAGGTGAACGAAGGCTAAAAAGGAAGAGAATAGCAAACAGAAGATATACAGGTCCTGAATGGGCATATGCTACAACCTCTGAATGGCAACAAGAATTTTTAGCATTCTGCTTTGATCGAGAAATACCAGGCCAATACTACAGTACCTGAAGATATTCAAAGGGAAAACTCGGATAAAATTGAATCCGTGAAAGCTGAAAAGAGAAAGAGTCTTTAGAAACTACCGGAAAGTGACACTAAACCTGGATTTGACTTTAAGGAAACCTGATTACGACAAGCTGCTAACCTGAATTGACGAAAAGGGTCCTGGAGTGAGTGAAGACGCTGTAAAATACACAAAAAGAGTTTTTTTCCTTCTCAAGTTGATTGTTGATCTGCTATTCTGATTCTATACAAACATGGCTTATAGTAGCAAAGGAAGTAAGGTGGGTGGTTGGTTAGGTCTTATAATAGGTGTTGTATGTGCAGTAATGATTGTGGGAGTGATTGTGGGAATGCCATGGAGAGAGAGAGAAACTATTAATGCAACTTCGAAACCTGAAACTACCACTACTAAACTATCACTGTGGGAGAGATTTGAGCAAGACGCAAGACATATGCATGAGGGAACTAATGCAAAAGGGGAACTTTCTACTAATGTCTTCTATCGCTTATTAAATGAGTATGTGGAAACTATGGATGTGAAAGACTGTTATGTATGTACTAAAATTCCTTCGTCTGTGCAGGAGGGCGTCACTTATCATAGCCTCCCTCTTACTTATGGAATTAGTTGCAGCTTGCTATTAACGAGATTCTATAATCAAGAGCATGTGCAATACTTTTATTCAAATTTGGATGTTGTGTTTTCTTTTGTGCCTGTGATTGAATTCCTAAATAAGTTAGCTAAAGAGCATGATATTAAAATAGTTAGAGGATTCTTTGAGCCAACACTTACATTTGGAACTGCTTATGCACATCGTAACAATTTGACTTGCTTATTGTCTCCTGTAGAGAAAAGCTTTTTAGATCACACAGATGATAGACGCAAAGCACTGAAAGAAAGGTTAGAGAAAGGCCTAGAAAAACGTACTTATGCAAATGATTATGCTTATTCTGCAATTAAAACACAAGGCAAATTAGCTATAGATGCATTACACATAGGTAGACTCTGTATATATAGACCAAAATCCGATCAAGACAATTTGTTTGTGGGTACGAGTGAATGTAGGCATGTGTTTTTGTTTCAGAGTAAATGGACCTTTATGTTAAATGGACAAGATCCAGCAATCCCTGGAATCTATTATATTTGTGGACTGAATGCATATTACTGTCTTCCTAAGGGATGGTATGGGACATGTTATTTGGGAATAGTATTTCCAAAGATATACCAGATTGATGACTTAAAACAAATACCTAAAACGTCTGAATTACAACATCCTAGACAAAAACGAGAATCAGTGGCGGCTGTCATTGGTGATATATTTGGAGCCATAATCCCATCAGTAGGGGTTATCTTGAATTCTATGAAAATTCAAAAGTTGTCTACTATTGTGGATAACATGCTGACAAATTTTACAGGAGCTATACTCCTGATGGATACTGAACTTGCTGCAGAAAGAGCTGTAACTCTTCAAAATCGGCTTGCTTTGGACATTCTTTTAGCAAAGAGTGGAGGTGTTTGCAAAATGCTTAATGAGCGTCATTGTTGTTCATTTATTCCAGATAACAGTAGGAAAATTAGAAACATGCTTACTAACCTTACCAGAGATAGTACAGATTTGAAGGATTTCAAAGAACTTGGTGTTTGGGAGAAATTTGGGAAAGGAATTGCCCGAGTGGGAAGCTGGTTTACCAACATTTGGAATGGAGTACTTGCAAAAATTATGATGGGTCTATTAATTGTTTTAATTTGTCTATTAGGATTATGGGGGGTATGCAAAGTCAATGACAAAGTAAAAAGAAATTGGACTAAAAGAACCAAAAGAAATGAAGAAAGTGAAAGAGAGAAAATGTTCAATGAAATATGGGAAAGCTCACATAAAGGGCAAGATGTTGAAATGCGTATTATGCGCAAGGTGAAAAATTAAGATCAAAGATTGTGTGATGACGAGCGTCATCAGAGGAGGGACTGAGAAAGCGTAGTTTAAACATTACCTATTTTAGATGTGAAATGCTTATATTTAAAAATGCTGCATTAATAATATAATTCATTGAAACGTATTTTAAACGTGGAGAATTTTTCACATGCGTAAACTAATGTCGACTGTAAGAAATAATTGTTTGTATTATGACTAACTAAAAACATTAACACGTATAAAGACTGCATTTTATTAGAATTCATACATCTTAAGTTAGCGTGAGTCGAAAACTAGCTGTGTAGCTCTCATATTAAAGCGTATTTTTCTGTTTCTCCAGTGTGCTGACTTGCAAAAGGCCATGACCCAGCAATTGTTCTTTTCTTCACTTATTTGCAACAATGCTAATTTTTCTCATCCGCATGCTAGCAGCTTTAGTATAAAAATTATGGACTTCGCAAAAAACATGGACACTTTCAAGGACATTAAATCGCGGAGAACAGAACTCTTGACCCGAAGTGTGTGCCAGAAAATGAAGTAACCCCGGATGGGCCACCTACGAAAAACGTCAATTATGAATACCAATTAGAAGAACGAGAAATATCATAGAATGACAAATGCATTACTTAATGTATAATTTGATAGGTTACAGATAGTGGGGTGTAGTGACTGTCCAATAGAATTTTGGGGGAATGTATTTCGAAAAAGGGATAAAAACTCATGACACAAGGAACAAAGGGCATTAGGTAGGGAATGATATCAATTGCATCCAGAAACTCTGTCACTCTATTTGGTGATTTGAGACTTAGACAAAACCATCCTCACCCATAGACTGCCCATTACACTTTCTTCCTTATGAGGGAAGTGTCCCTTGCCCTTAGCTTAGATAGACTGACGGCGATTTAACTGATGTCCTGAAGACGAAGACTGACCCTGTATGCTGACCTATTCCGAGGAGGGTAATTATACTGTTGCTAATGGAAATTCATTTATTTTGCCTTTTATTTCTAGGTACCAACTGCTGTGTATTTTGGATAAGAGACCTTAGTTAGACGTTTTCCAAATTGATGTTCTAAATTGTTTTGCATGAAGCCCAACATGCTAATGCTAATTAGTGGCTAGATGAGGCACTCATCTTGACTGACGTAACTGACGTGACTGACATGGTGTTATGCTGAACTAAGACCTTTAGGAGGTTCTATGTATTTTGATTTGTTTATCTTCATATGATTATCTTACGTTTGTGATCTTTGCATTGTTGAAAATTTATCATAGTTGCCGCCTTGTGATTATGTTCTTTTGCTTCTTGGTTTTGAGATTAATACATTTGGTATTATATTGTAATCAATAGGGAATAAAATTCACAAAAAACTCCAGTAAGGTGTGGTTATTCATGACTGAAAGGTCATAGTTGCGCCGAAGATTTACTAATGTCTAAAGTGAAATATATTGTGGTGATATATGTTAACAATATTATTGACATATGGTTTGATGTATTGATCAGTTATCTCGTCTTACGGTGTCTCACCACTGGGTCCAAAGATTCATCGGCCTAAAACGAGTCCCGATGTATATAAATTAACATAGACGGACGCGTTAACAGAAACAATGGAGTGGTCGGGGCTCCTAATGGCCGGTAGAAGTCCAGAACTCCAACATTCTAGTGATTTTGTTCACAGCTGGTGCTGTGAACAAAGGCCTCACGGAGCCTGAAAGATTTAAATGCCCTCGGGCTCTGAGAGGCCTTTGTTTCATTTATTAAAACATTCTACCCTCTAGTGGCAGAACGTTCTAATAGCCTTATAGCCCTCCTTAGTTAGGCTAGCTCATCATTAAAGTAGCGCTCCCTTGACTCCCTTGTAAAAGGCCCAAGCCAAAACGCTGGAGCGGGCCTTTAATGGCTGGTATAGCCTGCTACGGCGGGCTATAAGGGTATATGAAAAAAAATATTATTCTATACGTGGGGGGTGGCTGTTGCGGCTGTTCTCTGCAATTGACATCCTACAACAGGCCCTGACTGGAACTAGAATGTTCAGATCCTGAGGACTAAATGATTGGAAAGTTGATTAAATAATAGGCAATGGTAAAGTTCTGCTTTGGAGGCGACATTAGGAATATGAAACCCACATTTCACGTGCTGCTGTGAAATATACGTTTTTAACGCCAAAGCATTGTTAAATTTCTATTTTAATGACACTGCGGGTACCAGTCTGGACCATAACACCAGCTGCTGAATTCTTCTGTTAATGATCAATTTTAATCAGCAGAAACCGGAGCAGATGCTCTCAGGGGCCAGGCGTTTCCTCACGGTGCCTATGAAACACATAAATATGTCCCGTTCATTCATATTCCTCACCTTTTACAGCCTGTGCTAAAACTGTTCGTTGCTGGGATGTACGGCAATGGTAGGTCAACGAATTCTTTACTTTAATTTTCATTTCTAACTGAACGTGATCAATACGGTAATTAACAAACGGACAGAACAGAAGGAAAGCATGTTTCACTCTTGTTTTATGTTTGTCCATATGTAATAGGAGAATGGACATACGATTGACTATCGGACAAGTACACGGGAGTAATGAATGACAACACAGCTTGAATCATTCAGACATATTTAGTTCTAAGACAACAGTTAAATGATTTGCAAATGTCGCTATCTTCATTAAAACTAACTAAGGTAATATATCACCCCATGTGGACTCTGAGCCCCTATCCCCTAAACTGCTTGTTTTACCCAGCGCAGCAGACATTGTGCCGTCATTAGCGAATGGCACCATTTATATGTATGTGTGCCCGCAGGGGGGAATGACCAAAGCCCCCTCTGGCTTTTCCCCCTGTCGCCGGCCGGGGATTATGTCAGAGATGGAAGTATAAATAGGGAAGACACGAGTGTTCGGGCCAGATAGAAAGAGGGTGTTACGGGAAAGTAAAAGTTATAAGCAACAGCATACCTTTGTGGTGCGTGCTTCTTTTGACTGACACCACAGACCACACTTTTGCCTGTTCTAAGTGCTAATAGTTTCAGGTGTTAATATTATGAAATATCCTTGCACTCATCTTATTGTCTTGGGACGGGTGAAAGGTTTAAGTGACCTCAGAGGCACCCCTATTGCTGTTGCCATTGCCGTCATTTTTTTTATTTTTTATGTGCGTGCATAGTTAAGCTGCTTACAGAGATAACTTGATGCGGTTTTTGGATGGCTTCCGAAGATGAAAGGGGGACGGCCTTACGGCTACTTTGGGATGTTTTCTTTCTTGGAGTCGACTGAGTCTTGGTTTTACTCAGAGCTAGTGGTATTGAGAACTAGGGACTGAGGGTTGCTGTAGAGTTCCGGGGGCTGCTGTGTCGTCGGTACAGTATTCAGGCGTTTCCTCAGTTTACGTGTCTGTCTCTCAATTTCTCCCCCCTGCATTGTCATGTGATGAGAGGCCTGTGGTTGGCGACTGGGCTAATCCAGGCTGCTGTTTTACATTACATACCTGTGCACAGGCCTTCGTCTGTGAGGCTCCTCGTTAGTTACATTCAAGAAGATCATGCCCGATGCGGGGAGAAACACTGCATGTGTCACTAATTGCTCCTAAACTCCACTCCGTACACGCTATACCTACTCCGTGTACTCTGCAATTGAGTTTTAATACGCACTTGCTCGGCTCTCTGAGCACGGCTTTTCCTCTGCACACATTAAACCATTCTTACTGCACCTGATACTGCAAATGCTTCCCCCCCGAAACTGCACACTGCACCTGACACTGCACATGTTGCCCTCTGAATTGCACACTGCCTCTGATCATGTGCACTGCGTTTGCTAAATGTCCCATCCCCCTCACTCTGCTTTCACACCATGTACTGACAACCTGCTCCCCGTCCTCTCTCTTCAGCCACAGCATCGACTGGGATTGTACCATCCATCACAATGTCCTAGTACAACTCTAGCGCCAGCTTCTGGTGTGTGACCTAAAACTATACTGTGTATGACAACTCTTCGACCCCTGTGCTCTGGATGACGCTGGCACTGCCACGGCCTCTATGTGACGTCAGAACTCTACCAAAGTGTCCTTCCAGCTCTGTGTTTGCCAGTCTGTGTAATATGAAGTGAGTCCATCTCCTCGGGTTAGACGACTCTTTAAGAGGGAGTCAATGGATTGTGCCATTCACAAATTACAAATTAGTGAGAGATGTAATGGGGGAAGTGCAGGGCACAGGTCGAGGGTACATGCGGGTAGACGGCATGTATCCACTATTTTCACAGGGGGACAATGTCTACCCTGCTAAGAGTTTGGGCCCCACAGGAATATTCTACGCTTGTCCCATTGTAATTTTCAAACACCAGAACACATTTAGCAGCGCCGGCACGCTATCTGCTTTCGTTTTAAGCAGCAATGTACACGTTGCAGCATCAGGGGCATTATCAAATTCCATGGGGCCGATTACAAAGGCTGAAATGAAGGGGCCATCAGGCTTGCTACTGTTGAAGTATCCTGGCTTGGAGCTATCAGGAGCATCACACCTAAATGCAATGGAAGGGAAAAATAGGCACACACGCTGTGATCACTTCACAGTCCCTGTCTATAATGAAAAACGCATTCAGTGCAAAAATGTCAGATGTGTTGGTCTGTACCAACAGGGTTCAGCACCCTGTACATGGTGTGAGAGTGCTTTATATCACACATACATGTTATACATTGACAATAAATGATATGTGTATGTAAATCAATGTACAAGATGAGTTACATTAAACAGTGAGTGTTTCAAGATGTAGGAGTTGCATATCCTTCATAGCTCACTGTGCTTTATTAGGATTATAATTTATCAACTGCAAGTAACCAAAGTATCTCTGTGTTAAAAGTAGTGACCCACTTAACCATTTACATAAAATAAAAATATGTTAACTGCGGGTTACATGATTTGTTTTTCACTAGACAAATTAGCCCTCTATGCTACTTTGAGTCAAAACTGAGACTAGAAAAAACACATATCTCTCCAGCAAATATATTAACCTATAGAGTTATTTTACCATTATTATTATTATTATTCCCTGAGATTTAGTTGGCACTCAAAGATCTATGCAGCAGGTACCTTAACCCCATAAGATATTTTTAAATGCAGACTTTGCAGCCTATTGAGCAGAACAGATTTCTGTCATATTTTGCCTTGTTGGTAATTGTTTGTGGCAGAGTTAAAAAAATACATTTAAAAGTTGAGGCCCAGCTTTGCAATTGGGCTTGACTTTGTTGGCACAACCTGACACAAAATCTTATTTGTTAAATATTGTAGGCAGTCAAATGTACTCATTACAGGATTGCTGAACATATGTATGAGGTCTTATGATTTGATGTTACCTTTTGTTAATTCAATTCCTGTGAGGTCATGGGTTGTGATGCCACTTCCTATGATAGCACATGTCATGTCATACGCAGGGAAGTCACACACTGTGATGTCATCTGCCATGATGTCAATTGGATACTGCCTAACTTGGTTAGTCCCTCCACTTCATTTTTTTCGGTTTTGTGCGCTGGAGAAATGGATACTCAACCCTGTGCCAAGTAGGCACACTAGACCTATGGCTCATAACATCAAGGGACCCTTACCACAGAAAGTCAAAGGCCCTATAAAGTGGCAGTTATCTAGCGCCTATCAGGAGAAACCACAGTGATCTATTACAGCCATCTCCACAAATACCCAGTAGAGAAAGTAATAGCTTTACAAAAAAATGGTTCATCTTGATTTCAAACATAAGTCTACTGGTTGAAGAAAAGGAATTATTATTTTTACAAAATTTATGGTAAAACAGATAGACACATGCTGCACTTGTACCCATAACTGAAAATTCAAATCTAAATACGTGGCAGAGCTTAAAGAAGGTCATGCTTCTAAAACTTTATGTAGCCGACCTGCGAAGTTCCTATACTTGTATCTTAGACTCGCACTGCCTTTTCTGTTGAAGTTTGACAATAACGTAACATGTACTAGTAATTCAGTGGAAGAGGACACTACAAGGTCAAAGGACTGCACGTGGCCACAAAACACAGGACAGGCTGAGGTCGGAAACTAGTGTGGAAGCCTGAAGCTTCTGCACTCATTTTCCCCAAATCGCCACTGTATTATGTTTTCCTTCTGTAAATGAATCCTTTATTAAAAGGCAAATCTCGGTATATGATTCAACGCGCTCCCCTTCAGACGAGTCTTTATTATAAGTGGCATTTTAACAATAAAATTGTAAAATATTGCTAAATTGGTCCAAAAGGCCTGTTTTTATAATTGTTTACAAGTCGTGATCTCCCCCGTTCTCATTCTTTTCTGACTGAAGTGTATTTGTTTGATATACTCACTCGGTAATGCACCTCATCAGGCAGTTGAGCACCTAGTGTGACAAATGTATATTGACAATCATTGCCAATTTGTCAGAGTATTTCTTTCCTCTGTATATTACCAGAACATCTAACTACATCTACCATTACCGATTCAAATATGATATTTTATTATGTATTTACTTATACAGTACATGGGTCCTGAGATAGTATAGACCTCACAAAGCGCCCACATATCAGAAATTTGTACAGTAATGTCCAAGAATTTCCGACCGAATGGCTCACATAACAATGTGTCAGTTGCATTAATATTTTGTATTGTCCGGATCTGCGAAAAAAGGAACAATAGAAACAATTTAATTTTTAATGTTTTTCATTTCATGAAAGGGTGCAGTTTGAAAATAATTTACATATGTGAGGGTTAAAGTCTCTGACCGTCTGTGGGACTGTATCATTCCAATGTGTGTTTTTTTCTTTTTTTATTGGTACTAACCCTTTATTTTTTACATTTTAGCACGGTTTGAGAGAAGCTTAATCCCAAGTGGCCTTAAAAAATCCAGTTTTTGTGCTCCCTAGAAACACCTGCATAACTAGAGTCTCCCGGAGTTACCACGCCTCCTTAAGTACCCACTTTTTCTAGGTCCTGATTGGTGGAGCAATGTGTTTCTGGAAGCAGTAGCCATATCCAGGGAAAATGTCTTCTGGCTTCACAGGTATATTAAGATTGTTTACTTTGAGTAATGTAAAAGCTTGTTTTCCTGGAACCCCCTTTGAAAACGAAAACTCCCCCTACCTTCATATGTTACCTGCTGTAATAGGCTGCTAATCAACCACAATAAATATAACCTGCAGCCCTTCTGCAGCCCTGGAAAGCTCCGTATCACAAGTGTTCTAAGTGACCCTATCTGTGGGGCCTCCTGACTGTGAGGCTGCATGCTGACGACTTGCTCAAGGGCAGGACTATATTTGATGGCCCTGATGAAGCTTTTCTGGACTGCCTTACTAGCTTGACCTTGACTTCAAGGGAGCTACATGTAGCCTTAGGAGTCCAGAGGCATACCATGTAGTGCCAAAAAGCACACTCTACCACTCACCAAAGATCTGCACAGGGGAAGAAATATTCTGCCATGTTGGTTTTAGGTAGAGAGGGGAAAAGTAGGATTGTTTGCAGTGGGGCACAAAGGAAATGCTGAAAAGTGGGTAGGCTCACCCTCTGATAACTTTTATCTCATTGTCTAGGGAGTGGCCAAGAGTTTCCCTCTGCCATAGGTTGGCTCCATTTATAAATGTGGCATCCCCATTGCCCTCCTCAGAATACTTTCTGAATCTCTTGATTACAGAAACAAGCTGGATCTGCTGTCTATAACCGGAGAGGATGCTAGAAGACTGGAGCTCTCCATTTTGTATGAGGACCAAGTATTGGACATCAAGGGTTATACAGCTGACATACTGTTCAAGCTAAGGGACACAACAAGCTACAAGAGTCCTTCCTTGCAACTTCTCAACTGACCAGTTCCAACTGCTCCTGCCTTGGACCCCGTTTATGGTCCCTACTGGAGTGAGTCTTCACCCCCATGTGCTGCCCCCAAGTTCCTAGATCCTTTGCTGGTGTCAACGTGTACTGCTCCTAACCTTTCCTGTAACCTAGGACTTGCAACATTTTGGTTTCAAAGAGCTCCAGATGATAGGGACAAACCAACCAAGCTGATTAAAAAAAGGTGAGTTGGTAGTGGGCCACAGATTGAGGTCGCTTCTGCTCAGAACTTTTCCACAGCTTTTCTGAGCTCCTGCTAGAATTAATTAAACATCTTGGGCTGGATCAGCTGGTCAATACAGTCACTCATCTGACTGGACATAGGCTGGATGGAATTTTCTCTGATAATATATCACTGTCTTTTATAGAGACATTACCTCTTACATAGTCTTACCGTTTTGTGATTAAGTTTAAAATAAAATGTGCAGCCAAACTCTCTAAGACTCCAACCTCTCTTATAATGAGGAAGAGTCATCCATTGCATAAAATGTATTCCACCACTTTGAAAGGGACTCTTGCAGCCTCTTTGCCTATAATTACTAATAATTTTGACCAAGCCACAATTGATTATCACTAATGGCTAGATCTGGCTATCAGTCATTTAGCCCCTGAAAATGTCACAGCTAATAGGCAAGCCAGGCCATGGCAACCATGGCATTCCAATAAACTAAGATGGTTTAAACAGCTCTGCCATAGACAGGAGCAAAGATGGAGGCAGAACTAAGATCCAATGGAAAATAGTTTTATACACAGCAAATTAATGAGTACAAGGCTTTAAATTATAAAGAAAAACTGCCTATCATTTGCAGAAAATGAACACATCTAAAAATTCCACCAAAGAGCTACTCACAACTCTAAAGCAACTGTGGACGATATCAATAAGACCAATATCGACCAATCCCTGTGTAGCATCCTTTTTTCATGTGCAGGTTGAAAATATTTATATTATCTTCATGGCAAGGACTCAACAGGCCCCTTCACCTTCTGAGATGTATTGTCTGGAGGCTGAATAAGAAGGCCCATCTTAGAACCAAGATGGAAATGTCAGATCTCATACAGATCTACAACTTTGTAAATCATTTCCAGTCCTGACAGCTGATCAAATTCTGGACCTTCTCTCTTCGATAAAATTGACTCCTCTTGTCTTCCTAAGAATATGCAGTTAGCCCTAAAATAATATCTAGCCAGTTGATGAGCATTTTTAATGAAATGTTCAGCCATGTCTATTTCCCGAAGGCATGAAATGTAGCCTCTTTTCTACCATTACTTAAGAAGTCCAACCTGAGTCGTTTGGACCCCAAAAATTATCGGCCAATATCTTGCCTTCCTTTTCTGGGCTAAGATTGTAAAAAAGGCACTAAATACGGAATTGGCGTTATTTCTTGAACCCAATCACCTCTTAGAACCATCACAATTTGGTTTCAGGGATGAAGATAGCACCAAAGCAGCCTTGAAAGTTGCCTCAGAACAGCTGAGAGCCATCTCAGGTAAAGGATGCAATGGAGCATTAATCCTTCTGGATCTCTCGGCTGCATTTGATACAGTCAATCATTTCATATTGGTTGACCCCCCCACCTCTTAGTCATCAGGGGAACTGCACTTGCTCTTCTAATATAATTTCTATCAGAGAAAAAACAATTTGTGGCTATGAATGTCTCCTCAACCAGTTATTTTTCTTTGCCAGGACTTGTCCCTGAGTCCTACCATTTTCAATGTTTATACTACCCCTTTGGCTAGACTCATCAAAAAGTTTGGGCTGTCAGTGGTGGGTTACGCAGATGATACCCAGATCGTAGTCTCAGTATCTGGGAACCCAGAGGACTCGGCAAGCAGATTCCATTGCTTCATGCTGCAGATCAGCAATTGGTTGTCCAGTAACTGTTTAAAGTTGAGCACCTGGAAAACTTAAGTGCTCCTGCTGGGTAACAATACTTCTTTTTGGTCTCCGATATGGTGGCCATGGGAACTAGAGGCCAGATGTAGCAAAGTTTTGCGAGTCGGAAATGGGCCGATTCGCAATATGCGACTTCGCAAAATCCAAAATGGGATGCAAAAATCCCATTTCCGAAGTGCAAATAGCAATGCGAGCCATTACCGACTCGCAAAATTTGCGACCTGATTGTGTGACCCGCAAATAGGAAGTTGCAATTTGCGAATTGCAAACCATATGAAAAAGCAAGTCGCAAATTGCGACTAGTCGCAAAAAGCCCATTTTGCACACCCAAATTACCACTAAGTCAGAGCAGATGGTAACCAGAACCAAAGTATAAAAGGAGACCCAGAAGGCATCTGGGTTACTCAAAATGGCTGAACTGTATGTGATAGCATGGAGGAGGAGAGTCCTCGCTGCCAGTAGCGGAGGAGGAGGAGCCAGAGACAGGAGAGGATATACCGAACCAGGCAGACACTTTTCCAACAAACTGAGGATGAGATTTATGACAAATATAGACTGAGCAGTGCAGCAATATTAGAATTAATTGAACTACTCAATCCGCAGCTTCAACGACAGACAATGCGAGGCAGCGCCATCCCCACACATGTGCAAGTGCTATGCTCACTGCACATCTTGGCCTTGGGTAGCTATCAGGGGGTGATTGCTGTGGCAGGTGGGGTATCCCAAAGTACCCTCTCACAATTCTTCAGATGTTTCCTAGATGCCATACTCACACACATGTCCAGATACATATACCTACCCAGGAATGAGGCAGAAATTAACAGCACCAAGTTGGACTTCTACAGAATTGCCAGCTTCCCCCATGTAATAGGGTGTGTGGATGGGACACATATACAAATGTGCCCTCCTGCAAATCTGGAATATATGATCCATAATAGGAAATGTACCCACTCACTAAACATCCAGGTGGTATGCGACACCCATAATGTCATTACTGACATTGTAGCCAAATTTCCAGGGAGTACACATGACTCATACATATTCAGGCACAGTGGGATACACCAACGCCTAGAACGTGGGGAGTTTGGAGACGGATATCTATTAGGTATTGCTGAATACACCCTGAATCCATACATACAGGTCACTGTAGAAACCATCCATGCCCTGCTAACATTGCTTATTTTTGCCAAACAGGTGACAGTGCATATGCTCTAAGACCATGGATACTTACCTCATACCTAACACCTGGCAATGAGAAAGAGAGGCGATATAACAGTGCCCATTGGCGGACCATAACTGTCATCGAGAGGACCTTTGGATTGTTAAAGGCAAGATTCAGATGCCTCCACAAAAGTGGAGGTGCGCTCCAGTATGCCCCAGAAACAGCATTCAAGATCGTTGGCGCATGTGCAATCCTACACAACATTGCCACCAGACGTGGGCTACATCTCACCCCTGAAGACACAGATTTGGAGGATGAGGAGCAAGAGCTACCACACCGACAGCCTGGGGATAGAAGCATTGCCAATCAAGGCAGACAGAGACGGGACCACATTGCATCCCAATACTTTGGCAGGTACGTGGCAACTGTCACCACACTCACTGATGTCAGACTAACAGAGCCCAGTTGTGTAGTGGAACAAACAAAATCTTTTTATTAGTAAACTAAATGAAAGAAAAGTGATGTCCTTTAAAGTCTGTACATGTGCAAATGTAATGAGGACACATCAACATTATGTGCCTCATGACTCATGCTGTCTGATGGCTTACACCCTCCTCCTTGTGCGCCCAGCATGGCTCAGCCCAGGTGGGTCAGCTGACCCCTGCCGTGCACTTGCACTCCTTAACACACGGGTGTCACTGGCAGACACACTGCTTACTGTGGACCCATCCTCACTGTCCTGAGGGGTCTCACCTGTGCCCCTTGCCACCTGCCTAGCTTCCATCAAGTCCACTGCGTGGCTGATGTGGGCAAGTCCACGTGCCACATCCCCCGCAAAGTGGCCAAGTTCCACCTGTAAACTCACTGTCCGTCTGGACAGGCCAGTAGTGTTTGTTGCAAGACGCCCAATTGAAGCTGCCATGCGGTCGAAGCGTGCCACTGTGTGGCGCTCCCTGCGCCTTGCACTGCGTCTGTCTGCCACCAGTTCCATCACAAGTTGGCGGATGGCCTGCGTGAGATCGCCCACATTCTCACTCAGTCTAGTGAACTGCGTGTTCACTTCAGCCAGGCCATGGGTCATGTTGCTCTCCATCCTGTGCAATGTACTTGAGATTGACCTCAATTGTCTGTTTTGCAGGCGCTGACCGTTAAGGAGGGATGCCTCTATTCCTGCAATTACTGCCTCCCCTATTTTCTCCTGGGGCACCGCCAGGACTCTGCGTCTGCGCCTTTGTCGTGCTGCTGGCTCTGGACGACTTGCTGTGGGGCTGGTGCCAGGGGTCTTATGAGCTTCCCCCATTTCCTGCTCTTGTTCCTGAGGGGACTCTGGTGGTGTCCTGCTGGGCCCAGGAATTTCTGCTGCAGCCTCCTGCACTGTCTCTGGCCTGTTGTCTCCTCCCTGCATGTTGTCACTGCTGGGGTTGTCTAGAGGGAGACCTGTGGGACATAGGGAATACACTGTCAGTCTCTCACATCTGTTTTATGCCTCATAATAAACATTTGCCTATATGCTGACTACTGTACTACATTGCCCATAATGCACTATTCTAGTGGTTGCTATACTGGAATGGAGCTAGTCTGGTTGTGCCTGCTGCTGTGTACTGGGAGAGTGTGGATACTGCATTTGTAGGTGTGAATGCATATCTCATGGTACTCACTTTTGGATGTCCCTGGCGCAGAACTGTTCACTTCTCCCATTCCGAGTATGGCCTCAGGCTCCAGGGTCTGCTCCACCATTGCTTCCATGGCTGTGGGTGGTGGGCAGCGGATGGGCCTCCTCTGGTGACCCTCATTTCTCTGAGCCGCTCTGCTACCCTCTCCTGTGTCCTGGAGCGCAGGTCATACCACCTTTTTTTGATTCCCTCCAGGGTGCGGTGGCTTACCCCTATGGCATTATTCCGGTCCTGGATTTGCAGCCAAAGCTTTTTTTTTTCTGTGTCTTGGGCACTCAGGGCTGCCTTCCAAAACAGTTTGTCATGGTGCTGGCAGCATTCCCCTGTGAGCACCTCCAGTTCTTTGTCAGAAAACGTCAGTTTTCTTCTTCTCCCAGCACTGCCTGTTTCATCCATAGTAGCAGCAGGTCCTCTCTCCTGGGTGTTGCACAGCAGTTTGGAAAGGGTGTGGTCCTCTCTCCTCCCAGGTGTATTTGATGACTTCCTGGTTCTGATGTCATCACCAAGAGCCAGGAAGTGAATTTCCAAACTGTTATGCTGCACCAGCAGGCAATTTGCGGGCCCTACTCACAAAAAGCGACCTCGCTAGAAGCGAACTCGCAAAATGCGGTGCGACTTCATTTGCGAGTCGCAAATTGGTGTCACACTTTTTTCTTCGATCCCATTTTGCGAGTCGGATATTGCGATTCGCATTGAATCGCAATTTCCGACTTGCTATTTTTTTCCTACCTACATCTGGCCCAAGAATCCTTACTGACATTGATTCCTAAAGTAAAAATCTAAGGGACTGTTTTTGATGCCAAACTGTCATTTGGGAAGCAAATCAAAGCTCTTTGTCATAAATATCTTGAGGAAAAACTTTCGGTTTATTCTGCAAGATTTGCCGAAGTTTGTTGTCACCACTCTTGTGCTCTTGAAACTGGACTATTGCATTGCCTTATACATCAAAATGCAGCAGAGACTTTTAAACAACTTACAAGTCCTGCAGAATGGTGCTGCGCTCATGTTACTTGGGATTCCCAAGCATCAATCACCATCAGTCAGCATCACGGGCCTTAGTCCAGTGTCATTGGCTACTTACCTGAAAGTGCATTGAGTTCAAAGAATTATGGCCCTCATTACAACCCTGGCGGTCGGTGTTACAGCGGCGGTAATACCGCCAACAGGCTTGCTGTATAAAAAACGGGATTTGGACCCTGGCAGTTACCGCTATCCAACACCGCCACTTTGCAACACTGACCACCAGGGTGGTAACAGCTGCTGGGCTGGAGACTTCGGTCACCACATTCCCACCCTCGGAATTACGACCCGGCCTACAGCATGGTTTTCATGCCAAACTTACCGCCACGAAAACCATGGCGGTAGGCAATATCAGTGCCAGTGAATTCCTTCCCTGGCACTGATAGGGGTCTCCCCGACCCCTCCCCCCTCCCCAGAGTCCTCTACCACCCTCCCCCACCCGCTCCTGCCCCCACACATATACTCACCCACACGCGCACCCATATACACGCATGCACATACGCATATCCATCTCAACCCACGCATGCACACATACATACCCACACACCACAACACATACCAACGTGGCTTGTCACACACATGCAGCCACAACACACAACACTCACAATCACTCATTCACGCATGCATCCAACGCGACTCACATCTGCATGCACACATCCCAAAACATACACACACCCACCCCCACATACACACAACACTCCTCACCCCCCTCTCCGGTCAGAGAACCCGACTTACCTGCTTGAACAGGGTCCTACGGCTGGAGATGGTCAGCGGCGCTGCTGTCAGCAGCAGCACCCGCCAGGAAAACACCACCAGGCCGTATCATTGCTCATGATATGGTCGGCGGTGTTTTGCTGAAGTGGAGTGGCAGTGCTGCTGTCAGCAGCGATGCCTTACTGCCATCCATCGCCATGACCATCGGTGGTGTTCAGACAGATTTCTGGTGGAATACCGTTGGCGGTCATAATACAGGTTGCCAGCTGGTAGTCATGGCGGTAGGCAGTGAATACCGCCAATGTTGTAATTAGGGCCTATGTATTGTTTTTAAAGCTTTGAATGGCTCAGTTCCAGACTATCTAAAATGGAAGTTCACTTGGTACCTTCTGCCTAGAACTCTGTGACCCTTTCAGCCTACAAGGTGAAAATCCCTAGAATCAAAGGAGCTCTTTGGGGCAGCAGAATATTTCTACACTGTAAGGCTAAGCAGTGGAATCCCCTCCCACTACAGCTGAAGAAATTCACAGGCCTTCTTTCATTTAGGAAAGTCTTGAAGACATAATCAATAGGATTCTCTCAATCTGCTAAGTCTTGAATAATTTCCTGTTATTCTCCTTTCACTTTTTCTTTCATTGCTGGCAGCACCAAGATACCTTCGGGCAGGATCTCGCTATACAAAATAAATTTTCATTTAATTTAATTTCATTTTGCAGCAGTAAATCTGATTCAGCGCGAACCTCCAGAGAAGGCATCCAACCATGTTGGGTCTTCTTCAGCTATAGCCTGCAGCCTTGCCCTGCTCTAAGAATCTGATCTCCAAAGAAGAGCCTAAGTTAGAAGGTATAAATCTTCACTGTGCAAAAACACTCAAAGTATTTGGCCAGCAAGGGATCTTCTCAGGATGCAAAATTCAAATTCCTCCCACTGTGAGCTTTCCAATGAAAAGTCAACAGCTTTACCATTGATTATTTGACAACGTTTACCCCTCCTTGGTTACGACCTTCTGGCATTCCCCTCCTTCATTTCAGACACTAAGGCCCAGATTTATGTTATAGTGGCACAGCGCGGTGCTGCGCCACTTCAGAAACACAGAGCTGCACTATATTTAGAGGAATACACCGCCCCCTTGCGTTTCCCCTCTGCGTTGGTGCTGAATTAAGCTGCATAGCGCCAATGTATGTATCCTTGTACCATAGTGCAAGGATGTCTGCGTTGAGTGGATAGATTTTTTATGTGCAGGAAGGTGTCCCTTCCTGCACATAAACAATCATTGTAGGAGGCTGGACTGGCTTGTAGTGAGTACCAAGGGGTACTTACACCTTGCACCAGGCCCAGGTATCCCTTATTAGTGTAGAGGGGTGTCTAGCAGCTTAGGCTGATAGAAAAGGTAGCTTAGCAGAGCAGCTTAGGCTGAACTAGGAGACGAGTGAAGCTCCTACAGTACCACTAGTGTCATATGCACAATATCATAAGAAAACACAATACACAGATATACTAAAAATAAAGGTACTTTATTTTTATGACAATATGCCAAAAGTATCTCAGTGAGTACCCTCAGTGAGAGGATAGCAAATATACACAAGATATATATACACAATACCAAAATATGCAGTAATAGCAATAGAAAACAGTGCAAACAATGAATAGTCACAATAGAATGCAATGGGGGCACATAGGGATAGGGGCAACACAAACCATATACTCTATAAGTGGAATGCGAACCACGAATGGACCCCAAACCTATGTGACCTTGTAGAGGGTCGCTGGGACTGTAAGAAAACAGTGAGGGTTAGAAAAATAGCCCACCCCAAGACCCTGAAAAGTGGGCGCAAAGTGCACCTGAGTTCCCCAAAGAACACAGAAGTCGTGATAGGGGAATTCTGCAGGAAAGACCAACACCAGCAATGCAACAATGATGGATTTCCAGACGAGGGTACCTGTGGAACAAGGGGACCAAGTCCAAAAGTCACGATCAAGTCGGGAGTGGGCAGATGCCCAGGAAATGCCAGCTGTGGATGCAAAGAAGCTGCCACCAGATGGTAGAAGCTGAGGATTCTGTATGAATGACAAGGGCTAGAAACTTCCCCTTTGGAGGATGCATGTCCCACGTTGTGAAGAGTCGTGCAGAAGTGTTTTCCCACAGAAAGACCACAAACAAGCCTTGCTAGCTGCAAGGGTTGTGGTTAGGGTTTTTGGAAGCTGCTGTGGCCCAGGAGGGATCAGGATGTCACCAATTGCGTGAGGGGACAGAGGGGACGTCCAGCAAGACAAAGAGCCCATTCAGAAGCAAGCAGCACCCACAGAAGTGCCGGAACAGGCACTACAAAGTGGAGTGAATTGGTGCTCACCCGAAGTTGGACAAGAGAGTCCCACGCCGCCGGAGGACAACTCAGGAGGTCGTGCAATGCAGGTTACAGTGCCGGGGACCCAGGCTTGGCTGTGCATGAAGGAAATCCTCGGTGAGTGCACAGGAGCCGGAGTAGCTGCAAAACATGCGGTTCCCAGCAATGCAGTCTGGCGTGGGGAGGCAAGGACTTACCTCCACCAAACTTGGACTGAAGAGTCACTGGACTGTGGGAGTCACTTGGACAGAGTTGCTGAGTTCAAGGGACCTCGCTCGTCGTGCTGAGAGGAGACCCAGAGGACCGGTGATGCAGTTCTTTGGTGCCTGCGGTTGCAGGGGGAAGATTCCGTCGACCCACGGGAGATTTCTTCAGAGCTTCTAGTGCAGAGAGGAGGCAGACTACCCTCACAGCATGCACCACCAGGAAAACAGTCGAGGAGGTGGCAGGATCAGCGTTACAAGGTCGCAGTAGTCGTCTTTGCTACTTTGTTGCAGTTTTGCAGGCTTCCAGCACGGTCAGCAGTCGATTCCTTGGCAGAAGGTGAAGAGAGAGATGCAGAGGAACTCTGATGAGCTCTTGCATTCGTTATCTAAGGAATTCCCCAAAGCAGAGACCCTAAATAGCCAGAAAAGGAGGTTTGGCTACCTAGGAGAGAGGATAGGCTAGCAACACCTGAAGGAGCCTATCAGAAGGAGTCTCTGACGTCACCTGCTGGCCCTGGCCACTCAGAGCAGTCCAGTGTGCCAGCAGCACCTCTGTTTCCAAGATGGCAGAGGTCTGGAGCACACTGGAGGAGCCCTGGGCACCTCCCAGGGGAGGTGCAGGTTAGGGGAGTGCTCACTCCCCTTTCCTTTGTCCAGTTTCGTGCCAGAGCAGGGCTGAGGGATCCTTGAACCGGTGTAGACTGGCTTATGCAGAGATGGGCACCATTTGTGCCCATCAAAGCATTTCAAGAGGCTGGGGGAGGCTACTCCTCCCCAGCCCTGACACCTTATTCCAAAGGGAGAGGGTGTAACACCCTCTCTCTGAGGAAGACCTTTGTTCTGCCTTCCTGGGCCAAGCCTGGCTGGACCCCAGGAGGGCAGAAACCTGTCTGAGGGGTTGGCAGCAGCAGCAGCTGCAGTGAAACCCCTGGAAAGGCAGTTTGGCAGTACCCGGGTCTGTGCTAGAGACCCGGGGAATCATGGGATTGTCTCCCCAATACCAGGATGGCATTGGTGGGGCAATTCCATGATCATAGACATGTTACATGGCCATATTCGGAGTTGCCGTTGTGAAGCTACAGATAGGTAGTGACCTCTATGTAGTGCACGCGTGTAATGGTGTCCCCGCACTCACAAAGTCCGGGGAATTGGCCCTGAACAATGTGGGGGCACCTTGGCTAGTGCCAGGGTGCCCACACACTAAGTAACTTGGCACCCAACCTTTACCAGGTAAAGGTTAGACATATAGGTGACTTATAAGTTACTTAAGTGCAGTGTAAAATGGCTGTGAAATAACGTGGACGTTATTTCACTCAGGCTGCAGTGGCAGGCCTGTGTAAGAATTGTCAGAGCTCTCTATGGGTGGCAAAAGAAATTCTGCTGCCCATAGGGATCTCCTGGAACCCCAATACCCTGGGCACCTCAGTACCATATACTAGGGAATTATAAGGGTGTTCCAGTATGCCAATGTAAATTGGTAAAATTGGTCACTAGCCTGTTAGTGACAATTTGGAAAGAAATGAGAGAGCATAACCACTGAGGTTCTGATTAGCAGAGCCTCAGTGAGACAGTTAGTCATAACACAGGTAACACATACAGGGCACACTTATGAGCACTGGGGCCCTGGCTGGTAGGGTCCCAGTGACACATACAACTAAAACAACATATATACAGTGAAATATGGGGGTAACATGCCAGGCAAGATGGTACTTTCCTACACAACCCCCCCCCAAACGAAGGACAATAAGACTAGCCATGACCTGATGAGTCTTCATTGTCTAAGTGGAAATATCTGGAGAGTCCATCTGCATTGGAGTGGGTACTCCCAGGTCTATGTTCCACTGTATAATCCATTCCCTGTAGGGATATGGACCACCTCAACAATTTAGGGTTTTCACCTTTCATTTGTTTTACCCAAAGTAGAGGTTTGTGGTCTGTCTGAACAATGAAGTGAGTGCCAAACAGGTATGGCCTCAACTTCTTCAGTGCCCAGACCACAGCAAAAGCCTCCCTCTCTATGGCAGACCAACGCTTTTCTCTAGGGGTCAACCTCCTGCTGATAAAAGCAACAGGTTGATCCTGGCCCTCAGAATTAAGTTGTGATAAGACTGCCCCTACCCCTAATTCAGATGCATCAGTTTGGACAATGAATTTTTTGGAGTAACAGGGGCTTTTCAGGACAGGTGCAGAGCACATGGCCTGCTTCAGCTCCTCAAAAGCTTTCTGACAGCTAGCTGTCCATAATACTCTTTTAGGCATTTTCTTAGATGTGAGGTCATTAAGAGGGGCTGCAATGGAGCCATAGTTCTTTATGGACCTCCTGTAATACCCAGTGAGGCATAAGAAGGCTCTCACCTGGGTCTGAGTTGTAGGGGGAGCCCAATCCATAATAGTTTGGATTTTCCCCTGAAGTGGTGCAATCTGTTCTCCACCTACCAGGTGTTCCAGATAAACCACCTTTCCCTGCCCTATCTGGCACTTTGAAGCCTTGATAGTGAGGCCTGCCTTTTGCAGGGCCTCCAAAACTTTCCATAGATGGACCAGGTGATCATCCCAGCTGGAGCTAAAGACAGCTATATCATCTAGATATGCTGCACTAAAAGCTTCCAGCCCTTGCAGGACTGTGTTCACCAACCTTTGATAAGTGGCAGGTGCATTTTTCAATCCAAAAGGCATTACTGTGAATTGGTAATGGCCTCCAATGGTTGAAAATGCAGTTTTTGCTTTTGCATCTTCTGATAACTTGATCTGCCAATACCCTGCAGTCAAATCAAAAGTGCTTAGATACTTGGCAGATGCCAGTGTATCTATTAGCTCATCTGCCCTGGGTATAGGGGGAGCATCAGTTTTGGTTACCTGGTTGAGACCTCTATTGTCTACACAAAACCGCATTTCCTTCTTTCCATCCTTGGAATGAGGGTTTGGTACAAGTACCACAGGAGAGGCCCATGGACTTTCAGAGTGCTCAACCACTCCCAGTTCAAGCATTTTCTGCACTTCTTGCTTTATGCAGTCTCTGACATGGTCAGGCTGCCTATAGATCTTACTTTTGACAGGCAAGCTGTCTCCAGTATCTATAGTGTGCTCACACCAAGAAGTGGTGCCTGGCACAGTAGAGAAGAGCTCAGAAAACTGACCCAGGAGATTTATGCAGTGGTCTTTTTGATCAGCAGTAAGACAATCTGCCAAAACTACACCTTCCACTAGAGCATCTTGTTCTGTGGAAGAGAAGAGATCAGGGAGAGGGTCACTCTCTTCTTCCTGTCCCTCATCTGTTGCCATGAGCAGGGTGAGATCAGCCCTGTCATAGTAGGGTTTCAGGCGATTGACATGGAGCACCCTAAGGGGACTCCTGGCAGTGCCTAAGTCAACTAAGTAGGTGACTTCACCCTTCTTTTCAACAATGATGTGGGGTCCACTCCATTTATCTTGGAGTGCTCTTGGGGCCACAGGCTCCAAGACCCACACTTTCTGCCCTGGTTGGTACTGAACCAAAACAGCCTTCTGGTCATGCCAATGCTTTTGGAGCTCTTGGCTGGCCTGAAGGTTTTTACTGGCCTTTTTCATGTACTCAGCCATCCTAGATCTTAGGCCAAGTACATAATCCACTATGTCTTGCTTTGGAGCTTTTAAAGGTTGTTCCCAACCCTCCTTAACAAGTGTTAGAGGACCTCTTACAGGGTGTCCAAATAGGAGTTCAAAGGGGCTGAAGCCCATTCCTTTTTGGGGTACTTCCCTGTAGGCAAAAAGGAGGAAAGGTAACGGGATATCCCATCTCCTGCGGAGTTTTTCAGGGAGTCCCATAATCATGCCTTTGAGAGTTTTGTTAAATCTCTCCACCAGTCCGTTTGTTTGTGGATGATAGGGTGTGGTGAACTTGTATGTCACACCACATTCCTTCCACATGGCCTTTAAGTAAGCAGACATGAAATTGCTTCCCCTGTCTGATACCACCTCTGTTGGGAAGCCCACCCTGGAAAATATTCCCAGGAGGGCCTTTGCCACTGCAGGAGCTGTAGTGGTCCTTAGAGGAATTGCTTCAGGATATCTGGTGGCATGGTCCACTACCACCAAGATAAACCTATTGCCTGAAGCAGTAGGAGGGTCAAGGGGGCCAACTATGTCAACCCCTACCCTTTCAAAGGGAACCCCAACCACAGGCAGTGGGATAAGGGGTGCCTTTGGAGTGCCACTTGTCTTGCCACTGGCTTGACAGGTTTCACAGGACTTACAAAATTCCTTTGTGTCCTCTGACATTCTAGGCCAATGAAACAAGGGGACAAGCCTGTCCCAAGTTTTCATCTGCCCCAAATGTCCAGCTAAGGGAATGTCGTGGGCTAGAGTTAGGAGGAACTTTCTGTACTCCTGAGGAATCACCAATCTCCTGGCAGCTCCAGGTTTTGGATCCCTTACTTCAGTGTACAAAAGGTTATCCTCCCAGTAAACTCTGTGAGAGTCACTGACATCCCCATTTGCTTGTTTGACAGCTTGCTGCCTTTGACCCTCTAGTGTGGGACAGGTATGCTGTGCCACACTCAGCTCCTCCCTGGCAGGCCCCCCTTCACCCAAAAGCTCAGCAGTGTCTGCTTCCAGCTCCTCTGGTGTAGGTTCTGCACAGGGTGGAAAATCTTCTTCCTCAGAAGTTGAATCCACTGTAGAGGGAGGGATAGTAGGTAGTGTTTTACCTTTATTAACCCTAGCTTTAAGGAGCACTTGGTCCATTCTTCAAGGATCCAAGTCACCCTGTCCTTTTTGGTTTTTGGCCTGAGCCCTTGTCAAAGCAAAAATATGCCCAGGAATGCCCAGCATTGCTGCATGAGCCTCCAACTCCACTTCTGCCCAAGCTGATGTCTCTAAATCATTCCCTAATAGACCGTCTACAGGTAAATCTGAGGCAACCACAACTTTCTTTGGACCAGTAACCCCCCCCCCCAGTTGAGATTCACAACAGACATGGGGTGGCTAAGAGTGTTGTTATGAGCATTGGTTACTTGGTACTGGTGAACAAGTAGGTGTTGTTCAGGGTGGACCAGTTTCTCTATTACCATTGTAACACTGGCACCTGTGTCCCTGTAGGCCTGAACCTCAACACCATTTATTAGGGGTAGTTACTTGTACTTATCCATGTTAAGGGGACAAGCAACCAAGGTGGCTAAATCAATAGCCCCTTCAGAGACTAACACAGCCTCTGTGGTCTCCCTAATTAGACCAACCCCAACTAAGTTACCAAAAGTGAGCCCAGCTACTCCCTTGGATTGGCTATTAGTAGGTGTGCTCCCACCACCACTGCTATTACTAGGGGCACTAGGTGTAGCAGCAGGGGTTGTAGTGGTGGGAGGCTTGGTGCTTTTCTTTGGACAACTGGGATCTGTTGTCCAATGGCCTTTTATTTTACATAAATAGCACCATGGTTTCTTTTCTTTGTTTTGATTTGAAGAGGATTTGGGCCCCCACCAGAGTGTTTTTGTGGGCCTGATGAAGACTCATTTTTAGATTTGTCCCCAACCTTGTCAGAAGACTTACCATCCTTCTTCTTGCCATCTTTGTCACCTCCTGTATGAACTTTTCTGTTCACCCTTGTTCTGATCCATTTGTCTGCCTTCTTTCCCAATTCTTGGGGAGAGGTCAGATCAGAGTCCACCAGGTACTGGTGTAACAAATCAGACACACAATTATTAAGAATATGCTCTCTCAGGATTAAGTTATACAGTCTTTCATAGTCAGCAACTTTACTGCCATGTAACCACCCCTCCAAGGCCTTCACTGAATGGTCAACAAAGTCTACCCAGTCTTGTGAACACTCCTTTTTGGTTTCTCTGAACTTCATCCTGTACTGTTCAGTGGTTAAGCCATAACCATCTAGGAGTGCATTCTTAAGAACTGTAAAATTATTGGCATCACTTTCCTTTACAGTAAGGAGCCTATCCCTACCCTTTCCACTGAAAGATAGCCATAGGATAGCAGCCCACTGCCTTTGAGGGACCTCCTGAACAACACAGGCCCTCTCAAGTGCAGCAAACCACTTGTTAATGTCATCCACCTCCTTGTAAGGGGGAACAATCTTGTGCTGATTCCTAGAATCATGCTCTTTTGCAGGATGACTATTTGGAATACTGCTGCTGCCAGCATGGGTTTCAAAACCCAATTTCTGTCTTTCTCTTTCTATCTCTAAGGACTGCCTATCTAAATCCAGCTGTTGCTTCTTGAGCTTCAGCCTGGATTGTTCCACTCTCAATCTATTGAGCTCCCTTTCTAACATTCTGTCATCAGGGTGGGTGGGTTGGGCATGTCTTGAAACAGAAGAATGGTGAGAATGAACAGAAGGAGACCTGGCCCTAACAGATGGCACACTAACTTTCTGGGCTACAGAAGTGACACTTCTACTGTGATGAGAAACAACACTATTACTGTGATGTGAAGCAACACTCTTACTGTGATGTGAATTCACATCAGTACCAGCTATGCTAGGTGGCCCGCTAAGGGGCAGGTTGGAAAGATTCCCTCCCAAATCTTTTGCTAGGGGTGCCCCAGAATCAGAATGGGAACCATCAGCTAATTTCTCACCAGAAGTGCCAACAAAAGTCTTGTCTTGTTCAACTAGCATGTTAACTAATAGTTCTCTAGAGGGGTTCTTCCCTACCCCTAAACCTCTTTCTACACAGAGACTCCTTGCTGCCTTCCAGCTAAGGTGGTCATAAGCAGTCTTGGACAGATCAACAGTTTGGCCTGTGCCAGACATTTTAGAAAGTGTTTAAGGGATAGAAAAAGAGAGAACAAAGTTTTCAGAACTTTTTTAAAGGACAGAAAAAAAACTTTTAAAACTTTTAAAGAACTTTTTGAAAGTTTAGAGGTACTTTTCAGCACTTAGTAAAGAAGTGAGAGAAGAAAAGCAAAACTTTTTGGTTAGGTGTACATACACTGAACTTGTTTTGTATATTTTTCTCTTATGAAAAGTACAATGACAAAAGTGGTAAGTAGTTGCAAAGTACTTATCCCACCGCTGCACAACCAATGTAGGAGGCTGGACTGGCTTGTAGTGAGTACCAAGGGGTACTTACACCTTGCACCAGGTATCCCTTATTAGTGTAGAGGGGTGTCTAGCAGCTTAGGCTGATAGAAAAGGTAGCTTAGCAGAGCAGCTTAGGCTGAACTAGGAGACGAGTGAAGCTCCTACAGTACCACTAGTGTCATATGCACAATATCATAAGAAAACACAATACACAGATATACTAAAAATAAAGGTACTTTATTTTTATGACAATATGCCAAAAGTATCTCAGTGAGTACCCTCAGTATGAGGATAGCAAATATACACAAGATATATGTACACAATACCAAAATATGCAGTAATAGCAATAGAAAACAGTGCAAACAATGTATAGTCACAATAGAATGCAATGGGGGCACATAGGGATAGGGGCAACACAAACCATATACTCTAGAAATGGAATGCGAACCACGAATGGACCCCAAACCTATGTGACCTTGTAGAGGGTCGCTGGGACTGTAAGAAAACAGTGAGGGTTAGAAAAATAGCCCACCCCAAGACCCTGAAAAGTGGGTGCAAAATGCACCTAAGTTCCCCAAAGAGCACAGAAGTTGTGATAGGGGAATTCTGCAGGAAAGACCAACACCAGCAATGCAACAACAATGGATTTCCAGACGAGGGTACCTGTGGAACAAGGGGACCAAGTCCAAAAGTCACGATCAAGTCGGGAGTGGGCAGATGCCCAGGAAATGCCAGCTGTGGATGCAAAGAAGCTGTCACCGGATGGTAGAAGCTGAGGATTCTGTACGAACGACAAGGGCTAGAAAATTCCCCTTTGGAGGATGGATGTCCCACGTCGTGAAGAGTCGTGCAGAAGTGTTTTCCCACAGAAAGACCGCAAACAAGCCTTGCTAGCTGCAAGGGTCGCGGTTAGGGTTTTTGGATGCTGCTGTGGCCCAGGAGGGACCAGGATGTCACCATTTATGTGAGGGGACAGAGGGGGCATCCAGCAAGACAAAGAGCCCACTCAGAAGCAAGCAGCACCCGCAGAAGTGCCGGAACAGGCACTATGAAGTGGAGTGAATCGGTGCTCACCGAAGTTGCAGAAGAGAGTCCCACGCTGCCGGAGGACAACTCAGGAGGTCGTGCAATGCAGGTTAGAGTGCCAGGGACCCAGACTTGGCTGTGCATGAAGGAAATCCTCGGTGAGTGCACAGGAGCCGGAGTAGCTGCAAAACACGCAGTTCCTAGCAATGCAGTCTGGCGTGGGAAGGCAAGGACTTACCTCCACCAAACTTGGACTGAAGAGTCACTGGACTGTGGGAGTCACTTGGACAGAGTTGCTGAGTTCAAGGGACCTCGCTCGTCGTGCTGAGAGGAGACCCAGAGGACTGGTGATGCAGTTCTTTGGTGCCTGCGGTTGCAGGGGGAAGATTCCGTCGACCCACGGGAGATTTCTTCTGAGCTTCTAGTGCAGAGAGTTGGCAGACTACTCCCACAGCATGCACCACCAGGAAAACAGTCGAGAAGGCGGCAGGATCAGCGTTACAAGGTCGCAGTAGTCGTCTTTGCTACTTTGTTGCAGTTTTGCAGGCTTCCAGCGCGGTCAGCAGTCGATTCCTTTGCAGAAGGTGAAGAGAGAGATGCAGAGGAACTCTGATGAGCTCTTGCATTCGTTATCTAAGGAATTCCCCAAAGCAGAGACCCTAAATAGCCAGAAAAGGAGGTTTGGCTACCTAGGAGAGAGGATAGGCTAGCAACACCTGAAGGAGCCTATCAGAAGGAGTCTCTGACGTCACCTGCTGGCCCTGGCCACTCAGAGCAGTCCAGTGTGCCAGCAGCACCTCTGTTTCCAAGATGGCAGAGGTCTGGAGCACACTGGAGGAGCTCTGGGCACCTCCCTGGGGAGGTGCAGGTCAGGGGAGTGGTCACTCCCCTTTCCTTTGTCCAGTTTTGCGCCAGAGCAGGGCTGAGGGATCCCTGAACCGGTGTAGACTGGCTTATGCAGAGATGGGCAACATCTGTGCCCATCAAAGCATTTCCAGAGGCTGGGGGAGGCTACTCCTCCCCAGCCCTGACACCTTATTCCAAAGGGAGAGGGTGTAACACCCTCTCCCTGAGGAAGTCCTTTGTTCTGCCTTCCTGGGCCAAGCCTGGCTGGACCCCAGGAGGGCAGAAACCTGTATGAGGGGTTGGCAGCAGCAGCAGCTGCAGTGAAACCCCGGGAAAGGCAGTTTGGCAGTACCCTGGTCTGTGCTAGAGACCCGGGGAATCATGGGATTGTCTCCCCAATACCAGGATGGCATTGGTGGGGCAATTCCATGATCATAGACATATTACATGGCCATATTCGGAGTTACCATTGTGGAGCTACACATAGGTAGTGACCTATATGTAGTGCACGCGTGTAATGGTGTCCCCGCACTCACAAAGTCCGGGGAATTGGCCCTGAACAATGTGGGGGCACCTTGGCTAGTGCCAGGGTGCCCACACACTAAGTAACTTGGCACCCAACATTTACCAGGTAAAGGTTAGACATATAGGTGACTTATAAGTTACTTAAGTGCAGTGTAAAATGGCTGTGAAATAACGTGGACGTTATTTCACTCAGGCTGCAGTGGCAGGCCTGTGTAAGAATTGTCAGAGCTCCCTATGGGTGGCAAAAGAAATGCTGCAGCCCATAGGGATCTCCTGGAACCCCAATACCCTGGGTACCTCAGTACCATATACTAGGGAATTATAAGGGTGTTCCAGTATGCCAATGTAAATTGGTAAAATTGGTCACTAGCCTGTTAGTGACAATTTGGAAAGAAATGAGAGAGCATAACCACTGAGGTTCTGATTAGCAGAGCCTCAGTGAGACAGTTAGTCATAACACAGGTAACACATACAGGGCACACTTATGAGCACTGGGGCCCTGGCTGGCAGGGTCCCAGTGACACATACAACTAAAACAACATATATACAGTGAAATATGGGGGTAACATGCCAGGCAAGATGGTACTTTCCTACAATCATCCATAGAATTTTACTTCTTGTATGTGCGCTGTAGAATGCGTGGAAAATTCAGACATGCTGTGCGAAGGGTCCACATTGAGAACAGGTGCTCTGTCAATTTTTCGGACACACACACAGCCTGGACTTTCCCTCATAGACTACCAGCTTCCACTTCTAAGGGCCCAGGGACTGGATTTGGCATTACTTAGCAAGTCAGGACTCTTAGAACAAGGGCCCAGGCACTGGCAGATGAAGTCTGTGATGTCCCTCAACAGGGGGCAAGCTCAGTCCAGGCCCGTGGAGAAACTTCACAAGCAGAATTTCAGAAAGCAAAGTCCAGTCCTTTCACTTTCAAGGCAGAAGGAGAAGCAGCAGGCCAGCACAGCAAAAATCAACAGGCAGATTGGAAGGTCCTCCTCAAGCATCAAGCTCTTCCCCCTCGCAGAGGTTCCTCTTGATCCAGAAGTAATCTGTCTGGAGTTTGGGGTCCACTACGTATTCTCATTTCTGCCTTTGAAGTAGGCAAACTTCAAAGGGAAGTCTTTGTAGTGCATAAGACCCTGCCTCTTCCTTGCCCTGTCCCAGATACACACTAGGGGGTTGGAGACTGTATTGTGTGAGGGCAGGCACATCCCTTTAAAGTGCAGGTGTCAGCTCCTTCCTTCCACTCTAGCTCAGGTCGACTCATCGGGACATGCAGGACACACCTCAGCTCTATTTGTGTCACTGTCTAAAGTAAATTCATAAGCAGTTCAAAAGGCGTGTATTCAGTAGCCAGGCAGAGGCACAGAATATTTAAGCAAGAAAATACCCACTTTCTAAAAGTGGCATTTTCAAACTGACAATCTAAAAGCAAACAATGAATATGGCAGTATTTCACTGTCAGGACATGTAAAACACAACAGTACATGCCCTCATGCCCTACCTTTTAAGCACAGTGCACCCTGCCCATGGGCCTGCCTTTGGCCTACCTTAGGGGTGACTTACATGTAGTAAAAGGGAAGGTTTGGGCCTGGCAAGTGAATTCACTTGCAGGTCGAATTGGCAGTGCAAAACTGTACACAGAGACACTGCAGTGGCAGGTTCGAGACATGTTTACAGGGCTACCCATGTGGGTGGCCCAAAGTGTGCTGCAGGTCCATTAGTAGCATTTAATTTACAGGTCCTGGGCACCCATAGTGCACTTTACTAGGGACCTATTAGTAAATCAAATGTGCCAATCATGGAACAAAAATACCAATTTCTTTTAGACAGAGAGCACCTGCACTTTAGCTCTCGTTAGCAGAGGTAAAGTGCCCAGAGTCGTAAAGCGGACAAAAACAGGTCAGAGAAAATAGGAGGAAAAAAGAAAAATGTTTGAGGGTGACCCTGCAAAAAGGGCTAGATCCAACACCCATGTATTGCTAGTGTAGTGCTGTGGGAGGAGTTTGCCTTAGTTAGTTTGGGTGATAAAGCAGAGATGACTCTTTTGTCCCTGAGTGATATGGTCCATAAAGTTGCATACCTAATAACACTAAGAAGTACAAGTAGTGGCTCACAATCAATTAGCAGATGGTGGAGGCATTGAGAGACACAAATGCCACTATGACTAGTGTTATGTGTCATCTGCTGTTCTCAGAGCAGGTTATCCCTGATGTGGTTCACCTGGATGTGACAGCTGACAATTAAGTAAGCCATTATACTGTCATTTTGGTTTTCCTAGAGTGGGGTGGAGTCTCTAGTTATATGACAGTGGGTGTGAGCCCAGCAATGTCTGTAGATTGACTTTTTTGGAATGGCCTACAGCACACTATCACAAAAGAAGAGGTTGTTGAGATTTGTTGAGTGGGTGCTCATTACCACACGATCCATAGAGCCCATCAGGGAGTCAGAAGGATCCTGACCCTGAAACAGTGGTCCATGTGTCTGCCAGGATGAGGAGAGGCAGAAAGCAGCATGGGAAACCTCTCTGAAGTTGCCACAGTCTGGAACAAATCTGAACCTAATGGTTAGGCCCTAGAGCCTGCAGGGCAAGACATTACTGCCTTGGGAGATCTTCTTGAGCTAGTCGGGTGGCAAGCTACAGGAGGACCATTCCAGCCAGAGTTCTGCAAGATGCAGCACCAGTGTCCCACTCTTGAGGGCCTACAGGGCAAGCCGTAGCACAGGCCAATGTTATGTTATGTCATATTATGTGTATTTGTAAAATGCGCTATCATCTTTTATCACCTATTGTGATCACCACATTGATTGGATGTATGGTCTTTTGTACAGTGAGCTAAAGGTCTCTGGGCCTGGCTCAACTAAAGTGTTGGTAGTACCCCAGTGCTATTGGGCCTTCCTAATGGAGTTGGCTCATGATAGTCCTACCGCAGGGCATCTGGGGAAGGCCAAAACATTGACTGCCTGGCCACCCTCTTTTACTTGTTAAAGATGATGGGTAAATCAGAAGTTTCTGTAGGCTCTGTGTTACCTGCAGGTAAGTGGTAAGTCAGCAGTTCTCCTGCAAAGATGGGTGTTGATATTGTTGTACCTCTGGACCTCAAGACAGCCTTAGACAACAGGTTCAACCTGGCCATTGTGGATCATGACACAAGGTAACCCAAGTACATACTCCTAAGACAGTGACACTGTCCATGGTGGTCAGGGCACTGATGTGAATCTTTAACCATGTAGGTTTCCCCAAGGAGGTTCAGTCTGACAGGGGCACCAACTTCATGTCTACCTACCTGAAAGCCATGTTGGATGAGTGGGCATAATCTACAAGATCTCCACAGCATACCATCTCCAAACAAAGTTAAGAGGTTCAGAGCCCATGAGATGTAAGGAGACCATCCTGTGCCATGCCTGCTATTTGCCGACAGGGAGAGGTGTTACAGGAGGGAGTGGAGTACCACCCCTTTGAACTTCTGTTCAGTGGGACCTCATTCAATGGTTAACCAAATTTGATGATATCTTTCTAGAGCTTAACCATGATTGCACTCAAAGTGAACGTAGGATCCGGCCTACAGTGATCATAGACTATCATTGGTGGTTAGCACCTTTTGGGGGATATTTTCACATACAACTTTAAAAACTCATGCATCTGGGGCCAGATGTACAAAAGTTTTTAACAGTCACCAATGGAGAATCAGGCCATTTGCGACTGCTAAAAAGCATTTACCCATGAACCACACCCATTTTGCGATTCGGTAACCTGTTACCGAATTGCAAAATGGGTTAGTGATTTGGTATTAGGAAGGGGCGTGTTAACGGTGTCCCTTCCTATTAGCAACTCGAAGGGGGAATTATGAAAGTTTTGTGACTGGAATGCGGTCGCAAAACATTTCCAATTTATCACCCACTTCAACTTGATGGCAACCCATTCACATAAGGGAAGGGGTCCCCATGTTCCTCTGCCTATTCCTAAAAATGAAAAGCAAACTCTTCAGTTTTCTTTTTGAAACACATCCCATTTTCATCTAAGGAAAATAGGCTGCATTTAAAAAAAATGCTTTATTAAAAAAGGCAACCACAGACATGGTGGTCTGCCTACCCCAGGAGACCACCATCCCTGTGAATTTGGCCATTCACAATGAGTTGCAAATTGCAACCTGCCTCATGAATATTGATGAGGCAGGTCCATTTACGACCCACTGGGAATCGCTAAATGTGTCTGAGACACATAGGTACAACTCAGTTTGCAAACTGAAATGTTAGTACATCTGGCCCTAGGTTCTCTTTATTGGATTTTTGTCACTTTGGTCATTTTATTTGTTACAATGTACTCTGTTTTTATAATTTTGCTTTGTATTTTCGTTGTTTGGTGTTTACTTTATTACTGTTTTGGTACTGCAAAATACTTTACACATTGCCCTAACGTAAGTCTGTCTGCCCTGTGCCTTAGCTCGCAGGCATTTAGCTTAGGTTAATTTAGTGACTTTTGGGGTTCACCTTGATGCTATATTATTAATTTTTCTTTAGGTGGACAACTACACAACTCGGTTAACAATGCACTGTCTTACAATCAAGCACTTAAATACAGGCGTCCTCAGTATTTGTCAGTATTCAAATTAGGTTGAGGAACACAGGAACATTATACATGATTAGTCTAGCTGAAAAATATGGGCACATGTCATTATGTATAACATGCATGAGAGCACTGTAAAATGTGGACAGTATTTTCAACATCACAGTGCAAATGATTGCTTCTAGAACAAGAAGAATTTCGATGTCTGTTTATTTTAACAAGGCTTAACGTCATATAGTGGTCATCCTCTTGTGATTGCCTGTTTCCTCTTTCATTTTTATTTTGGTTATCCATTATTTTCAGTGTATTTAGAATATTCACATCACATCACTTTCAGTGTGCTACATATCATATAAGTGTGATTCTTGGGCTGGAATATAATTTCCTAACAAGATGATTGCTCATTACTGATTACTCTTACCTCAGTAAGTTTTCTTCGTGTTATCCCTACAGTAAGTGACATGTATCAAGTTCCACTGAATTAAATCAATAAAAGAAACCAGACAAAACCTATTAAATATTTTTGCATGGAGCAAAGCTGAATTAACAATGCAGTGTCTATGCTTAGGTTCACTTTAGTAATCACAACATGTCACGTTTAGTTAAAGTTAGCTCACGGATTCCAGTAAATTGAACACTGGAGTATGGTATTTTCATTAGTATTTTCTTTTAAAACAATACATTAGGAAAGGACAGCGTATGGGATGCTGTGCTCAGGTCTATTATTGGCACATTGGGTGTTAGAGCTACAGCCTTAGGATGTTCTTTCCCACAATATTTTGCTTACCTCCTCAGTTTTTCTGATCACATTTTTGCTGGTATAAAAACTTAAATGCTACTTCTGGGCCTGCAGTACTGATTGTGCAACCCACGTAAGTAGCCTTTTAAATATGTCTCAGGTCTGCCAGTGCAAAGCTTGTGTGTGCAATTTTACACTTCCATGCCAATCTGGAAAATGAACCCGATAGCCAGGCCCAAACCTTCCCTTTTTGTACACATAAGTTACCCCTAAGGTAGGCCCTGGGCAACCAAAAAGGCAGGATGCAGCATATTTAAAACGCAGGACAGGTACTTTTAGGTTTTATATGTCCTGGTACTGAAAAACTCCCAAAGTCATTTTTCACCATAGCAAAGCCTATCTCTACCATAGGATAACATTGGGATTATTTTATGCATTTTATAAGTGTAATTCACAATCTGAAAGAGCTAAACGTTTCGCGTTTGGTGTCTCTGGGATCACAATAAAAAATCACACTTATGGTGAAGTTGGATTTTAAATTGCAGTTCTGAAAATGCCTCTTTTAGAAATTTGATATTTTCTAGCTTCAGCCATTTGGTGCCTGCTGCCTGTTTCTGGTCACTTGTCTAGAGTGGGTGACAGCTGGGCTTTGTGTATTCCCTCTAGACAGCCATGTGCGCTTAGGTTTGACTTGATGGGACATCCTGGGAGGAGGGGAGAGAGGAGCTGGAGCCAGCCTTACTTACACCCGAATAGGCTGTGTTCTGTCCCCACACTTAGGGCTGCATAACCCCATGTAGTGAGTCTGGAGAAAGGTACGAAGGGCTGGACCTCTGTGCATACAAATGCCTGTCTTTGACAACCCCCCACTTCAAAGCTTCAACTGGGTATAAGTGCTGGACCTCTGACTCCACCAACTCAGTACACTTCTGGTCCTATTAATACTGTGCCAGGATGTAGGACTGCTGTGCTTCTAAAGGACTTATGAACAGTTGCTTTACTGGACTCCTGCCTTGCTGTGCTGCTGCCTTCTGTACCCCTGCCTGGGTGAGAAGGGCTGGACTTGCCCCTCTTTCACCCAGAGTGACTGGGAGAGTTTGCTGGATGGCCACCTAATCTGAAGTGTCAGGGCCGTAAAAGACTTCCAACCACCCTCCTCCTGCAACTGGACTCTGCCCTGCCAGGTGGTGCCAACCCAGTCTGGGACTCTTGGAAGTGGGCCTAAAGTCTGCTCCGGCAGAGCCAATGGATCCTCTGCTACAGGAGTAGAATTGGCGCATCACCGCTGTTGCATGGAACAGAACCAGCTTATTGCCTTGGGAACCACCACTGCGATGCTTCTCCTGGTGCAAGGTCCTTTCATCCCCGTTTATATATCCTGATACTGAAAAACTCCCAAAGTCATTTTTCACTACAGCAAGGCCTGTCTCTCCCATTGGATAACACCAGGATTACCTTAGTACATCTTATAGGTGTAATTTACAATCTGTAAGAGATAATCCTTTCGAGTTTAATGTCTCTGGAATCACAATTTAAAATCACAACTGATTGTGAAGTTGGATTTTAAATTGCAATTCTGAAAATGGCACTTTTAGAAAGCTGATTTTTTCTGACTTTAGCCATTTGGTGCCTGCTGCCTGTCTCTGATCACTTGTCTGGAGTGGGTGACAGCTGGACTTTGTGTATTCCCTCTAAACAGCCACACACAATGGGTACTTAAATTTGACTTGATGGGTCATCCTGGGAAGCTGGGAGGGAGGAGCTGGAGCCAGCCTCACTCATACCTGAAAAGGCTGTGTTCTGTCCCCACACTCGGGGTTGCATGACCCCATATTAGGGTGAGTCTGGAGACAGGCAGGAAGGGCAGGACCTCTGTGCATTCACAGGCCTGTCTTTGACATCTCCCCCACTTCAAAGCATCAACTAGGTATAAGGGATGGACCTCTGACTCCACCAACTCAGTACACTTCTGGAACTATGATACTCTCCCAAGAATTAGGACTGCTGTGCTTCTAAAGGACTGCTGAACTGTTACTTTGCTGGATTCCTGCCTTGCTGTGCTTCTGCCTTATGTTCCCCTGCCTGGGTGAAAAGGACTGGACTTGCCTCACTTGTACCCAGAGTGACTCTAAGGGGTTGCTGGCTGGCCACATAATGTGATGTCTCAGGGATGTAAAAGACTTCTAACCAACATGCTCCTGCACCTGGACTCTACCCTGCCAGGTGGTACCAACCCAGTCCTGGACCCTTGGAAGTGGGCCTAAGGTCTTCGCTCCGGCAGAACTTGAGACATCCTCTGCTACAGGAGCAAAATTAGCGCATCACTGCTGTTACATGGAACACAACCAGTACATTGCCTTCAGAACAATCGCTGTGATGCTTCTCCTTGTGCACAGGCTTTTCACTCATCGAAACAACACATAGCCTTGACTGCACAACACCTTCTTGACGCCAGTATTCTCATAGCAAACCTCATCGCAGGCATGGGCACCTTGATCCACAGCATACATGCAGGTGGAACCCCCAACCTAACTCTTCTGTATCTCTGATCTGATACATTGCTGCTGCATGGAGATAACTGATGTATCAACTCTACTGAATCGTCTGGAACAGGCACAACACTCTGCAAACCAGGATTTAAGGTACTTCGGTTCAGTGGGCCTAACTGGGTCCCTGTTGCCAGCCCGTGCTGCATCACATTCGGTCTGAACTCCTGACTTTGTCCAGGTCCGGTGCAACCAGAAACCCCTGGTTCGAGCTCCTTACATTGAAGCACTATTTTACAGTTTATTCTTTAAAAATTAATACCTCAAGTAAGACTTATTGGATTTTTGTCATTTTAGTCATGTTTTATTTAATGAAATCTTATTCTGTTTTTCTTAACTGGTGTGGTTTATTTTTGTGTGGTGTGTTCAGTGTTTTACTTTTAGAAGTGTTGCATAAATACTTCAAATACTTCCTTTAACCCCTTCAGTGCCAGGCACTCATCTAGCTATTAGTTCACCTTGGTACACTTCACAGTATAAAATCAATATATATTAATAACAATTATTCAGTCTTCAATCCTCTCAACTGAATTTGCTTTAATGATCATCTGGCCTTGTAATATCACCAATACTTCCAAATTCTTTAAGTGGTTCTTTTATTTTATTTCTTTTATTTCCTTATAGTCCATATATACGCCCACGTGGCCTCCACATTGATCCTTGTAATTTTGAAAAGTTCAACAAAGTCCTTTAAATATTCATACCAAATTCCAACATGTATATTTTGCGTTAAATCTTCACAATATATCACCCTTGAATCTGTCAAACCAGCCAACATGTATTTCGTCTGGGAAATCTCCCATTAGACTTCATCAGTGCTGTGATAATATATAACATAGACCATAATTAAACAACTTTTTAATGTCACCAATATATTTTCCCATGCGGTGCTCAGTGAATATCACTCAAATGATACCAATATTATTGTCGAATTTTTGTGATAATTAATTGTGTTCTATTACCTCAAAGTGAATTCTATAAAAAATTGTAAACAATTGGTGCTATCAAGTGGTAATATTGTTAGTCTTTTCAATATGTAGAAGTTATAATATGTTTTATGGAAACATATATATATGTAATCACCCAGTATCCAAATAAATGAACCTCCTGTGTACATGCACACACTTGTGAGTTTTCACAACTTTACCATAAGAACCAACCTTCACTTGTTATTAGGGGCCAGATGTATGTAACCTTTTGCATGGCGCAAACAGCAAAATTCGCTGTTTGAGACACGCAAAAAGCACATTGCGATGCTCATTCCCATTTTGCGAGACGGTAACCTGGTTACCGACTCGCAAAAGGGAATGCGAATCGCAAATAGAAAGGGGTGTTCCCCTTCCTATTTGCGATTCGCATCGCAATGCAGAATTGCTTTGTGACCGTGAACGCGGTCGCAAAGCAATTCGCAGTTACCACCAGTGTCACACTGGTGGTAACCCATTCGCAAAAGGGAAGGGGTCCCCATGGGACCCCTTCCCCTTTGTAAATAGCCCTGAAATTATTTTTTTAGAGAAGGCAGTGGTCCTCTGGACCACTGCCTGCTCTGAAAAAATGAAACAAAAACGTTTCCTTTCTTCGTTTGTATTGCAACTCGTTTTCCTTTAAGGAAAAAGGGCTGCAATACAAAAAAAAAAAACTGCTTTATTTAAAAGCAGTCACAGACATGGTGGTCTGCTGTCTCCACCAGGCCACCATCCCCGTGAGTGCTGCAAATCGCAAGGGGGTCGCAAATTGTGACCCACCTCATTAATATTGGGACACCATCCTGCATCCGAGTTTGCGACTCGCAAATTGGGAGTCGCTCAGACTCGGAATTTGCTACATCTGGCCCCTAGATCCCTTATTTTCAGATTTCAGTCCTTATGATATCATGAAATCCTTCTTCATTATTAGTCATAATTTCTGATTATGTCTTCCTTTAATCTAAAACAGTGATAGTTAATGTAACTGTCCTCCATAATGCTTCAACTGTAATTCTTTATGTAAAGTTCACAGCCAATAGATCACAAATTGGATATATTAATTAATCCCCATCCAAACTAAACATATCTGAGAGTACTAAGTGACCATATTTTGTATTAGCACCGAATATAACCATAGACTACTAAAATACCCGCAAATGAAATGTACGATCATACTAGCAACCCGATGTGGTTGTAAATTAATTCTGAAGACTTCACCTTTCAGTTTGCGTATGTAGCGCTTAATATTTAAGTATAACAGTTCCAAAGACTGAACTAGTAAAATACTATTTGTAGCGTTTGATAGATAAGTTTGCTCTAGTCGCTTACCTGATTCTATCTCTTTTTCAGTATCTTTCCATGCCTTAAATAACGGCTTCTACATAATGCTAGCGTAGGCCGACACCTCGCTCTCACTTATCCTACTTCAATTCTCCTGTTTCCTAGATTTCATGGAAGCTAAAAGAGGACTATATTATCGTTCCGTTAATAAACGAGTACATTCACCATGCTGGCCCAGCACTCGCTCCGTATTTCAATAGCTTTTGTTAAGAAAAATACGCATGTAAGCCTGTATCGCTCTCTGATTTATCTATTCCAAGTTATTATCCTTCAAGTGATTGCAACAATGGATAAAAATTTCTATGCCATTTCTTTTTTTATATATATTGTGTAAATCTATCCCTCTTCTATGTTACTACTCAAACTGTTCCCAGTAGTGTAAATCTTAAAATTAGAGCTAGACATCAGTGTTTCAAACTTCTGGATTTCCACAATCATTGATAAATATAATTGTATTGCCTACTATGGCTTCAGTTGTCAACATAGTATATTTACTACATTTATTGAGTAGAGATGATTCACAGAACTCTATGAATATCATTAATTTCACACCATATAACTGATGTTACACTGCCTAATCCTATTTAAATAAATATCCCCAGTTCAGAATTTCTATATGTTCAATCATTTATGATAACCTTTGCATAGGATTCCAAAACTTTGATAATCGTTAATCTATTCCAAATTAAATAAGAACTATTATGAACTTCATATTATATTATACTGAGGATTGTGTGTGCATGTATCTCTATTACCCTAACATATGCATTTTGTTTCGATCATGTGTATGTTCCTAAGAAATATTCTAATTCATGGTCTGTGTTGAGACCCACCTCTACCGCTTGTAGTTTCATAATCCATAGTGATTCCTTACGTCTCAACTGTAATTCTCTATTACCTCCTCTGGGGTCCACAGGGATTTGTTCCAAACCAAAAAAAAATATATTTACATGTGTGTTCTGATTAGTACACAACAGTATATGTTGTACAATTGGATACCTTACATCCATTTGTTTCAATGCCCGCAAGTGTTTACCAATTCTTACACTCAATGAGCGTATCATGCTACCAACATATATACGTTCACATTTGCATTTTATGATATATATAACATATTTTGTGCCACAGGTCATATGTGATTTTAATTAATAAGTCTTACCTCTATGATCAACATACTCTTTTATGCCGTGACAAGCCCATTTACAAACACCACAATGACCACAGTTTTAAAAACCTAAATTCCTTACTGTCAACCAATTCTCATTAGTCTTTGGTCTTGGGTAGGTCCGACACAACATGCTCTTTAGCGATCTTCCTCTTCTATATGTAATTAGCGGACCCGACAAATTGAAAGTGTTCAAAATATGATCTTGTTTAAGAATGTTCCAATGTCGTTTCATCATCTTTCTCATGATAGACGAACTTTCAGTGTAATCCGTGATCATCCGTACCTTGTTAGTGTCCAATTCTCAAGATTTTAAACGTGGTGATAATGTCTCCATCCTCTTCACTTTCTTGATCCTCTCTTGTGCGGCCTTAATAATGCTGCTATTGTATCCTCTCTGTTCAAAGCGTAAGTTCATATCTTGTATACACTCTTCAAAATCAACATCTCTACTACAGTTATGTCTGGCCCTCACTATTTCCCCAAATGGAATTGCTTGTATTTGGTGTTTCAGGTGTGCACTAGAAGCATGTAATATTGCATTACAGGAGGTAGGTTTCCTAAATAATCTACTGTGAATCTGATCTTCATAAATGAATAGTTCCACATCCAAGAAGTATATTCTATGTTTTCTATATTGGTAGGTGAATCTAATGTTCACATCATTGTTATTTAAGTAATCACAAAATTCAGTAAGTTGTTCTGTATTGCCTGTCCATATCATAAATAAATCGTCAATGAATCACCCCTAGTATAATATATAGTCTTGCCACTCTCTGGCACCCGGTCCCCTGACCCACCTCTCCTAAGACCATCCCATGAAGAGATTGGCATAGGAAGGGGAGAATCTGGCTCCCATCGCCAATCCTTGTTTTTGTCTGTACCACTGATCATTGAAAAGGAACACATTCTGATTTTAAATAAACTCCACCATTGTCAGGATCATTTCTGTATGTTGGAGCAGACTTACTAATCTGCGATTTAACATGTATTTTAATGCCTCAAGACCTACTCCATGTTTAATGCTCGTGTATAATGCCACTACATCTAAAGTAACTAGCATCATATCCTTCTCCCACTGTATATCTCCCAGCAGACCTAATATGTGTTTAGTATCTCTAATATAGGATGGCAGATTAACCACCAGTGGTTGTAGAAAAATATCAACAAATTCTGAGATTTTCTCTGTGGGTCCCCCAATCCCTGAAATAATTGGTCTCCCAGGGGGAAACGTGAGATTCTTATGTATTTTCGGTAGAGTATAGAAACATGGATATCTAGGTCGATCTACTTTCAAATAAATATATTCTTCTTCATCTAATAAGCCTTGCTGATACCATGTTCCTAATAGACTATTGATTCTGCTCGTGAGGTTATGTATCGGATTTGAGGGAAGAATTTCATAGCAGTCTTCATCATTTAGCTGACTATAAATTTCTTCATCATAGTCTTTCTTATTGATAATGACAATATTGCAGCGTTTATCGGCTTGTCTAAATATTATGTCCTCATCTTCTTGTAACAAATTCAAGACCTGCTACTCCTTATTGGTAAGATTACTTCTCATTCTTCTATTCTTTGTTTTAAACATCTGTTCTCTAAAGTCCCTAATCACTAATCGATAGAATACTTCAATGTTACTCTTATTGCCCATTCTAGGTGTCTAACTGGACTTCTGTTTCAAGCCAAGGGCTTCGTGTAGGTCTGGAAAAATATTTAGATCATTCAGTAATTTTTGAGTGATGGTAGGTATTTCCTCATACTCCGTAATGGACATTATGGTTACTGTGTCATGTATGTCTTGTATTATCAATTCACTGTACTTAATCTCTTCTCTTAAAGGGTTAGAGTTCTGTCTCAATTGCTTCTTGATTTCAAGGAATCTCTTGAGTTTCATACCTCTCACATATTTGAAAAAATCTATTTGCTGTTTACAAAGGTCTCCCTTATTCGTGAGGCAGAAGCCTAATCCTTTGCTAAGCAATTAGATCATATCTGTTGTTAAGTGTTTATCCGACAGGTTAATTACATTGATTTGCTGCCCTGTCACTGTCCTTGTGCCTTCCTGTCCCAAGATCTCATTTTCATCCATCCACTCTGTGTAGTGTTTCCTCCCTCTGTGCCCCCTCCTAGTTTTCCTGTTGCTTCTTTTCTTTGTTGTCAATTCCCTTGTTTTATTCTCAACATCTCCTGTAAAAAAGTACTCCCATTCGTGGGACTTGCGCTCGTACTAGCTTCCCTCCCAATATTCTCACTCACACGTATTGATTCATTATCTACTGGAGAATAATCAGAACTTAAGGAGGAGATCGAAGAGGTTTTAATGTTGGTTTCCTTAGCTAAATGGTCATATTTTCTAGCAAAGGTATTTAAATAGTCCCATTCCTCCCTTTTGAGCTTTTTAGCTTTCCTTTGTTTAATTTCCTCCGTCTTTGAATTCTTGTTCTAATATTTCTATTTCTGCCTGTAATTTAGAGACCTTTCTATTAGCACTTTCAATAAGAATATCCATTAATCTCATGGAGCTTGATGTTAATTCTTTTTCCCATAGCATTAGTAGATCTAAGTCCAGGTCATCGTATGTTGGGAAAATCCGTGACCTGAGACCCCTAAGGATTCTATTCAGTTTCTTATATTGTTTCAATGTCATCCCATCCCACCATCGTGATATTTCAGTCTTCTTTAGTTTCTCTAATCTTTATTCATCCTGTTCAGTGCACCTTCTAGGCTAATAAACTAGTGAATCAAGGGCAGGAAGCGTCATCATACTCTGTAAAAACTTCCCTAAATACAGTAATAGCCCTTCGGTGCCAGGCCTTTTCCCCTCCTGTGGCAAGCCTTTATTTGACTGCTTGGGGTAGTTCGCACTTAGGCCCTCATAACTTTTTGTCCACATAATCTATCCATGCCAAACTTGCGTCCTTTTTTTCCAACATCTTAGGGATTCTAAAGGTAGCCAGAGTTTGTGGGTTCCCCTGGAGGAGACCAAGAAATTAGCCAAAATAGAGCTAAAATGTGTTTTTTTAGAGAAAAATGGGAAAAAAGTGCTGTAGCAGAAAGCTTGTGTTTTTTCCCTTCAAATGGCATCAACAAAGGGTTTTTAGTGCTAAAATCACCATCTTCCCAGCTTTCAGGAACAGGCAGACCTGAATTAGAAAACTACATTTTTTCAACACAATTTTGGAATTGTACTGGGACATACCCCATTTTTACTATTTTTTGTGCTTTCAGCATCATTCCAGTTAGTGGCAAAGATGGATGTAAAACCAATAGTGGATCCCGGACAGCTAAACATTTTTGAAAAGTAAACACAATTCTGAATTCATCAAGGGGTATTTTATGTAGATCTGTCAAACCTACAGAAAGTAACAACTGAAATTAAAAAAACTATTGACAGAGAGTTGGAAAAAAAGCCATTTCTTTGTATGTTTTCTTCTGTAACTTTTTCCAGCTATGGCAGATTATTTAAAGCAATATACCGTTACGTCTGTTGGACTATTCTGGTAGTGAGGATATATAGGACTTCATCAAGAACTCTAGGTACCCAGAACCAATAAATAAGCTACACCTTGGAATTGGTTTTCATTGTGTACCGGGTATACAGCAATTCATTCATATAAAGAGTAAAAATAGGTATCAAAATGGTAACAAGATAAAGTGTTGAGAAGCAGTGGTTATTTGCACAACTCTGAATTTGGGGGTGCCCATACCAGCATGTGAATTACAGGGCATTTCCCAAATAGACTTCTTTCTTACACACTGTCTTACATTTAGAAGGACAAAATGTAGAGAAATACAATGGGTAATAACATGTGTGCTTCAATTCTGTCTTTTCCTAAGTCTCCAGATAAAAATAGTACCTCACTTGGCCTAGTAGCTACGACAGGAAACGCCCCAAAACGCAACATGGACACATTATTTTTTTACATTGAAATCTGACTTTTTTTAAAAAGTATCTAGCTGTGGATTTTGGCCTCCAGCTCAACTGGCACATAGGGAAACCTAGCAAACTTGTGAATTTCTGAAACTTAGACAACTAGGGGAGTCCAGGATGGGGTGACTGGTGGGGTTCTCACCAGGTTCTGTTACCCAGAAGCCATTGCAAACCTCAAAAAGTCTATAAAAATCAGTTTTCCCTCACATTTTGGTGCTGCAAAGTTCTGGAATCTGAGAGGAGCCACAAAATTCCTTCCATCCAGCGTTCTCCTAAGTCTCCCGATAAAAATGGTACCTAAATTGTGTGGGTAGGAATAGTGCAAGCGACAGGAAACGCCCCAAAACGCAACATGGACACATCAACTTTTTACATTGAAAACTAACAACTTTCAGTGTAAGTGTCTAGCTGTGGATTTTCGGCTGTAGCAAAGCCGGCACTTAGGAAAACCTACCAAACCTGTGCATTTTTTAAAAATAGGCACCTAGGAAACCCAGGATGGGGTAATTTGTGGGGATCTCACCAGGTCCTGTTACCCAGAATCCTTTGTAAATCTCAAAATGTGGCTAAAAAAAACACGTTTTCCTTATATTTCAATGATGGAAAGTTCTGGAATCTGAGAGGAGCCACATCTCCAGATAAAAATGGTACCTCACTTGTGTGGGTAGGCCTAGTGACAGGGAAGGGTTTCAAAACACAACATGGACACATGAAAATTATCTGTTCCAAATCTACCTGTTTTTGCAAACGGGAAACCTGCGTTTTTGGTCCTGGGCTCGGCAACCATCTAGTGAGACCTACCAAACCCAGACATTTCTGAAAATTAGACACCTGATGGAGTCCAGGGAGGTGTAAATTGCTTGGATTCCCCAGTGTTTTCTCACACAGAATATCTGCAAACCTCAAATTCAGCTAAACAAATCACATTTTCCTCACATTTCTGTGTGGGATCACCACACCAGCACAAATCTTCTACCACCCAACATTTCCCTCGCTCTCCTAATAAAGGTGATACCTCACTTGTGTAGGTGGGTCAAGTGCCTATGACAAGGAAGTGCCAAAAACAATTGAGGGGGACCCAAAGTGAGTCCAAAAGGGCAGTTTGGAAAAAAATGGTTTTACGCTGACAAATGGGGCAGAATTTTTATTGGTAGAGATGTGACAATGCTGGGTGGTAAGAATTTTGCGGATTCCTACTGATTCCAGAAGGTTCCATCGCAAACATTTAGGGAAAATGCATGATTTCAAGCAAAGTTGGAGGTTTGCATGGCACCGTGGGTAAGAAAATGGTGTGGAGTACATGTTAAGCAACCCACCCTGGACTCACTCGATTGCTTAGTTTTCAGATGTGCCTAGGTCTGGTAGATTTTTCTAGGTTACAGTGTCCCAAAGTCCAAAAAGTGCAGCCACTCACCATTCCAAGTGCAACGATATTGCGAGTTAGCCAAGGTCTTTTGGCCCATATGTAAAATCAAAACCTAAAATAATCACATGTCCTCTTGCTTGCCATTTGGATGATATGCTTTAGTTTGCAGAAGGGCCTGAAAGACTGTTACCCCCTTCTGTTGTGGTGGGGGGCATAACCATGCCCATACTGGTTGGCAGCCCCCACTTCTCTATTTTTTTCAATTCCTTGGCATCTAGTAGGCTTTCTGCCCCCGGGGAGTGGATCAGAGGTAACTACCCCATCTGTCGATTAGTAGGCAGAATGACTTTGTCCCCATTTATTTGGGGTAGGGGTATGACCATACCCCCACCATCTTTTTTAAACAAAATTCTTCCCTCGTTTCTAGTGGGCTCTCTGCCCCCCTTGGGGGGTAGATGGGCCTTACAAACATATGCTGATTTGTCCCTGGGGGGACAGAAATGGGCATCAGTAATGTGCCCCCATGGGGAGTGACCCTAGACCAAGGGGCCGTCCCCCAAAAAAACACACACACCGATCCCTGGTGCCTAAGTGGTTTCTGCTCCCCTTTGGGGGCAGATGGACCTAATAAAAAATGGCCAATCTGGTACCAAGTGGGGCAGAAATGGCCAACAGTAATGTGCCCCCATGGGAGGCAACCCTTGCCCAAGTGGTCGCCCCCCCCAAATAAAACACACACACTCACCGATCCCTGGTGCCTAAGTGTTTTCAAAAATAGGAAATTTGCAATAGTAATGTTCCCCCAAAGGGAGCAACCCTTGCCCTAAGGGGCTGCCCCCCCCAAACAAAAAACACATACAAGAATTTCTGGTGTCTAAGTGGGTCCTGCCCCCTTGGGGGCAGATTAGCCTAATAAAAAGAGGCCGACCTGCCCCTAGGGGGGACGGAAATGACCCAAAATAATATTTCCCCCCAGGGGAGTGACCCTTGCCTAAGATGCCACTCCCCTTGTGTAAATAAATAAAATACAAATATCCCTGGTGTCTAGAGGTTTCTGCCCCCTTTGGGGCATGTGGGCCTCATTAAAATAGGCCAATCTGCCCCCATTGGGGGCAGAAATGGCCTAAATAAAAATCCTGACCTTGGAGACTGACCCTTGCCCAAGGGGCGGCTCCCCTCATGTCAGATTTCAAAAACAAAAAAATCCCTTGTGTTTCGTGTGCATTCCTGCAGCACTAGACACCTAAGCCTCTTATGCATCTCCGACCTGCAACTTCCCCCTTCCCCCTTCCAGAGGAGAAACAAATCAGTTTCTTATCTGATATGCTGGAAGCCATGCAGTTCTGCTGCCATCCCTGCCCAGGGGATGTGGGTGGCTCGCGCTCCCCCTGTATGCCAGGTGCAGGACATAACGATTATGTCCTTGGCACAACAGCGCTGCAGCAGAGGACGTTACCGTTACGTCTTTGGCACTGAACAAGTTAAGTAAAACCTGACTGTTCTGTCCCAATCTACCCGGGGTGAACAAACATTACTTTAGGATTTGCCTGGCACTTACCCTAGCTAGGACTGTGGTTGCTGTTTGACTATGGTTTAAACCCAATTTCTAACAAGTGGTTTCTCTATCTCCCTCTAACTCCCTCCTGATAAGTGGGAAGTGTATTTCAGCTTTGCTACCCAAAAATACAGTTCTCTCTGCTGAGCCCCTCCAGAATAATGAAGTGTCTATGTCTATATATTTTGCATAAAGACAATACCAATGCCTCGCAGATAAGGCCAATGAATGTTATAAGTTGTGTGGATTTGCCTGAGTTTTCCATTGGTGGATTGTGGCTTAGCAGTAAGAAGAAGAAATACCGATGTGGAGCGGAAACAAATCCATTCTTTCCCCCATACAAAATCAAATGCCAATTGGAGTATGTTGGCAGACGTTCAAAACATATGCATTCTTCACGAACTTTACCATAGAAAATGTCTCTTTTGTAAAATCAAACATGCAAAAGTGGTCACAGCAAAGCAACTGAAAGTTTGGTTTATGCACTCAACACATTTACAAAACAATGCTCCAGTTTTTACAAAAACAAAATAAGGTAGACATTGATGATACCCTCTGAGGTGAATTTGATCATTCAGCTTCCCAAGTAATAATACCACATAAATACCTGCAATTAGAAATGTATTACTTTGCCATGCATTTGAAAATGTGAAATCTAAGGAAGAATACAAAAAGTAGTAAATGTAGTCTGACCAAGACTTCAGTGCTCCTTGAGAGTGAATTTCTTCCTCTCATATTCACATCTGACTCTTAGGTATCACAGACAAAAGTTGGAAGACAATGCTTTCTACAGGACTCATGGCTTGTTAAAACACAGTGACACATTAGTGAAGCTATAACAACTGTTCAGTTATACAGAATTGCCTAACAATGTATTTATTTTCAGATGACATAAGAACATGGACTGTATCAATCAATCTTCGTCCAGTGATTTCATCCTTTTGGGATTTTCTGACTTGAATCATTATCTACAGTACTCATTGTTTGTGCTCCTCCTGTTTGTCTACATTGCGACTTTGATAGGTAATCTGGTCATCATATTACTAGTATCTGTGGACATCACTCTCCAAACACCAATGTACCTCTTTCTCCGAAATCTATCGTTTTTGGAAGTCTGTTTCATCTCCACAACCGTCCCAAAAACACTAATTGGGTTCAACCCTAGACACTCTCGTATTTCATTTGTAGAATGTACCATGCAGATGTTTTTGTTTGTATCTATGGGGGTCACAGAATGCCTTTTTCTTGGTGTGATGGCATATGACAGGCACATTGCTATTTGTAACCCATTACTATACAGTGTGATCATTAGTCCAAAAATGTGTGTTTTTCTTATGACTCTTTCATGGCTGTGGGGAGCTCTTGTATCTACTGTACTAACTGGCTTTATTTTCAGCTTGCCATATTGTGGACTTCATATTATTAACCATTTCTTTTGTGACATGCCAGCAGTGCTGAGCCAAGCCTCTGCTGATACTTTCATGAATGGAGTTACTGTGTTTGTTGCCGCCATGATTGGTGGCATTTGCCCCTTTATGCTAATAATGTTCTCTTATCTGAACATCTTGCTCACCATCCTCAGAATGGGCAATGCAGCCAGGAGGCACAGGGCTTTCTCCACATGTGGATCACATCTTTTTTCTGTCACTCTGTTCTATGGCTCTACAATGTGTATGTATCTCCGAATCAGGCCCAGTGACTTTCAAGAGCGTGACAAGCTGCTTTCACTTGTGTACAGTGTGGTGACACCCATGTTAAACCCACTGATCTACAGTCTTAGAAATAAGGATGTTAAAAGTGGTTTAAATAGGCTAATCAAAAGGAATGTTTTGAGTTCACAATGAAAGGTAGTATTTTTCTCAGATTTTAAACATGAAGGGAAATGTATTGTCCTATGAGAAATATTTGAATGGCTCCTGCCTGAGTGATTTAAGCAAGTATGATTCCAAAATAAATTCACCAAATGACTCCTGCACTTGCATAAGTTCTTTCTAAGTCTGACAGGGGTAGCTGTAACGGTCAATCCGGTTACATATGAACAATAAACAGACAGATGAACAATAACTCACAACCCCTCAGCCACTGGTTGTAGTTCTTTTCATTGACATTTTTTATGCTCCGATATTACAGCTATTGATTGTCATTTATTTTATATGGAGCGCTTCCCCTTCATCACCTTACATCCAACGGTGCAGCATACAAAAAGGTTTGCTTAGGGGCTACTATCGTCAACCTGATACACACATTAACGGATTGACAATATAGGAAGAGCGGTAGGAGGTTCTGGCTGCACTTTTTAGTAATTAAGTGATTCCAAAATAATATGAGCGGACCCAAAACAGACGATGTGTGTATCCCTGAAAAAAACTACACCTGTACCAAAAGAGATAGTTTCACTACTCTGGAAGAGACAACCATGCTGCATCACCAGAAGAAAACTCTATGTGGTCTGCAAGACATAATTCAGGTGACCAATGCTGTGTGCACTTAGTCTTTGCAGTTCGTGTACATCCAACTCAAGGGTATTGGAAATACATTTTGCTGTTCCTGGGGTGCTCATCTCAGGGGCAGGAGTGGTATAGCATCGTGTATTTTTTTCTAGTAACCCAACAGTGGCATACTGTAGGAGGCTGGACCGGCTTGTAGTGAGTACCAAGGGGTACTTGCACCTTGCACCAGGCCCAGTTATCCCTTATTAGTGTATAGGGTGTCTAGCAGCTTAGGCTGATAGATAATGGTAGCTTAGCAGAGCAGCTTAGGCTGAACTAGGAGACGTGTGAAGCTACTACAGTACCACTTAGTGTCATATGCACAATATCATAAGAAAACACAATACACAGTTATACTAAAAATAAAGGTACTTTATTTTTATGACAATATGCCAAAGTATCTTAGAGTGTACCCTCAGTGAGAGGATAGGAAATATACACAAGATATATATACACAATAGCAAAAATATGCAGTATAGTCTTAGAAAACAGTGCAAACAATGTATAGTTACAATAGGATGCAATGGGGAAACATAGGGATAGGGGCAACACAAACCATATACTCCAAAAGTGGAATGCGAACCACGAATGGACCCCAAACCTATGTGACCTTGTAGAGGGTCGCTGGGACTATTAGAAAATAGTGAGAGTTAGAAAAATAACCCTCCCCAAGACCCTGAAAAGTGAGTGCAAAGTGCACTAAAGTTCCCCTAAGGACAAAGAAGTCGTGTTAGAGGAATAATGCAGGAAAGACACAAACCAGCAATGCAACAACTGTGGATTTCCAATCTAGGGTACCTGTGGAACAAGGGGACCAAGTCCAAAAGTCACAAGCAAGTCGGAGATGGGCAGATGCCCAGGAAATGCCAGCTGTGGGTGCAAAGAAGCTTCTACTGGACAGAAGAAGCTGAGGTTTCTGCAGGAACGAAAAGGGCTAGAGACTTCCCCTTTGGTGGACGGATCCCTCTCGCCGTGGAGAGTTGTGCAAAAGTGTTTTCCCGCCGAAAGAACGCCAACAAGCCTTGCTAGCTGCAAATCGTGCGGTTAGCGTTTTTGGACGCTGCTGAGGCCCAGGAGGGACCAGGAGGTCGCAAATTGGACCAGCAGAGAGAGGGGACGTCGAGCAAGACAAGGAGCCCTCTCTGAAGCAGGTAGCACCCAGAGAAGTGCCAGAAACAGGCACTACGAGGATGTGTGAAACGGTGCTCGCCGAAGTTGCACAAAGGAGTCCCACGTCGCCGGAGACCAACTTAGAAAGTCGTGCAATGCAGGTTAGAGTGCCGTGGACCCAGGCTCGGCTGTGCAAAAAGGATTTCTGCCGGAAGTGCACAGGGGCCGGAGTAGCTGCAAAGTTGCGGTTCCCAGCAATGCAGCCCAGCGAGGTGAGGCAAGGACTTACCTCCACCAAACTTAGACTGAAGAGTCACTGGACTGTGGGGGTCACTTGGACAGAGTCGCTGGATTCGAGGGACCTCGCTCGTCGTGCTGAGAGGAGACCCAAGGGACCGGTAATGCAGCTTTTTGGTGCCTGCGGTTGCAGGGGGAAGATTCCGTCGACCCACGGGAGATTTCTTCGGAGCTTCTGGTGCAGAGAGGAGGCAGACTACCCCCACAGCATGCACAAGCAGGAAAACAGTCGAGAAGGCGGCAGGATCAGCGTTACAGAGTTGCAGTAGTCGTCTTTGCTACTATGTTGCAGGTTTGCAGGCTTCCAGCGCGGTCAGCAGTCGATTCCTTATCAGAAGGTGAAGAGAGAGATGCAGAGGAACTCGGCTGAGCTCATGCATTCGTTATCTAAAGTTTCCCCAGAGACAGAGACCCTAAATAGCCAGAAAAGAGGGTTTGGCTACTTAGGAGAGAGGATAGGCTAGCAACACCTGAAGGAGCCTATCACAAGGAGTCTCTGACGTCACCTGGTGGCACTGGCCACTCAGAGCAGTCCAGTGTGCCAGCAGCACCTCTGTTTCCAAGATGGCAGAGGTCTGGAGCACACTGGAGGAGCTCTGGACACCTCCCAGGGGAGGTGCAGGTCAGGGGAGTGGTCACTCCCCTTTCCTTTGTCCAGTTTCGCGCCAGAGCAGGGCTAAGGGGTCCCTGAACCGGTGTAGACTGGCTTATGCAGAATTGGGCACATCTGTGCCCAACAAAGCATTTCCAGAGGCTGGGGGAGGCTACTCCTCCCCTGCCTTCACACCATTTTCCAAAGGGAGAGGGTGTCACACCCTCTCTCAGAGGAAGTTCTTTGTTCTGCCATCCTGGGCCAGGCCTGGCTGGACCCCAGGAGGGCAGATGCCTGTCTGAGGGGTTGGCAGCAGCAGCAGCAGTGAAACCCCAGGAAGGGCAGTTTGGCAGTACCAGGGTCTGTGCTACAGACCACTGGGATCATGGATTTGTACCAACAATGCCAGGATGGCATAGAGGGGGCAATTCCATGATCATAGACATGTTACATGGCCATATTCGGAGTTACCATTGTGAAGCTACATATAGGTAGTGACCTATATGTAGTGCACGCGTGTAATGGTGTCCCCGCACTCACAAAGTTCAGGGAATTGGCTCTGAACAATGTGGGGGCACCTTGGCTAGTGCCAGGGTGCCCTCACACTAAGTAACTTTGCACCTAACCTTTACCAGGTAAAGGTTAGACATATAGGTGACTTTATAAGTTACTTAAGTGCAGTGTAAAATGGCTGTGAAATAACGTGGACGTTATTTCACTCAGGCTGCAGTGGCAGGCCTGTGTTAGAATTGTCAGAGCTCCCTATGGGTGGCAAAAGAAATGCTGCAGCCCATAGGGATCTCCTGGAACCCCAATACCCTGGGTACCTCAGTACCATATACTAGGGAATTATAAGGGTGTTCCAGTAAGCCAATGTAAATGGGTAAAATTGGTCACTAGCCTGTTAGTGACAATTTGAAAGAAATGAGAGAGCATAACCACTGAGGTTCTGATTAGCAGAGCCTCAGTGAGACAGTTAGGCACCACACAGGGAACACATACATGTAGGCCACAAACTTATGAGCACTGGGGTCCTGACTAGCAGGGTCCCAGTGACACATAACAAACATACTGAAAACATAGGGTTTTCACTATGAGCACCGGGCCCTGGCTGGCAGGATCCCAGTGAGACAGTGAAAACACCCTGACATACACTCACAAACAGGCCAAAAGTGGGGGTAACAAGGTTAGAAAGAGGCTACTTTCTCACACAACCCCCCCCCCCAAACGAAGGACAATAAGGCTAACCTTGGCCAGTTGAGACTTTATTGTCTAAGTGGTGATAAGTAGAGAGTAGCTCTGCAATAGACGGGTCCTCCCTTTATCATCCACTATATGGTTACTTCCCTGTGGGGATGTAAACCACCCTGTTTGAAGTTTTTTAGCTAAGCAACAATGTGAAGATGTATTTTCAGAGTTTCTATCAGTAAGTTTTAGTTTAGAGCAGTGGGAATTGTCCACTGAACCTATTTGTAGTGATGGAAATGCCAGACAGGGATGCTGTCTCAGAAAAGCCATAGCTGGGCAAAAACTTTGTCCATATGGCTGGAAGAGAGAACAGGGATGCTGTTTCTCTTGAGTTGGAGCAGGGCAGGGATGCTGTCCTATGAGCTCCACACTAGGGCAGGGATGCTGTCCTAAGTGTTGTGAGGCAGTGCAGGGTTTCTGCACTAAAGTTTCTCTGGGAGGGTTGGAGGGATGCTCCATGTTAACTAAAATGGTGCTCTTTTTGTCACCAATGTTAGTTATCCCACAGAGAGGTACTTCTACCTCAGGGAGTCCAGCTTTGCCAGCTGATGATTCCCTTGGAACAGGTGCCACCCCAGGAGAGGTTTCTCCCACCAAAGGAATGGTATCCTGAATGGTAGGGTGGTTAGGGGATACTGTGATACCCTTTTTACCTGTTGATGGAGAGGGATCCTGAGTTTTCAGGCCTTCTCTCCTTTGCTTTTTCATTTCAGTAGAAATGAGAGGGAACAATTCCTCAGGGATGCCCAGCATGGCTGCATGGGCATAAAACTCTACATCAGCCCAACCTGAGGCCTCTAGGTCATTACCTAAGAGACAGTCTACAGGTAAGCTAGGTGATACCACCACCTGCTTAGGGCCAGTAACTCCACCCCAACTAAACTGAATTATAGCTAAGGGAAGAAACTTAGTGGAGTTATGGACATCAATAATCCTATACTGTTGTCCAATGATGTGTTGATCAGGGTGCACTAGGTTTTCAGTCACCAAAGTGATACTGGCACCTGTGTCCCTGTAGGCCAAGGCCTCAACACCATTTATTGAAACTGTCTGCCTGTACTTATCCATTGTAAGGGGACAAGCAGCCAGTGTGGCAAGGCCAATGCCACTAGGTGTGACAGAAACTGTCTTGGGAGTGACTACCCCAGTTTCTACTATGGACCCAAAAGTGAACCCAACTACACCCTTAACTTGACTGTTGCCAGCAGTCCCACCACTAGTACCACTACTGCTAGGGGCACTAGAGCTTGATGTATTAGTGGTGGTAGGCTCAGGGGGTTTACCTGGACAGGACTTATCCCCTGGCCTATGGCCTCTATTTTTACACACAAAGCACCAAGGCTTTTTAATGTGTGTGGGTTGAGAAGAAGAGGAAGAATTAGTTTTATCCCCACCCTCTGAAGAGTGTTTAAGATTTGAAGTGGGATCTTTGGTTTTACCCTTATCCCCATGCTTATCTTGAGATTTTTCACCATCTTTCTTCTTATTGCCATCTTTGTCACCCCCTGTATGAACTTTTCTGTTCACCCTTGTTCTGACCCATTTGTCTGCCTTCTTTCCCAATTCTTGGGGAGAGGTCAGATCAGAGTCTACCAGGTACTGGTGCAACAAATCAGACACACAATTATTAAGTATATGCTCTCTCAGGATTGTGTTATACAGGCTTTCATAATCAGTAACTTTACTGCCATGTAACCACCCCTCCAAGGCCTTCACTGAATGGTCAATGAAATCAACCCAGTCTTGTGAAGACTCCTTTTTGGTCTCTCTGAACTTTATCCTGTATTGTTCAGTGGTTAAGCCATAACCATCCAGGAGTGCATTCTTAAGAACTGTAAAATTATTGGCATCACTTTCTTTCACAGTAAGGAGCCTATCCCTACCTTTTCCACTAAATGATAGCCATAGGATAGCAGCCCACTGCCTTTGAGGGACATCCTGTACAACACAGGCCCTCTCAAGTGCAGCAAACCACTTGTTAATGTCATCCCCCTCCTTATAAGGGGGAACTATCTTGTGCAGATTCCTGGAATCATGCTCTTTTGCAGGATGACTATGGGGAATACTGCTGCTGCCACCATGGGTTTCTAAACCCAACTTCTGTCTTTCCTTCTCTAATTCTAAAGACTGTCTATCCAAATCCAGCTGTTGCTTTTTAAGCTTCAGTCTGGTTTGTTCCACTCTCAATCTATTGAGCTCCCTTTCTAACAATCTGTCATCAGGGTGGGTGGGAGGGACATTTCTAGATACAGAGGTATGATGGGAATGAACAGAATGAGACCTGTCCCTTACAGAAGCCACCCTAACAGCTTGGCTAACAGAAACATCACTACCAGTATGGTGAGAATAAATGCTTTTGCTATGATGTGAGACAACACTATTTATATGGTGTGGCTCATCATCATTACCAACTATGCTAGACTGTCTAGTAATGGGCAGGCTAGGAAGTTTCTTTCCTGAATCTTTTCCTGGGGGAGTCCCTGGATCTGATTGAGAACCATTAGCTACTTTTTCAACAGATTGGGCACTTATGGCCTTATCCTGTACTCTAAGCATGTTAATTAACAGTTCTAAGGAAGGATTCTTCCCTACACTCAAACCTCTCTCTATGCAGAGATTCCTTGCTCCTTTCCAGCTAAGGTGATCATATGCAAGTTTGGACAGATCAAGATTTTGGCCTGTGCCAGACATTTTTAGAGAGACTTAAAGTGATAGTAAAAGATAAAAAGTTTGTCAGAGCTTTTAGAAAGACAGAGAAAAAAAAAACTTTTTAAACTTTTTAGAACTTTTTAGAAAGTTAGAAGTACTTTTCAGCACTTAGAAAAGAGTGAAAAGAGGAAATGCAAAACTTTTTGGCTATGTGTATATACACTGACCTTGTTTTGTATATTTTTCTCTTATGAAAAGTACAATGACAAGAGTGGTAAGTAGTCTCAAAGCACTGATCCCACCTCTGCACAACCAATGTAGGAGGCTGGACTGGCTTGTAGTGAGTACCAAGGGGTACTTGCACCTTGCACCAGGCCCAGTTATCCCTTATTAGTGTATAGGGTGTCTAGCAGCTTAGGCTGATAGGTAATGGTAGCTTAGCAGAGCAGCTTAGGCTGAACTAGGAGACGTGTGAAGCTACTACAGTACCACTTAGTGTCATATGCATAATATCATAAGAAAACACAATACACAGTTATACTAAAAATAAAGGTACTTTATTTTTATGACAATATGCCAAAGTATCTTAGAGTGTACCCTCAGTGAGAGGATAGGAAATATACACAAGATATATATACACAATAGCAAAAATATGCAGTATAGTCTTAGAAAACAGTGCAAACAATGTATAGTTACAATAGGATGCAATGGGGAAACATAGGGATAGGGGCAACACAAACCATATACTCCAAAAGTGGAATGCGAACCACGAATGGACCCCAAACCTATGTGACCTTGTAGAGGGTCGCTGGGACTATTAGAAAATAGTGAGAGTTAGAAAAATAACCCTCCCAAGACCCTGAAAAGTGAGTGCAAAGTGCACTAAAGTTCCCCTAAGGACAAAGAAGTCGTGTTAGAGGAATAATGCAGGAAAGACACAAACCAGCAATGCAACAACTGTGGATTACCAATCTAGGGTACCTGTGGAACAAGGGGACCAAGTCCAAAAGTCACAAGCAAGTCGGAGATGGGCAGATGCCCAGGAAATGCCAGCTGCGGGTGCAAAGAAGCTTCTACTGGACGGAAGAAGCTGAGGTTTCTGCAAGAACGAAAAGGGCTAGAGACTTCCCCTTTGGTGGACGGATCCCTCTTGCCGTGGAGAGTCGTGCAAAAGTGTTTTCCCGCCGAAAGAATGCCAACAAGCCTTGCTAGCTGCAAATTGTGCGGTTAGCGTTTTTGGACGCTGTTGAGGCCCAGGAGGGACCAGGAGGTCGCAAATTAGACCAGCAGAGAGAGGGGACGTCGAGCAAGACAAGGAGCCCTCTCTGAAGCAGGTAGCACCCAGAGAAGTGCCAGAAACAGGCACTACAATGATGTGTGAAACGGTACTCGCCGAAGTTGCACAAAGGAGTTCCACGTCGCCGGAGACCAACTTAGAAAGTCGTGCAATGCAGGTTAGAGTGCCGTGGACCCAGGCTCGGCTGTGCACAAAGGATTTCTGCCGGAAGTGCACAGGGGCCGGAGTAGCTGCAAAGTCGCGGTTCCCAGCAATGCAGCCCAGCGAGGTGAGGCAAGGACTTACCTTCACCAAACTTGGACTGAAGAGTCACTGGACTGTGGGGGTCACTTGGACAGAGTCGCTGGATTCGAGGGACCTCGCTCGTCGTGCTGAGAGGAGACCCAAGGGACCAGTAATGCAGCTTTTTGGTGCCTGCGGTTGCAGGGGGAAGATTCCGTCGACCCACGGGAGATTTCTTCGGAGCTTCTGGTGCAGAGAGGAGGCAGACTACCCCCACAGCATGCACAAGCAGGAAAACAGTCGAGAAGGCGGCAGGATCAGCGTTACAGAGTTGCAGTAGTCGTCTTTGCTACTATGTTGCAGGTTTGCAGGCTTCCAGCGCGGTCAGCAGTCGATTCCTTATCAGAAGGTGAAGAGAGAGATGCAGAGGAACTTGGCTGAGCTCATGCATTCGTTATCTAAAGTTTCCCCAGAGACAGAGACCCTAAATAGCCAGAAAAGAGGGTTTGGCTACTTAGGAGAGAGGATAGGCTAGCAACACCTGAAGGAGCCTATCACAAGGAGTCTCTGACGTCACCTGGTGGCACTGGCCACTCAGAGCAGTCCAGTGTGCCAGCAGCACCTCTGTTTCCAAGATGGCAGAGGTCTGGAGCACACTGGAGGAGCTCTGGACACCTCCCAGGGGAGGTGCAGGTCAGGGGAGTGGTCACTCCCCTTTCCTTTGTCCAGTTTCGCGCCAGAGCAGGGCTAAGGGGTCCCTGAACCGGTGTAGACTGGCTTATGCAGAATTGGGCACATCTGTGCCCAACAAAGCATTTCCAGAGGCTGGGGGAGGCTACTCCTCCCCTGCCTTCACACCATTTTCCAAAGGGAGAGGGTGTCACACCCTCTCTCAGAGGAAGTTCTTTGTTCTGCCATCCTGGGCCAGGCCTGGCTGGACCCCAGGAGGGCAGATGCCTGTCTGAGGGGTTGGCAGCAGCAGCAGCAGTGAAACCCCAGGAAGGGCAGTTTGGCAGTACCAGGGTCTGTGCTACAGACCACTGGGATCATGGATTTGTACCAACAATGCCAGGATGGCATAGAGGGGGCAATTCCATGATCATAGACATGTTACATGGCCATATTCGGAGTAACCATTGTGAAGCTACATATAGGTAGTGACCTATATGTAGTGCACGCGTGTAATGGTGTCCCCGCACTCACAAAGTTCAGGGAATTGGCTCTGAACAATGTGGGGGCACCTTGGCTAGTGCCAGGGTGCCCTCACACTAAGTAACTTTGCACCTAACCTTTACCAGGTAAAGGTTAGACATATAGGTGACTTTATAAGTTACTTAAGTGCAGTGTAAAATGGCTGTGAAATAACGTGGACGTTATTTCACTCAGGCTGCAGTGGCAGGCCTGTGTAAGAATTGTCAGAGCTCCCTATGGGTGGCAAAAGAAATGCTGCAGCCCATAGGGATCTCCTGGAACCCCAATACCCTGGGTACCTCAGTACCATATACTAGGGAATTATAAGGGTGTTCCAGTAAGCCAATGTAAATTGGTAAAATTGGTCACTAGCCTGTTAGTGACAATTTGAAAGAAATGAGAGAGCATAACCACTGAGGTTCTGATTAGCAGAGCCTCAGTGAGACAGTTAGGCACCACACAGGGAACACATACATGTAGGCCACAAACTTATGAGCACTGGGGTCCTGACTAGCAGGGTCCCAGTGACACCTAACAAACATACTGAAAACATAGGGTTTTCACTATGAGCACCGGGCCCTGGCTGGCAGGATCCCAGTGAGACAGTGAAAACACCCTGACATACACTCACAAACAGGCCAAAAGTGGGGGTAACAAGGCTAGAAAGAGGCTACTTTCTCACACATACATGCACAACCTACCCTTTATTAACACCTCTATGAACTGAGCGATTGAGGAATTTCGTAGCCCTCCACTGAGAGCAACACAATATCAGCTTCAAAAAGTGTGCCTTACATATGCAAATAACCTTTTTTACGAATGTGCATGCACTTTTGAAATTCTCAAAAGCTGTTTTTGCACTTCTGAAAGGATTTACTCAACAAAGATATTTGTTTGAGTAAACCTACTTTCAGGGGTCTGGCGTGGGGCATGAGTGGTCATTCCAGTGTTGGAAGGCCCAGTAAGTTTCTGTACACATGCAGACATATGTACGTACTACTAAACCCCTCACTGCCCCCTGCCTACCATTGGAAAGTTGGAATATTTAGGGGCAGATTTATGAAAAGTGGTGCTGCACCTAGTGCAGCAACACTTTTCTTGCGCCCCTTAGCCCCCCCTAACGCCACCACGTGTGCACTGTATTTAAAATACGGCGCCCCATGGCAGTAGTTAGGGTAACTAGCGGCATAATTTGTTATGCTAGTTTGGTGCTTTGCAGGACTAGCTTAAAAAATTATGACACTAATGCTGCAAAGCACCCAGAGGCCCATTAAAACCAATGGGAGTCTCATTTAGCGCTTACTCTGAGCAGGCATTAAAAATCCTGAAAAAAATTACGCACGGAAGTCTTTTAGATTAGCTTGCTTCATTTTTCCTGACCCCCTAGCTCCAGAATGGCCCCCTTGCATACATTACGCCTGACACAGGACTAATATGGCACAAGGGTATGCAAATTGCACCACTTTGTAAATATAGCGTGCCATTTTTTGCCTTCCAACGCCACAGTAGCATAAAATAATTACGCTAATGTGGCATTGGAATGGCGCTAGGCCCTTTTAATTCTGGGCCTCAGTCTTTCAAGGTAAAGAGTTAATCTATGCTACGTGTGAAATGCCTGGTAATGCCTTCAAAACTTGCAGGTAAATGGTAACTAAATGGTAACATCATTTTTTCCACCAGAAAAAAGAAAACTAAAACCAGTAAGCACTTTTGCTTTGGCTGTTCCGAATTTCACATAAGAAAAAGTACACGTATGAACTGATTGTGCCAAAATGGAATCAAGAAAATAGCATGATTTTAAATTTTATTTTTGACTCTTTTAAATGTACTGTCATATTTCTAGAAATCTTTGGGAATTCACGAATATTGAAAATCGGCACCTGTGTGTGGTAAGAGACAAGAGACTGCAGTTTCACAACTGTTTTAATAGCTTTGAGTTTTTACGGGCCAAGGGAATTTTATGATGTTGTTTGATACATTTTACTTTCCCCTCTACTTTTCTTTTTTTCATTGGCAATCCATTTTTAAACTAATGGTGGTGCGAGCAAGGCTCATTATAGGAGCAGGCTCATAGCACAAGGGCAACAAATATCCTGTACTCTTCATCTGAATGGAATAGTTCCTTCTGCATGCAGTTCATTGTTAAATACAGCAAAAAAGTTGTTTAGGGTATGGGCAAGAGAATCAGGTTGACAATATTGGTTCAGCTATCTCACTGCTCTGTCATGTGGGCTTCAAGTAGTAAATATAGTTCTCAAAAACAGTGCCTGTCTCAGATGGCTCACCGTCTGTGCTAACCCAGTAGGTGTCAATTAATAGTCACCATGATTCACAGCTGAGACCCAGGGGCGGCTGGTGTTCAAGGGCTAAGGGGCTACGCCCCTAGCCTTTTCTGGCCTCTCTAGTGAATCATATATTTAATTACATGATGAAAATAAAACATTTTCTGCACAACATTTTCCGCATGAAAGTTGTGCACTTTCAAAAGCCCCACTGCGCCTGCGTGAGTATGTGGCTGAAAGCTTCACAATAGGGCTGACAGGGCTTGCCCACGCAAAGCCCTTATGTTTTCTCAGAATGCAGTGACGTCCCTGGCTTATCTCCTCCTCCACCAGAAGCCCTGACAGTAAACAACCTGGAGCGTTTTTTGTTCAGCCCGGGTTTCTGAAAACTTCATGCCACTCCGATAGTATTATCCACCCTTTCCTATATACTCATATGGTGGGGTGTGATCAGAAGGCCTTACTGACCACACCCCACTCTAGCATGTTACGTACCAGAGGTCACGTTTTATTAAAAGAATGTGGCATTGCGCAAACAAAACCCCTTTTCCTGCATTACAAGCAGTCTGTGGCAGAGAAATGGAATAAATACAATAAATAACTCCTTTCAGGGCTCACTGGGAGACAAGAGTGTGACCAGAAGACCTCAAGTCATAAATATGCCAACGACAACCCTGCACACAAGTAAGTTGGAGCTCTATCTTTTTTACAGACAATAAGAAAAAAATCTGTTCTCTCAGCTCTCCTCTCCCTTCCCTTCACTACCTCTGTAGATGATTTCGTCTCTCAAAGGCAGTAATGGTTCCAGTAATTTATCATGGCTAGTTATGCTCGTTTTATTTCTTCTGCAGACTAATGACGTGATATGTCATATTAAACATGTAATCTGCAGCTCAAATAGAAGCGCAGCTTTTATCACTGAAACTGCTGGATACTGGATCGGTGGGCAATGTGTGTTTATTTGAATAAGTGTTTGCAGGGCTTGACTGAGTGGCTGAGAAAATGTGGGTGTCTGTGTATAAGAGCTGTGTGAATGGCAGTGGATGACAATGTGGATGAGTGAGTGGGTTGGCAACCAAAGGCAGTGGGTGAGTAGGTGAATGGAAATACGTGGGTAGTGAGGCTCACTCACAAGGGGCAATTCCGTCTTGTATTTGTGCCCCACCACTGCTTTCAGTCACCAGCCACCACTGCTGAGACCCGTAGTTTGCCTCCTGCTACCACTACTACATGGCCTTGAAATCACTGGTTTCAGGTTGCAAAGGCAGTGAAATGAACAGAATTTTAACAATGCTCAGCTGACCTTTTGTTGGAAATGGGGTCTCTAATTTGCAGAGGTATACACCCTTGTCCAAGTAGGGACTTCAATCGCAGTCAGGGTAAGTCACACACAATCCAAATTATCCTGTGCCCACCTTCTGGTAAATTGGCACTGGGCAGTCAGGCTTAAATTAGAAGGCAATGTGTAAAGTATTTGTGCAATAAATCATACAGTATCACAGTGAAAACACCACACAACTACAGCACACAAAATTAGAAAAATTGTTCATATTTATCTGAATAAAATAAGGTAAAAACTATAAAGATTCAATAAGAACAAGTTGAAATATCACTTTTTCAAGCATAAAAAGAGTCATAAAACAGTCTTTAGATTACACAAAGTACCTGGTTTGTGTCAAAAATAACACGCACGGAGACCGCAGAAGAGGAGATGTGTGGAAAAATATGGTGTGCGTTGTATTTTCAGATGCAGCACAGACGATGCATTGTTTCTTTCCATGCTGCAAGGGGCTGGCGTCGTTTTTTAGCATGCAGTCTTGGTTCCTCACTGCAATGGTACAATGTGAGGAAATCCTGTGTGTACTGGAAGAAGTCACAGGTGTTGCGTCGATCCAGTAGGGCGAGGCATCGAATTTTCTGTTGCACCACAGGTGCTGCATCGATTTTCCACTCGGGGTAACGGCTGCGTTGTTCCAGTTCAGCTGTGTGTCGATCCGGTTGGGCGGTGCGTTAAATTTCCTGTTGGAAGGCAGGCGCTGGGTTGAATTTCCAAGCCGCCTCGTTTCGGTTCTGCTGAGCAGCAATTTCTCAATGCGTCATTTCCAGCAGGCTGATTTTTGCTGCACAAGGAATTTCCTGAAGAGATGAAGTCTTTTTGGCCCTGAGACGTCAGAAAACAGGAGGCAAACTCAATCCAAGCTTTTGGAGAGCACTTCTCAGCAAAGTCAGAGATCAGCAGGGCAACAGCAGGGCAGCAGTCCTTCTCAGCAAAACAGTCCAGATGAGTGGCTCCTTGGGCAGCCAGGCAGTTCCTCTTCACAGGTTGCAGGTTTAGGCCCAGAAGTGTCTGAGTTGGTGGGGTCAGTGATTCAGTTTATATACCCAAAAATGCCTCTAAGTGGGAGAGACTTCAAAGAGTGGTTTTGAAGTGCACAAGTTCCCCTTTCAGTACAGGTCTGTCTGCCAGGGTCCTAGTATGGGGTTTGGCAGTCCATTGTCTGAGGACAGGCCACTAGCCTTTGAAATGTAAGTGTCAGGACCTCTACCCTTCCAGCCCAGGAAGACCCATTCATTATGCAGATGGGCAAAGGTGTGACTGAGTGTCCTGTGTTTGTGGTTGTCTGGGTGAAATGCATAAGGAAGCTGTCAACCAGCCCAGCCCAGAATTTGATTGGAGGCTGTAAGGAAAATATGTTTTTTAAGTGCAGAGAAATGTTCACTTTTTAAAAGTGGCATTTCTAAAATGGTAATAAAACAATTTAACCTCACCAATAAGTAGGACATTCTATTACCATTCTGGCCATATTAAATATCACCTGATTACCCTTTTTCTGATCAGAATCTACCACTCAAACAGTATATTAGGGCAGTCCTAATGCTACACTATGAAAGGAGCAGGCCTCACAGTAGTGGAAAATGAATTCAAGAGTTTTCCACTACCAGGACATATAAAACACCCATGTACATGTCCTGCCTTTTTCCCTACATAGGACCCTGCCCTATGGGTTACCTAGGGCTACCTTAGAAATGACCTATATGTAGAAAAAGGGGAGTTTAAGATTTGGCAAGTACTATTAAATGGCAAGTCGAAGTGGCAGTGAAACTGCACACACAGGCCCTGCTATGGCAAGCCTGAGACATAGTTAAAGGCTACTTAAGTGGTTGTTACAATTAGTGCTGCAGGCCCACCAGTAGCATTTAATTTACAAATCCTGGGCACATGTAGTGCACTTTACTAGGGACTTACAAGTAAATCAAATATGCCAATTGGGAATGAACCAATGTTACCATGTTTAAGGGAGAGAGCATATGCACTTTAGCACTGGTTAGCAGAGGTAAAGTGTACAAAGTCCTAAAACCAGCAAAAACAGTGTTAGAAAAGTGGAGGGAGGTAAGCAAAAACTTGGCTTGGAAGATGACCATTCTAAAGTTGTCAGATCAGGTCAGGTTTGTTTACTTTCTGCAGCACGCATGAAACGAGGACATGTAGCTGTCTGTTTAATCAGAAGTACATTTCATTCACCAAGCAAACTCCTGAAACAATACAGCCTCCTACAAGCATATCTAGTGTACACTTGCGCCTCCCTGTCCAGGTCTTTGAAAGGAATTAATTGTTTCAGTAAGCTCCCTGCCTCAAGTCAGCAGAATCAAAGCTAGTACACCTGTTGCAAAGACATTTTAAGGCATAGGCAAAGTGTGAAGTAGCCCAGGGCCTCCACTTTCCAAGCAGCCCTTCCTAGAGAGTTTGTAACAGGGAGAGGTCTATTGTAAACTGGTTTAAAACATTTTTTTTAGCTTGACGGATTGGCTTTCTCCACAGAGTTAAAATAACCCCTGCTCACTCCTTGGTAGATTGGCTGAAGCAGTCAGGCTTATCTCAAAGGAAATGTTTAAAGTATTTTTACACACAGTAACACAGTGAAAACACTAAAAACAGACTCCACACCAATTTAGAAAAATAGACAATATCTATCTGAGTAAAACAAGAACAAAAAGACAAAAATCCCACAAACAAGTCAAAATATTCATTTTTTAAAAGTTCAATCAGGTCTTAATCCATAGGAATCAATGGATGTAACTCTTTAGCACAAAGTACCTGGGATGCATCAAAAACAATGCTGATGCTGGCCACATGAGAGGTGAGGAAAAGCAAAATGATGCATCGATTCCTTACTGAGCAGAGCAGACGAAGCGTGGATTCTTTCCTCGCAGGTGAGAGGATGTGTCAGTTCCTTACTAGCAGGGGAGGGGATGCATCAATTCTTTCCTCACAGGAAAAGTGATGCCTCGATTTCCAGGCATGCAGCAACAGTTCCATGGAAAATCCAGAAATGCTATGTTCATTGGACCACAGTGAAATTGGCACTGCATCAATTCTGTAGCCACGAGGCACGTGCTGTCTCACTTCTTCAGCCATGGAACAGGTGCTTTGTCAATTCTTCAGCCACAAGACAGATGTTGTGTAGCTTCTTCAGCCACAAGACATGCGCTGCATTGATTCTTCCAACACAGCTCGTTGATTCGTGGATTTTCTCCTTCAGATCACCAGCTTGCACTTCCAGGGTTCTAGGGACTGGATTTGGCACACCTTGGTAAGTTTGGACTCTCAGCAGAAGAGCCCAGGCACTTGCAGATGAAGTCTTTGATGTCCCTGTAACTTCTTAACAGGAGGAAAGTTCATTCCAAGAACCTGGAAAACCTTTGGAAGCAAGATTTAGAAAGCCAAGTCCAGTCCTTTCACTCCCATGACAAAAGCAGCAGACCAGCACAAGAAAGCAACAGACAGAGTGGCAGTCCCTTTTACAGCATCCAGGTCTTCTTCCTGGCAGCATTTCCTCAGTCCAGAAAGATTCTAACTATGTGGTATCAGAGGTCCAGTACCTATAGCCAGTTCTGTCTTTGAAGTAGGCATACTTCAAAGCAAAGTCTTTGCGGTGCACAAGACCCTTCCTTCCCCTGCCCGGCCTCAGACACATTCCAGGGGGTTGGAGGCTGCTATGTGTGAGGGCAGGCACAACCCTATTCAGGTGCAAGTGTCAGCTCCTCCCTTCACTCAAGCTCAGGAACACCAAGCAGAATATGCAGGGCCCACCTCAGCTCCCTTTTGCTGTCTAGAGTGAATGCCCAAACAGGCCAACTGTCATCCTGACCCAAATGTGTATTCAAAAAACAGGCAGAGGCACAGAGTCGTTAAGCAAGAAAATGCCAACTTTCTAATTCTAAAAGTAGCATTTTCAAACTCACAGCTCAAAAGCAACTTCACAAAAAGATGTTTTTTTCTTTTTAAATTGTGAGTTCAGAGACCCCAAATGCAGGATCCCTATCTGTTATGAGGGGGAAATTACACTTAAAAGATATTTCAAGGCAGTCTCTATTTTGCCCAATGGGAGAGATAGGCCTTGCAATGGTGAAAAATGAATTTACCAGTATTTCAATATCAGGACATGTAAAACACACCAGTACATGCCCTACCTTTTGAATACACAGCACCCAGCCCATGGGGCTGCCTTGGGCCTAACTTAGGGGTGACTTACATTTAGTAAAAGGGAAGGTTTGGGCCTAGAAAGTGAGTGCAAGTGCCAGGTCGAAATGGTAATTTATAACTGCATACACAGACACTGCAGCGACAGGTTAGAAACATTTTTACAGGGCTACTCATGTGGGCGGCACAATCAGTGCTGCAGGCCCACTAGTAGCATTTGATTTACAGGACCTGGACATACATAGTGCACTTTACTAGGGACGCTCTAGTAAATCAAATATGCTAATCATGGATAAACCAATCACCAATACATTTTTAACAGAGATCATATGCACTTTAGCACTGGCAGTGGTAAAGTGCCCAGAGTCCTGAAGCCGTCAAAAACAGGTCATAGAAAAAAAGGAGGAAGAAGGCAAAACGTTTGGGGATAACCATGCAAAAAAGGCCATGCCCAATATTTGGGATCACAGGGGTGTCAGTTAGATAACAATGGTGAATAAACAATGTTGCTTCCAGTATGCGGCCAGAAAGAATGCCTTACACGTGTCCCCACAAATCTATAAAATGGCACTGGCTAGTGGTTCCTTGTCAGATTAAAGTACTGTATTTAAATTGTTAATTAATTGATTCTAGCCTTGTTAAATTCAAACGAATCATTAATGTAGAAAAATCCTGATGTGGACAGTAGAGCAATATTGCTGAGTGGCTGAGACTACATTAGGTGTAGCAGGTCATTTTAGACTGACATTTTTGCATGTGGACTCCTTGGGCATGGTATGTTTTCACATGGGTACCCTAGATGTACCCCTGAAATATAGATGCAGCACTTTAGTAACTAGATGGACATTTATCTGCTTTTGTAACTGCTGTGTAATTTTTCACAACCTTATATTTGCTGCACAGTTCGAAACTTGGGTGATGGCATCAGTTCTTGTGGCATTATTGAATCAACGGTCATAAGGTGCCTCTTGTTGTGGTGTCACTGGTTTCAAAGGGCATGTGATGTCACTTTTGCTAACTTTGGCATTTAGAAGAATCGACGTTTGGAACTGGCTTGGCAAGGCTGAATTAGAACACTGTAAAACACAGAGTACTGTTTTAATGTGAACAATCTAAGATCTCACGTCATATCTAGTACTTTGCTTTCTGTAGATTAAATAGGTTCTCATCACGCCATTGTCATGTTGTAAAAGTACGTTTTTTTGCATTTGACAACATATGTAATCCTATGTGCAGCAAAAGCCACATTGACAATCAAAGTGAAATCTGAATTTCAGTTTCCGCGCTACAATATTTGGAACACAGGTTGGCAGTTTAGCTAAAAAATGGAGAGCAAGCTCAACAGCTCAACGCTCTCATTTGTTACTGATGTTGAGAGTAGTACGCGTCCTTGTTCCGCATGTTCACATTCTGCACACTTAGGATGTCCATGTGGTTTGTCCAGTCTTTCATTGTTTATAACAATATTTTCCTGGCTACAAGCGATCTTCCGTGAAGCTGGTGTGTTCAAGTGCAACTGCATTACAGCGCAGTCTTCCGGTGGACCCTCGAGAATGTGCCCGAAATGTTTCCGGAGTTCGTATTAGATCCTGAAACGAATGCTGGGGCTCATTTTTTGTCAGCTGCACAGAGAACTATGAAGCTACTGAGGCCATGACAGGCAGCATCTCTCTGGCAATGCTGCTTTCCCTACCATTAAGTGTTGCAAATCATGTAGAGCTCATTGTAGGTCACCGCAATATTGCAAGAAACAACTGTATAACAGCAGAAAGCTATGGGATGAAGATAACGGTAACCTGCTGTATTTGTTCTTGTGTGTAACTATGTTAAAAAGTTATCCTTGCTGCAACATATTGTGGCTTTGCATAATGAACGCGTCTCGTGGGATTCCATAGCGACAGTTTGTGGAATGGTATTGTTTGCTATGAAATGGCATATTGTGGAGTTGAATTATGTGGTGTGCTGTTAAATGTTGTGGCTTGATGTGGAAATTTGTTGTGTGTAGGCACTCCTGGATGGGCTGGTATGCCAGGTCAGTTTGTTAATTAGCTTTTTGAATTTTTTAGACATGTCTTTGAGCCTAGTAATCCACTTTTATTTTAAATTAAATAGCAAGTGGTACTGCTGCTGATGTGTTCCTGTATAACAATGTAAACGTAAAACATCTGAGCAGCCTCTTCAGCCCTAGGGCCCCATTTCCATCAGATGTACCTCGAGGTTTCTAGGATGCACAATAAAATTTAAAAGTTCCTTCTACGGGTTATTCCTTTAAAATAAAGGAATGTTACCCTTCTCCAAAAGAAGGTGCTCAGAAAAAACATATCCTGGAGTAAGCTTTTTGGAAAATGATGAATCCTTTGGCCAACCTCAATAAACCTGATATACACGCCAAAATAATAAATAAACCACGGTGCCTGAGAGACAGATGTTATGTAAAGTAAGAAATTTAAAGCTCAAACACTGTGGTAGTTGTCCATTTGGAACATATTAAAGTATTATGCTTCCTTACTCTGAATTAAGGGCCTGATTACAACTTTGGAGGAGGTGTTAATCCGTCCCAAAAGTGACAGTAAAGTGACGGATATACCACCACCCGTATTACGAGTCCATTATATCCTATGGAACTCGTAATACGGCTGGTGGTATATCCGTCACTTTACCGTCACTTTTGGGACGGATTAACACCTCCTCCAAAGTTGTAATCAGGCCCTAAGTCTTTCCTGTAAACAGCAACAATAAAGCAAAGAAACCATGGCCAATAACTGAACAACAGAAATAACTCACATAATAAAAAAAAGAACAGAGAAAGGAGTGAAGTACTGCTACACCATAACATAGGTAGTTGGAGCAGAGTAATGCACGCACAGACACATACTAATGTTGTACTTGAAGCGTGCATGGAGAGTATAAATAATAAGGTATAGAGTAACACATGAGAAGCATAATTAAAAAGTAACAAAAGTGTTCTGTTAGTAATTAACTGCAATATAATGGGCGGGACAGCTTCTTTTCAAGATTCAAAGATGTGCAGGGTTTGAAGCATAGGGATCCACACCTCCAGTACATGCAAAGCAAAATCAATCAGACCACACTGTTACTCAAGGATATTTGGGAAATGGCTATTGGCACAACAATCACAGGGGAGCAATGAGTGTACTTTTGCTCCCATACCAAGGGGTCTCCTTAAATAACGGGCACCATCTTATACATTATAAATTGTATACATAGGGGGTTATTACAACTTTGGAGGAGGTGTTAATCCGTCCCAAAAGTGACGGTAAAGTGACGGATATACCACCAGCCGTATTACGAGTTCCATAGAATATAATGGACTCGTAATATGGCTGGTGGTATATCCGTCACTTTACCGTCACTTTTGGGACAGATTAACACCTCCTCCAAAGTTGTAATAACCCCCATAGGAGGTCATTCCGACCCGCCGCCCGCCAAAGTAACCCTGTCGGAAGACCGCGAGGGTCATTCCGACTTTCCCGCTGGGCCGGCGGGCGACCGCCAAAAGGGCGCCCGCCGGCCCAGCGGGAAAGACCCTGCAACAAAGGAAGCCGGCTCCGAATGGAGCCGGCGGAGTTGCAGGGGTGCGACGGGTGCAGTGGCACCCGTCGCGATTTTCACTGTCTGCAAAGCAGACAGTGAAAATCTTTGTGGGGCCCTGTTAGGGGGCCCCACGACACCCATTCCCGCCATCCTGTTTCTGGCGGTGAAAACCGCCAGAAACAGGGTGGCGGGAAGGGGGTCGGAATCCCCATGGCGGCGCTGCAAGCAGCGCCGCCATGGAGGATCCCCTGGGCTAGGGGAAAACCGGCGGGAAACCGCCGGTACCCCCTTTTCTGACCGCGGCGGTAACAGAATAGCACGGGAAGCACTGCCAGCCTGTTGGCGGTGCTTCCTCTGCCCTCCGCCCTGGCGGTCAGAGACCGCCAGGGTTGGAATGAGGGCCATAGTCTTTTACACTCCACAAAGAGAAGTCAAAGCGATGGCTTAATGTTGGCCCTATCGCACACCTGAAGTAGTATTCTACCACCTGGGGAAGGGAAATACTGAGCTGATAAATTTCAGTCTCTGTCTCATAGAATGGAGGCTACACCCGGCCGAAAACCTGTGGTTGGCACCACTAGCCTATGTGCAGCAAATGGGCAATACACAAACAACACTTGGGGGGTCATTCCTACCCTGGCGGTCTATGACCGCCAGGGTAGGTGACGGAGGAAGCACCGCCAACAGGCTGGCAGTGCTTCCGGGGGCATTCTGACCGCGCCGGTAAAGGCGCGGTCAGAAAAGGGAAGCCGGCAGTTTCCCGCCGGCTTCCCGCTGCCCCAGGGAATCCTCCACGGCGGCGCTGCAAGCAGCGCCGCCATGGGGATTCCGACCCCCTTCCCGCCAGCCTGGTTCTGGCGGTTTTCACCGCCAGAACCTGGCTGGCGGGGAACGGGTGTCGTGGGGCCCCTGGGGGCCCCTGCAGTGCCCATGCCACTGGCATGGGCACTGCAGGGTCCCCCTAACAGGGCCCCACATAGATTTTCAGTGTCTGCATGGCAGACACTGAAAATCGCGACGGGTGCAACTGCACCCGTCGCACCCCTTCGACTCTGCTGGCTCCATTCGGAGCCGGCATCCTCGTGGAAGGGGGTTTCCCGCTGGGCGGGCGGGCGGCCTTCTGGCGGTCGCCCGCCAGCCCAGCGGGAAACTCAGAATGACCGCCGCGGTCTTTTGACCGCGGTACGGTCTTCTGGTGGTTCCCAATCTAGGAATGACCCCCTTGCTCTTTGGTGCACAATGACAGGTTGCCATGAGCTGAAGTAGGAACCTATCCCCAAAGATCCAAGAGTGACTCAAGGGTCTTACATGCTGCAATGACAAGCCTGACAACTATGCTGCTCATCTTCTACAAATGGCCAGGGCATAGGGCATTAGGGGCCCACAGAGGTTCTACCTGAATGCCTGCAACCTTGTGCCACAAATCTGGCATGAAGTGGGGAGCCAGGAAATGAGCTGTTATACTGATGGCCTTCAATGAGTTTCAAACATGAACAAATCTTAAACAAGACTCTAAGTCCCAATATCTTTTGTTTTAAAATTACAAAAATTATCAAATAAAAATTCAGACTGTTCAGATTTTGTAACAATAATATGCCTATCATTCAGTGCATAAAAATAAAAAATAAAAACGCTTATGCAGAACACCAAGCTGGGCTGCAGAGGTTGTTCTGCCTCTTGGTTCTCACGCTCTGTTCATCTCCCAGAAGGCTGATTTATGAGAGACGTTATGAACCGTACTGGGCAGCAGATGTGAGTGGAGGAGGGGGTCCAGTCTCTGGCTGGTGCACAGATGCTCTGTCACAGGTATGTGCTATGCAGCTTTCCACTTCCTTGCACTGGAAAGAGTTGTGTGCATGTGAAAGGTCAATGTTCTTAGAACTTAAAGTGCACAAGTTTTTGTGTGAGTTGGAAATGATACTTACATTGTGATGTTACAGTTAGCCTGACAGGAGAACTGTGAGTCTAAGAGTAAGATCACAATATAATTAGCATTAATTCTGACCTCAACAGTTGGATCGAGATTTTGTTTTTGATTTTGTTTTTATATTTTGTATATTGGTGCATGGTGGTGGCATGTTTTGGGGGGGGTTGGTTAGTAAGGAATTTTAAAAGCGGGTGCCATGAATGGAAGTGAATGAGGCTTATCTGAACAATCCTGAGCAGGCCCGTACCTCTGGGGGACAAAAGTTAGTCAACTTTCACATGTCAAGCAAAGAAGCCATTTTAAAACTACAATCTGATCTACCCTAAAATTAAAGGATTAGACTGCAAAGGGACATTGCAGACCCTTTAAATAAACAACTATGTGCTCTAATTCAATGTCTATACTTAAAAAAAAGACCATTACCCAACTGTGGCAGGACAAAATATTTAACCTCGAGAAAAGTGTCATGCCTCATTTGAAATGTGAGTACAGCCGGAACGATGTATCATGCAAGTATGAGGTGGCATGGGGTGGAATAGCTGCAGAAACAAAAGAAACCAGCATGGTACAGAGAAGCCGGGAAGGCATTTAGCAGACATCAGTAGCTAGAGGCTTAGTGTGTGGCTAGATGAAAGAAATCAGGTCTGATGAATCCAAGTGAATTACATGCAGAAAGACATGAGGAGACCGCCAGAGAAGGACAGTGCCATAAGGCATATTTATACATAGGAAAAAACACACAATCCTAAAACTACTCGAGGCACTGATCTTAGCATCCACTGGGTTTAAGGTAACGTGACACAGGAGCCCATGGGGGAGTTGTTTCTTTGTAACATGACAAATTAAAGTGAAAGCAGTGAGGGCCAAGCAAAATCTGCACCATCAGAATCAGAGCGACTGAAGTTCCCTGTTCGCAGCAGGTCTTACACCCAGACACTTATACAGCGAGGATGGAACAGAAAAATAAAGAAACCAAAGCAAACATTACAGCAAAAACGTGGTTGAAGTGAAAACAAGCACAGGCTGCAGTCTCCAAGGCATGGAGAGCGAACAAAGCCTAAAGTTCAGTCAGAGTCCTGGAAAAAAAATTAAAAAAAATGAAACAGAGTGCGAATAAAAAACCCTGCAACAAACTTAAATCAAAACAGTCTGCCTTCGCACTCCCGTACTGTAGCTGCACATTTCTCCTCACCCCCGGAGAAGCCTGCTACCCAATAGCAGAAAAAATAGTAATAGTAGGCCTACTTCAAAGCAAAGTCTCTCTTGTTTGTGAAATCCTGCCTTGCTCAGGCCAGGCCCCACACACACACCAGGAGGCTGGAGACCGCATTGTGTGAGGGCAGGCATAGCCATTTCAGGTGTGAGTAGCCACCCCTCCCCTCCCATCTAGAACAGATGGCTCATCAGGAAATGCAGACTACACCACATCTCCCTTTGTTTCACTGTCTAGTGAGAGGTGTAACCAGCCCAACTGTCAAACGGACCCAGAGAGGGAATTCACAAACAGGCAGAGCCACAGAAATGGGTTAGCAAGAAAATGCTCACTTTCTAAAACTGGCATTTTCAAACACACAATCTTAAAATCAACTTTACTAAAAGATGTATTTTTAAATTGTGAGCTCAGAGACCCCAAACTCCACATGTCTATCTGCTCCCAAAGGGAATCCACACTTTAATCATATTTAAACGTAGCCCCCATGTTAACTTATGAGAGGGACAGGCCTTGCAACAGTGAAAAGCGAATTTAGCAATATTTAAATGTCAGGACATATAAAACACATTATTAAATGTCCTACCTTAACCATACACTGCACTCTGCCCTTGGGGGTACCTAGTGCCTACCTTAGGGGTGCCTTACATGTAAGAAAAGGGAAAGTGTAGGCCTGGCAATTGGGTATATTTGCCATGTCGAATTTACAGTTAAAAACTGCACACACAGACACTGCTGTGGCAGGTCTGAGACATGATTACAGAGCTACTTATGTGGGTGGCACAACCAGTGCTGCAGGCCCACTTGTAGCATTTGATTTACAGACCCTGGGCACCTCTAGTGCACTGTACTAGGGACTTACTAGGTAATCAAATATGCCAATCATGGATAAATCAATTACATACACATTTTGTATAGGATCACTTGCACTTTAGCACTGATTAGCAGTGGTAAAGTGCTCAAGTAACGAAAACAGCAAAAACAGAGTCCAGCACACATCAACAACCTGGGAAACAGACAAAAAGTTAGGGGAGACCACGCCAAGGATGCCAAGTCTAACACTTTGCATCTCTACTTACTGTCCCCTGTAGCTTCTCATTTTGCAGATGTTGGTGATGTCACAACAGTGTACTGATGTGATGACTACAGACAGATACAGGTCATAAAATGTATGCTATCACAGTGTTTACATCATTTGCACGTGATGTGACTGTTTCCATATATGCACATTTTTATCATATAAAACACTTTCACTTAGGTTGTGTTCGAGGGTGTTTATTGTAGTGCAAATTATTGATGGAAAAGTGCAATGGAATGGGGTTATGGTTGAGGAAAGTCCATGGTATTGTGCCAGTCTGTTTGTAGCACAGGTCCAGTGTCCAAGGGGTCATTGGAAGGGGAGCTAAGGCAGTTCAAAGTGGACAAGGTGACAAGCTGGGATACAAGGGGGACATTCAGGAGGGTCTAATTTCCTGGCGATGGTCTTGGTCTTGGCAGGTGTCTCTCGCTTATGTCTGGGTCGCAGGGAATGTTTGTGGGGTGGTTCACCTTCTGCAGGAGGAGGGATGCTGGTGGCCTGTGGGTCCTGTGGCAGGGCCTCCTGCCCACTAGTTACAGTGGAAGTGGTGGGCTGGTCAGTAGACTGACTAGTGGTAGTGGCCCACTGGTGTGCTGTTCATTCCCTCATGATGTTGGCCATATCTGCCAGCACCTCTGCTAAGAAGACCATGGCAGTGTTGAGGGTCTGCAAATCCTCCCTGAAGGTGTACCTCCTGCAGCAGCTTGTTCTCCTGAATGTTGGTAGGGATTTGACCCATATTCTCCTGGGATTGTTGGTAAGTCCTCAGGATTAGTGAGTGCCTCCTGGAGAGTCTGTTCCCTGGGCCTGTCTTCCCCCTGGCACACAGCAGTCCTCCCAGTGTCCCTGTTCCCCTGTGACTGTCCCCTGAATGGTGTGCCCACTGCCACTGACTCCAGGTCCCCAATTATCTTGGGGGTCAGGTATGGACTGTGGTTAGTGTACAGGTGGGCACACTGCTGATTGATGTGTCCTGTGGACTGAGGTGTGGGGATGTTGGGTGGGTGCTGTGGTGTTGGATACTGATGGGGGAGGTTCTGTGGTAGATTGTGAATGAGTGGGGTGGCCAACTGACCAGTGGTCCCTGATGGGCCAGGTAGTTCATCCAGATCGTGAAGTCCAGAGTTACTGTCATCACTGGGGGTGTCTTCTGTTGGGGGACTGGTTAGTAGTGGCACCTCCTCACCACTGAGATTGGCTGGGGCATCTGTGGGGGTGTAAGTGATGTATTATACTTCATGTCTGTGACATATTGTACATCCCTGTCTTCCCCTCTATTGTTGCTGTTGCCCTGCCACCTTTGCTTGTGTATGGTGATGGATTGTGTGATTGTTAGTTCTCCATGCTGTGCATGCTTTGGTGATTGGTGTCCATGCAGGTCTGGGAGGGCTGTCCATGCATTGGTATAGCATGCAGGGCTTGGCATTGGGGTTAGTCAGATGTGTAGATGCAGTCTGTGGGATGGAGTGGAATGATGGGAGTGATGGTGAGGGGGTGTGATGGCATGCAGGCATGGGGGTGATAAGTGTTAAATCTTGACTCACCAGTGTCCAGTCCTCCGCAACTCCAGTGAGTCTCTCAGGATGAAGTATTGCCAAGACTTGCTCCTCCCATGCTGTGAGATGCCGGGGAGGAGGTGGGGGTCCACCACCAGTCCTCTGTATGGCAGGCTGGTGCCTTGCTGCTATGGAAAATACCTTTCCCCGTAGGTTATTGCACCTCTTCCTGATGTTGCCCCTTGTTCTTGAATACTGTCCCACTGTCTTGACCCTGTCTACGATTCTCCACCATAGTTCCGTCTTCCTGGTAATAGAATTTTGTTGTACCGAGCTCCAAACAGCTGCGGCTCTACCCTCAGTATTTTCTCCACCATGATCCGCAACTCCTCATCAGCCAAATGGGGGTGCCTTAGTAGGGAAATAGGTGTTGTGTGGTGTGTGTTGTGCTGAGGGTGTTAAGTGATGTGGTGGGGTGTGAGATGGGGTGTGCGTGACAGATGGATGGGTGTTTGTGGTGTGTGTGTCTAGTTGTCTCAGTGGTCTTCGTGTTAGTCTTGTGGCGCTTTTTGGTATTCGTAAAGGGTGGTGTGTAATGTGGGTTTGTGTTTTATAGTGCTGTTGGTGTATGGGTGTGGTGTGTATGAGTGTCCGGTATGTGTTTCTGGTATTGATCAATGTTGTGTTGTTTTGTATTTGGGTGGCCATTCCGAGCGCACCGGTGTGTACCGCCAATGGTTTACTGCCATTGAATGTCTGCTGTGGTGATTCAGGGGTCATAATGTGGCGGACATTGTTTTGTTGGTGTAACGGTATGGGTGTTCGTACTGCCACTTTAGCACTAACCTTTTGGCTGGCGGATTTGTGTATGTGGCTGTATTCTATCAGTTTGGTGTGTGCATGTCTTAATATGGTGAACAGATATTCAACACCGCAGCGGTATGTTGGCGGCCGTCACCGCGGTGGTAAGTGGCATTTACCGCCAATGTAATAGTGAGGGCCATAATGTGTAGCAAAGCAGCTGCATTCTAGCATTCACAATGCATCTTTTAAAGTTGTTCATACAAGCAGGGCATTTGTAGTCTAGTTTTTGTTCCTAGTTACACATTCATATCATTGTCAGTTTTATTTGGACATGTCTGTACGGCTTAATCTGCCAACAAGCCACTCTCACTCAATGTCACTAATATCAACCTTGAAACAGAAAGCAGTTCCCGTTTCATTCTTTTGAGTTTTCATTGAATTAACATGATATTTATTTTTCTGCACAATTTGTTTACTGGAATTTTCAAGTATAAGCACAAATGTGCATGAAAATATACGTGCCTTAGAGTCTTTAGAAGGGGTATAAAATACAGAGGGTCTCAAAATGGAACATTGCACCTTCGCAAAAAGCACACTAAGCTGTTCATCTGTAGACAAGGCATTTAGACACCCATTTCGACTCGTGAGAGATTTTGCATTATGTGGAGATGTAGGTAAGGCAAAAGGGAGGGAATAGGGAGATAGGAATAAGATATAAGAAAGCAAAAAAAGGGAGGGGATGAGAATGGAGATACATAAAGGACAAAGGTATAGACCAATCAGGTCCAAAAAGAACAATAAGATTGACATTCAGCATCATGTTGATCTAGTTTTCAGGTGCTACTTTAACAACGACCATAGGCAGTTGCGTAAACCACGATGATGCCCCCCTCAGCAGAATGTAATCAGTGCCCCCCAGGTCTCACAGATAGTCATTGGTGTTGAGCTGATTGGGGAGCTGCAGGGGCCTGAGTTACCCCCTGATCTTAGGGCATATAAGACCCTTTGAAACAGTACTATACAGGAAATGCAAAGGTCACATAGGTTAGGAAACATACAGTCAGAAACTAGATATCAGTTGCAGTGTCGAGCTACATATATGGGGAGTGAGCCCTTAGCAACAGTCATACAACATTCGCAGTATAATGATACCATCATATAACAAGATAACATCGACAAAGTGTGGAATTATAAAAATGGTCACTAATCAGGGATACAGCCCAGCGGTATTTATTCTATAAATGACTGCTAGCCAATGGCGGCCAGAGACATGATAACAAGCATATTACAGGGATAGCAGAATAATGTCAGGATCACAACTTTATCGGCACTCTCCTAATTTATTCTATAAATGACTGCTAGCCAATGGCGGCCAGAGACATGATAACAAGCATATTACAGGGATAGCAGAATAATGTCAGGATCACAACTTTATCGGCACTCTCCTAATAAGTAAGGAGGGCGCCGACGTGACCATTCACACCACACAATGGATGAGTCCATCCACCGATCCCATCATTGTTATTTGGCCAGAAGGCACTATGCATGGAGAGTAAAGGAAAGGTAAGACATGTAATGTATTTAGAGAAGATGAAAACTGAAGCAGAAGGGATTAAAACTGAAAAGGCTGTTTCGTACATGCAGCTAAATGCTCGCCCTCTATAATGTTCCACAATAATGACTAATGAGCCCATCCCTCTAAAAGACAGCCTTTAACAGTTACCTCCAGTCACATCCATTGATACCTCCCTCCACTTCCAGGAATGCGCCCCATATTCTATCAGACATTTAAAGTTTGTGCTTATAGGTTATGGTTTCACAGTGTCAATCCTGTGTAGTTCTATTAACCATTCATTATATGGGGGAGAGGGGGGCATGCTAGGTGCCAGTGCTGCAGAATGTCGTCACTGTCAGTGAAGTAAAACATCATTAGATGTGCCAAACTTTTGTTAGATGACGTCTTGGGGCACCTGAGGTCTAGGGCTCAATTGATAATCATCCGAAAGTGTTAATCTTTGGCTATACTGTCATGTTTCCAGAGCTCATCTTTTCTTGTCAGTGACACACACAATAGGCCAGGCGAATAGTCACAGGCGTCCGATGAGAGCATGAGGTGAGTAGTATGTGGAAATGATGCTCTAGATAATTGCCCAAATAATAGTCCAGGTACCACTATAGCCGCGGATGTTCAGAATGCTACTGGATGCCACTCCTACAGGATAAGTCCCGGTACACAATCAGAAATCAAACCTTGCAACTATCTCACATTATAGTGTAGTATGACGTCCAAAGACTAGGAAGGTCGTGATATTTTTGGCAGAATTCAGAATGATACCTCATAACCCGCTATAGCAAAGTCCAGAATACGTCACAGGTCATGGTCACCCACGGTATTCTCATCATCTACTGTTGACTCTGCAGTTTCCCTAACATCCAACTAAAAAGATTCTATGAGTAATCTGACTAAGCATTGAAAATTCGCACTTTGATGTCTCTGCCTAGATCTCTCCACTCGAGGCATTACTTACTTCAGCTGGCACACCATTGCTAAGAATGTGCTCTGCTGCTCCCGCCATATCAAGTACTTCTTCAGCAAGAGCCAGTTACCCCAGCTGCAGGCCGCCTCAGATTGGCAGCATGTGTACTATCCGGCCACTGCGGGCATGGTGGATTTATTCCATATTAACTCTGGTTGTAACGTTTTTTTTTTTTAATTCAGAATGTTTATTAGAGATTTTCAGTAAGAAAAAATGTGCAAGAATAATATTTAAATGGAAAATAAAAACATGTGTCCCGAACATTGGTTATTCAGGCCGTTATTACATGGGAAAGGCTACATAAACTGATATTATTGCCAATCACAGCACAACTTGTGGAGGGAAAAGGAAAAAAGCAAGGAAGGTAGAAGGAGAAAGATGGGGCAGTAGGTAGAAAGAGTAAGTGGGCTGTGGTTAAGAGGGCATAAACAAGCAGCAATCCTGTGGGTGAGGGGGCTGACGCCTTGAGATATAAGCACTAGGGATGGTATTGCTATGGTTCTTGAGGATATGTTTTCCGTTAATTATGGGTGATAGATACCATATTTCATATGTATAGGTTGGCTATAGTTCAGGTATGGGTGTTGTGTTTAAGGTGGTTTAGAGTTTGAAAGTCTAAACTAGGTTTGTTCGAGAGTGTGTGAGGTTTGAGAAATACATTTAAACATGATGTTGTATGCGCTTCTGGCGAAAAAAGCCCATGCCCTCCATGAATGAGAAAATAGGTTTTTGTAGGCTTTCCTTTCACATAGTATGTTTTTGATTCCTATCATTATAGTCAGACACTGCAGGCATAAGAAATTAGTGCTTAGGTTGGGAAAGGGTGTAATGGTCCATGGGCCAATATAGTTTCATGTTCATATAGTTTGAGGAGAAGTTTGCCTTCTCAGTGTCTCAACTGAATATCTTATGTTCAAAAATGCCTATTCATTTATTACATATCGGGCATCTGCCTAATGTTATTAGAGCTGGTTAGTGAGTTTCCTTTCTCCACAAAGATCTGAAAAGGGTTCGTGTTTTACATAAAAAATATTTCTATCCATGTTTTTTTTAGGGTGGGTGGATATTAAGAGATGAGCAGGCCTCATCCCATTTTTTTATTACTGAGAGAATACGTCTTTTATATGTTTTTTGCTGTGTTATGTTACTGAAAGGTGTTTTGATAATAGGAGAATTTAAAGTGAGATGTTATTTTGTTTTATACGTTTACTTATTCTTGTTTTAAGTTGCAGCAAATTATAGAAGCCCATATTTTCCAGGTTGGATAGTGCTTGCAGGTCTGCAAAAGGTATAGGTGATGATGATTTCTCAACATTTTTAATAAATTGCATGCCTTTCCTTGCCCAGTAAGACAAAAAAGGAGAATTTTCGTTGATTTAGAAATTCGGGTTGCCACATAAAAAGGCGTGTTTGGGGCCTTGGTTCTTTTTAGTGAGATTTTGGCCTAGGGTTTTTAGTGCCACTATGGAGTCCCATATGATACGTTGGGAATGCTTATCCTTTATTTTTCATAGTTAGCAGTGTAAGGAGTGTGTGTGGTTTACCAAGAACTTCCACAATTTTAACCAGCATCTTTTTATGTGATCCGTTTGTGTGCGTGCACCACATCGCTTGTCTTCAGTGAAATGCCATCTGATAGTTATGCACGTTTAGAAGATTGACTCCTCCTTAGGTTGTATTTATTCTCAGTTTATGAAGAGTTATTCTGGCTTTTTTTCTATATAAAGTTTGCTATTATTTTTTTTTTCAAGAGACTTACAAACGCTAGGGGGAAGTTGTAATGGGAACATAAAGGTATTGAAGTTGACTTTTGGACCTCTCATCATTTTGGTGGATTTTGTTCTACCCCATTGTGTCAGGAATTTAGGGGACCATGTGCTAATTAAGTTTCTGAGTTTGTGAAGCTGACTTTGCTCTAGATGTTGTTTTTCATCTATTATATACCTTTTTTAATTGTAATGCAAAAAACATAATTTGTTTGAATTGTCAACAAAGTTTTGTCTTAATTATTATTCAAAGAGATAATCTATGTCTTTTCAAAATTTGGGGGCTATCCTGATACTGCCACATAGTGGTTGATCATATTCAATAGTGCTGGCATTGGGATTTCCACTTCTTCCGTAAGCATATGCTGCAATCTTGTAGATGTTGAAAAAGAGATAATTTTTATGGGTGATTTTTTTTCTTAGAGAGGCCAGTGATGGTTCTATTGCCAGTAAATAAAAATCATGGATATAGTGGTACTCATGCCTAGTGCCCTGAAAAAGATATATTTTAGTTCATAGATGTATGTTAACCCTAACATTGGCTGTGGATTGAATATAAAGGCCAAAACCCAAATGGTTACATTTTTTATCCAAGTTGAATTACTGAGTGCAAGAAGGTCCATGATACCTTGTTGAAGTCTTTTTCCATATAAAATGCCATTGCGATTGCAGAAGAGGTCAAGGTCTTTGCTCTTTCAATGACATGGAAAAAGAGTCTAATATTGTCCAATGCGAGTTTGCATTTCACAATGCCAATCTGAGATTGATATTTCAGTGTTGGGAGAAAATTGTGGACTCAAAGCCAACATTTTACTTACAATCCACATTCAGTAGAGATATATGTCTTTAATTTTTGTATGAAGGGGGTCCTTCTTTTCTTTGTGAATCACTGCAGTGGTAGCTTCAGAAGACATCATTAAGCTTTCCTGTGTTGCCTCGAAGTTCCTATATAAGTATACAAAGTGCGTCATTAGTGGGCCCTGCAATGTCCTATAAAACTGGCTGGGTGGCAGTCTGAGCAAATGGGTTTTCCCAGTTTCAGGGAGTTGTTTGCTTGTAATATTTCCATTTGCTTAATATTGTTATTTAGTACTTGGTTTGCCATTTCCTCTAGTTTGGGTGAGTACAATCCATCCAATTATTCCCTGCAGTTTTCCAAAGGAATGGTGGCATCAGGGTTGCTGTGGTTGGCTACATGAACTGGGAGTATTTGAGTATTGTTTGGAGTCTATTTGAATTTTGCCTCAGAGTTATTTCATTGCGTCTGTGGATTCCATGGAGCCTTTTTTATTGAAGATAGTTTTCTAATGATCTGCCTGCTCTGTTTGTTCTATAATTTTGTTACTCAGGTATGAACCTGACTACTTTTGTTTATTGTATTCATATTTTGTATTTTTCAGCTTAATTAGTTGAGTTGCGTCCCTCGTAGCAAAGATATTGTGTTCCTCTGTTCATTCTCTTTTATTTATTTCTCAAGCTTTAATTAGTATTTTTTTGCAGACATTAAATTGATTATTTCATATCTGATTGTAGTCTTCATAGCATCTCAAATTGCCACGAGTGGGCTTTTGTTTGAGTCTTTGTCACAGAAAACATTTTCAATGGCTGTACGTTTTGTTTCTTTAACATATTATCAATAATTAATCCCCCTTCATTCTCCAATATTTTTCTTTCAGATCAGGTTTGTTCATTTTCAGATCAATGGGCATTTTCCAGAAATATTATTGGTGCTATTATAGATTTGCAGGCATTTACTGTTCATTAAGTAATCCCCGATAATGGGTTATGAGGTGGTATAGATGCCATATTTTGTTCAGGTGTGTTATTTATAAAATGACACACCTGGGTGTGTATTTTATTTGGCCGAAATTTACAGGATGAGCTCCTTTTTTAAGACAGCATCCCAGGGGAGATTAAAATCGTCCCTGACTACATCTGTTATTTGTGAAAATTCACATATGTTTTCATTCAAACTGATCCAACACTAAGGGTCATCTTGGTGTTTATATGTTGATTATGATATCCTTTTTACAGGTTGTTTTGAACTTACTTCTCTCCCTTCATCACCATGGGAATTCCCTAAGGTTTTTAGACCAACTTTTTAAGATACTAGAGTTAAATACCCATTAATAGTTCGAGCATAGCAGTGCGCAAGTAATTCTTTTCCGACGTGTTGGTATATATCTGGGCTTTTAACCACGCCCACCGCACACCCATTACCATCACTCATTCATGGGCTTGCCTTTCAAAAATCTTTTGTTTTTGTTGATAACTGCTTTATGTTTGTCCCTCCTTAGGGTGGTTTTGCTACCGCCTTGGCCATATACCCTGGTACACAGATAATTGCACTTTTATCAATAACTTTGACTGCAAAAGAACTTCTTTTTCCTTTTGTCTCTCTTCACGCTCACAGCGGCGCTTTGAATCGGCTCGCTTAGGTCACCTGTTTTATTTTTTATTTTCAGTTTGTGTGGCAAGAAATGTTCAGTTAGGACTTTAAAAAGCTAATAGCTCTAACGCGAGCAAACGTGTGACTTATTGCATTGCAAATACTTGTTTCCTTTGCACTCCGAAATGGACCGTGCAAATCTGTGGAATTCTACCTGTCTCCTCACATAAATATTGATTTCCTGTTTTTACTGTAGAAGTCATTTACTCCCAAATTATTTAGTATGGAACTAGTTTGACTTCTACATTTTTAGACTTCATATATGCCACACTGAGGAATTGGGCTGTTGGTTGTGGGAGGTGTACGTCCTTCCAAAGGGACAGCCACAATCCTTTGTTAGGGTGAACCACTAAAAGTCGCACAATTAACCTGTACTTAATCCTCTGGTAGCTTGGCACAAAAGCAGTTAGGCTTAACTGAGAGGCAGTGTGTAAAGTATTTATGCAGCACACAAACAGTAAAAATGTGAAAACACAACTCATGAGAAGTTCCACACCAATTTAGAAAAATAGAGTATAATTTATTAAGTTATTTGACACAAAAACAACAAAAGTTCAATCAGTAAAACCAGTGATATGTAATTTCAAAGATTTGAGATGACTCGCACCACCGCCATGCAGTGTTTTGATCAATGACTTCAGTGCAGATGTCATCACTGATGTTACTAACGATGTTATAAATTATTTCATGAGTGATGTAATATCTGAGGCCATAAGCAAGGGAACGTTGAGTTATAATTTCTTCAGTTAACTGGAACTGGTGAATTTCAGTGTTTTTTCAAATGTTACATTTTAAGTGCCATTTTCACCTAAATATTTCTTCACTTTAACCTTTGATTTTTCTCAGTGAATTTTTAAGTTTTCTTAATATAAAGTGAGATACTATTATCATACCTAACTATAATGTGACTTTAAACTTAGTTTTTTTTCTCAGTGAATGAATATGTTTTTTCTAACATGAACTAATATTTTATAATCAAATGTAACTATGCCAACACAGGGCCTTTTGCTGTGCATGGTGTGGGGTTGACCATGGGGCCTGACAAGGCGCCAGGCCCTTCACCCAACCTCCCACTGTGCATGGCCTTCAGCCATGCCTGTGCCCAACCCCCAAGGCTGTCAATGCCCACCAGGCACAGACCTTTTTTGTTCAAAATGTATTTCTTGATTTCACTCATGAGTCACTGAGGAACTAGCGTGTGGTCCTGTGCTCCCGCAAGACTCTTTCAGGAAGAAACACAAGAAATTTCTGTGTGATCACAGCTCCCTAAAAACCTTTTTTTTCAAATTTGATCTGGGGGGAGGGTGTTCCTCATGGACCTCCCGTATAAGTGTGAGGTGGTCAGGATACCCCTATCCTGCTCCTTTAACCTTAATTATTTTTAATTTTTAGGACACTGCACCAAATCCAAGAGTTCTGTAATGGCAGCTACAAAATTTCTGTTTGAGTTGCGGTCAGCCTATCAGAACAAGATGCTCTTGGCAGCGCAAGATGCCAGACAGGAAAAAAGTCCCTGACGGCCATTATTTGAGGCAGTGCTCCCGCAGGAATCTTGCAAGGCTCTTACATACCCAACCATCTAGATAGCTATATATTTTAACCTTATTTTCTCAAAAAGTATTAAAAGCATTTATACCAAATAACAAAAATGCACACTTTCAGGGTAAAGATCCACCTTTCTGCCAAATATGGTACAATTCTCTTCAGCCGTTTTAGCTGTGGAGATATTTAAATTTCCCTATGGAAATTTCATGAGGAAATTGTGTCTTGGAACCCTCCCTTTTTCTTGGATCCTACTTGATGGATCACCACATAATTTTCCAGGGAGGATCTGAGGTTTTTGAAATTTGTTTTTGAAAGTTTGAGAAAGATTCTTCAAACAGCAGCACATTTATCAGATATCTATAAATTTTGAATCTTAAATTCATCAAAAAGTGCTTAACAGATTTACATCAAATTACAGAAAGCATGCTTTCTGAGTCAAAATCTACCTTTCTGCCAAATTTGATGTAATTCTATTCAGTCATTTTTTTATCTATCACTGTTCCTATATTCAAATGCATGGGGAAACACATTTTGGGACACCTTCTCTTTTTTGTTTTAACCCCTGCTTGATGGATCAGCCCAAACCTTCACAGAAAGGAGCAGAGTAGGACAAGACTTTTTTTAAAGAATGTTTCGTAAAGATTCATCAAATGGTGCCAAAGTTATTAGCAAACCAAAAAATAAACTTCCAATGGAAACATGGTCCTAAATACAACTTCTGAGTGATTAATAAAAGTCATTTGAACCCGACATGGCAATTTAGGACCATATTACACATTACTTGTCATGTATGTTTGGGATTACATGATTTGTAGCTGATTTTAGTACTTATTAGAAAGATTTAGAACATTTGATCCTCATCCATTTGGTATTCATTATATGCCTGAGATTATAGAAATGTCTGTCACATATTTGTTTGAGGAAGCTAAATATCTTGCAAATGAAATCTGTACTATGAATTATGGGCATAATTCACAGTTGGGCCTCTTTTACATGAAATGCGAACTTTGAAACCACTGACAAACATTCAATAGGGAGGCTTCCCTATGTAATATATGTATCATGTAAGCATCTGATTTGCAGACATTTTTTATTTTTTATCGATGGTTGTTAGAAATGTGGTTTCTGGTTGGCTAGGGTATACACCTAAGCCAGGCAGAACCCACCCACGCTAGTCAGGGCAAAGGTGCTACATGTCCTAGATAACCCCTGCTCACCCCCTTGGTAGCTTGGCATGATCAGTCAGGCCTAACCCGAAGACAATGTGTAAAGCGTTTGCACAACACACACAACACACGTGACACACTATCCCCACCACAAAGAAAACACAACGCCAAGTTATATAAAAATAAAATGTATTGTACAAAACATCATTACTGTTACTCTACAGAGTCATTATTCTGCAACATATGCAGGAGTCAGGACAACATTACTAAAGAAATGTACTTGTCATAAAACCATCATCAATGCCCATACCAGACACATTAGATACATATGGCAAATCATGAAAAGCACCTCCTCATAAATGCCCATGAGGAGGAGTGTCAGCGAGTACCTGGCAAATTATCCTAATCATGTCTTCATCATGTCCTATTACTGGACCCCTTTCTGTTTGGTGTAGGGCAAAGGGGACCCCCAGCACTCCTGGGTGCCAAGGAAGTTGGCTCTGTATATACTATTTCAAAGTGAGAGATAGTGTGTACAGAGTCCAAGGGTTCCCCTTTGAGGTTAGATAGTGGCAAAATTAGATAATACTAATGCTCTATTGTGGTAGTGTAGTCGAGCAGTAGGCTTATCAAAGGGTAGTGTTAAGCATTTGTTGTACACACACAGGCAATAGATGAGGAACACGCACTCAAAGACTTAACTCCAGGCCAATAGTTTTTATATAGAAAAATATATTTTCGTAATTTATTTTACAACCCAAAACTTCAAGATTTGAAGTAAATACATAAAATGCAAGGTACTCCACACTGGTAAGTGAGGAACTTTGAATCAGAGCAGTAACATACACAGTTTTAGTTAAAATGGCAATAAGCTATTTTAAAAGTGAACACAGTGCGAAAATCAACAGTTCATGGGGGAGGTAAGTATTGGTCAGTTTTTCAGGTAAGTAAGACACTTACAAGTTCAGTTTCCTGGGCATAGGCAGCCCACTGTTGGGGGTTCAAGGCAACCCCAAAGTCACCGCACCAGCAACACATGGTCGGTCAGGTGCAGAGGTCGAAAGAGGGCCCAGAACACATAGGCGCCTATTGAGAACAGGGGTGCTCCGGTTATATTCTGTCAACAGGTAAGTACCTACGTCTTCGGAGGGCATACCAGGGGGGGTTTGTAGGGCACTGGGGGGGGGGACACAAACAGGCACACAAAACACACCCTCAACAGCACAGGGGCGGCTGGGTGCAGTGCACTTAGCAGGAGTCGGGTTTTCAATAGAAGTCAATGGAGGGACCCAGGGGTCACTCTAGCAGTGCAGGCAGGGCACAGGGGGGCTTCTCGGGCCAGCCACCGACTGGGCTAGACAGAGCGTCACCTGATGATCACTCCTGCACAGGAGTTTGGTTCCTTTTGGTCCTGGGGGCTGCAGGTGCAGTGCTGGGTCCAGGTGTCGGATTCTTTGTTCCAGGCAGTCGTGGTCAGGGCGAGCCTCTGGATCCTCACTGCATGCATCGCTGAGTGGGTGTAGGGGGGTCATCTCAGGTTACTCACGTAGTTGCAGTTGCCTGGAAGTCCTCTCTGCGGTGTCAGTTCTCTGGAGCTCGAGCCCCGGGTGTCAGGTGCAGAGTGTGAAGTCTCACGCTTCTGACGGGAAGAGTGAGTTCTTTGGAAGTTGCTAAAACGTTGCAAAGTTGTTGCTGTTTTTGAACAGTGCCGCTGTTCACCGGAGTTTCTTGGTCCTTCGATTTCACGGCTTAAAAGGTCGCTGGTCCCTGTAGGATGCGTCGCTGTTCAGGTTGTTTGAGTTTGGAGAGAGGCCGGTAGGGCTGGGGCCAAAGCAGTTGTCATCTCTGTCGTTTCTGCAGGGCTTTCAGGTCAGCAGTCCTTCTTCATTCTGTAGGTTGCAGGAATCTGATTTCCTGGGTTCTGGGTCACCCCTAAATACTGAATTTAGGGGTGTGTTTAGGTAAGGAGGGCAGTAGCCGATGGCTACTGTCCTGGAGGGTGGCCACTCCCTCTTTGTGCCTCCTCCCTGAGAGGAGGGGGACATGTCCCCAATCCTATTGGGGAATTCCTCCAATCTCAAGATGGAGGATTTCTGAAGGCAGGGGTCACCTCAGCTCAGGGCACCATAGGGGCAGTCCTGACAGGTGGGTGACTCCTCCTTGTTTTTCTTACTATCCTCTCCTGCCTTGCTGCCAAAAGTAGGGGCAGTGGCCAGAAGGGCGGGCATCTCCACTAGCTGGGATGCCCTGGGGTGCTGTAACAAAAGGCATGTGTTACAGTTCCTGCAGGGGGAGGTGTGAAGCATCTCCACCCAGTACAGTCTTTGTTCCTGGTCACAGAGTGACAAAGACACTCTCCCCACATGGCCAGAAACTCGTCTGGTTGTGGCAGGCTGGCAGAAACTGGTCAGCCTAGCACTAGGAGTCAGACTGGTATTCAGTGGGCATTTCTAAGATGCCCTCTGGGTGCATTTTACAATAAATCACACAATGGCATCAATGTGCATTTATTGTGCTGAGAAGTTTGATACCAAACTTCCCAGACTTCAGTGTAGCCATTATGGAACTGTAGAGTTCGTGTCTGAAAAACTCCCAGACCATATACTCTTTATGGCTACCCTGCACTTACAATGTCTAAGGTTTTGTTCAGACACTGTGGGGGCATAGTGCTCATGCCATATGCCCTCACCTGTGGTATAGTGCTCCCTGCCGTAGGGCTGTAAGGTCTGTTAGAGGGGTGACTTACCTATGCCACAGGCAGTGTGAGGTAGGCATGGCACTCTGAAGGGAGTGCCATGTCAACTTAGTCATTTTCTCCCCACCAGCGCACACAAGCTGTGAGGCAGTGTGCTTGTGCTGAGTGAGGGGTCCCCAGGATGGCATAAGACATGCTGCAGCCCTCAGAGACCTTCCCTGGCACCAGGGCCCTTGGTACTACAGGTACCATTTACAAGGGACTTATCTGGGTGCCAGGGCTGTGCCAATTGTGGGAACAAAGGTACAGTTTAGGGAAAGAACACTGGTGCTTGGGCCTGGTTAGCAGGATCCCAGCACACTTTCAATCATAATTAGCATCAACAAAAGGTAAAAAGTCAAGGGGTAACCATCCCAAGGAGGCATTTCCTTACATATATGTATCATGTAAGCATCTGGTTTGTAGACTTTTGTTATCGATGGTTGTTAGAAATGTGGTTTCTGGTTGGCTAGGGTATGCACCTAAGCCAGGCAGAACCCTCCCACGCTAGTCAGGGCAAAGGAGTTACATGTCCAAGATAACCCCTGCTTCACCCCCTTGATAGCTTGGCATGATCAGTCAGGCCTAACCCGGAGACAATGTGTGAAGCATTTGCACAACACACACAACACACGTGACACACTATCCCCACCACAAAGGAAACACAACACCAAGTTATATAAAAATAAAATGTATTGTACAAAACATCATTAGACCAAACAATGTATGTTAGTAATACCCTGCTACCCAAGCAGTTGTCAGAACATTACACAGTACTGTTACTCTACAGAATTCAGCAGTAGTCACATATAACACACAGGTTAGTCATTATTCTGCAAATCAAATCAAATCAAATCATTAACATTTATAAAGCGCGCTACTCACCCGTGCGGGTCTCAAGGCGCTAGGGGAAAGGGGGGGATACTGCTGCTCGAAAAGCCAGGTTTTTAGGAGTCTCCGGAATGCGGAGTGGTCCTGGGTGGTCCTGAGGCTGGTGGGGAGGGAGTTCCAGGTCTTGGCTGCCAGGAAGCAGAAGGACCTCCCACCCGCCGTGGAGCGGCGGATGCGAGGGACGGCAGCGAGCGCGAGGCCAGAGGAACGGAGGAGGCGGGTGGGGACGTAGAAGCTGAGGCGTCGGTTGAGGTATTCCGGTCCCTTGTTGTGGAGGGCTTTGTGTGCGTGGGTGAGAAGTCGAAAGGTGATCCTTTTGCCGACTGGGAGCCAATGCAGGTGTCTCAGGTGTGCGGAGATGTGGCTGTTGCGGGGTACGTCGAGGATGAGGCGGTCCGAGGCGTTTTGAATACGTTGCAGGCGTTTTTGGAGTTTGGCGGTGATCCCAGCGTAGAGGGTGTTGCCGTAGTCCAGGCGGCTCGTGACGAGGGCGTGGGTCACGGTTTTTGTAGTGTTGGCGGGGATCCAGCGGAAGATCTTGCGGAGCATGCGGAGGGTGAGGAAGCAGGCAGAGGACATAGCGTTGACTTGCTTGGTCATGGTGAGGAGAGGGTCCAAGATGAAGCCGAGGTTGCGGCCGTGGTCTGCGGGGGTCGGTGCGGTGCCGAGGGCCGTGGGCCACCAGGAGTCGTCCCAAGCGGATGGGTTGTTGCCGAGGATGAGGACTTCCGTTTTGTCAGAGTTCAGCTTTAGGCGGCTGAGCCTCATCCAATCTGCGACGTCCTTCATACCCTCTTGTAGGTTGGTCTTGGCGCTGGCGGGGTCCTTGGTGAGGGAGAGTATAAGTTGTGTGTCGTCGGCGTAGGAGGTGATGATGATGTCGTGCTTGCGTACGATGTCGGCTAGGGCGCTCATGTAGACATTGAAGAGTGTCGGGCTGAGCGATGAGCCTTGAGGTACGCCACAGATGATCTCGGTGGGGTCTGAGCGAAACGGTGGGAGGTAAACTCTTTGGGAACGGTTTGAGAGGAAGGAGGCGATCCAGTCCAGGGCCTGGCCATGGATCCCGGTGGAGCGGAGGCGGGTGATTAGGGTGCGGTGACAGACTGTGTCAAAGGCAGCCGAGAGGTCGAGGAGGATGAGGGTGACTGTTTCACCATTGTCCATCAGGGTTCTGATGTCGTCTGTGACTGAGATGAGGGCGGTTTCCGTGCTGTGGTTGGTTCGGAATCCGGTTTGTGAAGGGTCGAGCAGGTTGTTGTTTTCCAGGAAGGTGGTCAGCTGTTTGTTGACGGTCTTCTCTATTACCTTGGCTGGGAAGGGCAGGAGTGATATGGGGCGGAAGTTTTTCAGGTCGCTCGGGTCAGCCGTAGGTTTCTTTAGTAGGGCGTTGACTTCGGCGTGTTTCCAGCATTCTGGGAAGGTAGCAGAAGAAAATGAAGAGTTGATGACGGCCTGGAGGTGCAGGGCGATGATGTCGTCGGCTTTATTAAAGATGAAGTGAGGGCAGGGGTCCGAAGGAGCGCCGGAGTGGATAGAGTTCATGATGGATTTGGTTTCTTCAGTGTTGATGTGGGTCCAGTCGTTGAGGGTGATGGCCGGGGGTGCGGGTTCGGTGATGCTTGGTTGGGTCTGGTGTCCGAAGCTGTTGTGGAGGTCACTGATCTTGCGATGGAAGAAGGTGGCGAGGGAGTCGCACAGATCTTGTGAGGGCGTGACGGCGTTGGCGTCGGGGTTGGAGAACTCCTTGACGATGCTAAAAAGTTCTCTGCTGTTGTGGCTGTTTTTGTCCAATCTGTCGGTGAAAAAGTTCCTTTTGGCAGCGCGGATCAGGTGGTGGCGTTCGCGGGTAGCGGTCATGTTGTCAGCGGTGTGGTCCTTGCGCCAGGCCTTCTCGAGGGCACAACAAGTTTTCTTTGATTCTTTGAGGGTGTCAGAGAACCAGAGAGGTTTTTTGGTGTTGGTCTGTCGATGCGTGCGTTTGAGGGGAGCAAGGTTGTCTGCGCAGTTGGAGATCCAGTTCGTGAGGCTGAGGGCTGCGTCGTTGGGGTCGGTGGTGAGGGTGGGTTGGTTGGCGGCGAGTGCGGAGAAGAGTTGCTCTTCGGGGATCTTGTTCCACTGTCGACGAGGGATGGGTTGAGTGCGGAGGTGGCGGGTCTCGCGTCGGAATGTGAAGTGGACACAGCTGTGGTCGGTCCAGTGTAGAGCGGAGGTGTGGCTGAAGAAGATGTGTTTGCTGGCGGAGAAGATAGGGTCAAGCGTGTGTCCGGCGATGTGGGTGGCGGTGTTCACCAGTTGCTTGAGGCCGAGGTTGGCGAGGTTGTCGAGCAGGGCGGTGGTGTTGGGGTCGTTGTTCAGTTCCAGATGGAAGTTGAGGTCGCCTAGGAGGATGTAGTCCGGCGAGGCAAGGGCGTGCGGGGAGATGAAGTCGGCGATGGCGTCGCTGAAAGGGGCGCGCGGTCCGGGGGGACGGTAGACGAGGGATCCTCTGAGGTTGGTCCTGGGGTCGGTGCGAATCTGAAAATGCAGATGTTCAGCGTTGAGAGGGGTGTCTTCGGTGGAGGTGGTGACGCTGATGGAGTCTTTGAAGATGATGGCGATACCTCCTCCTACTTGGTTGGTGCGGTCTTTTCTGGAGATCTTGTAGCCTTCGGGGATGGCAGTGGCGATGTCTGGAGCCGATGAGGCGTTCATCCAGGTCTCCGTGATGAAGGCGACGTCCGGAGCTGTGGAGTCCAGGAGGTCCCAGAGTTCAACGGCGTGCTTGTGGACAGAGCGAGCATTGACCAGGATGCACCTGAGGTGGTTGATGGCGCGTGGGCTGGTGGTCGTGGTAGTTGCGTGGTGGAAGATGCGTTTGCAGGAGTTACAGGCGAAGGGTCCATGGGTGCGTTTGGTGTGGGCTTGGAAGCAGGTGTTGGAGCGCCCGGGGTTGAGGGCGTGGAGGGTGGTGGGGTCGTAGCGGGTCAGCGGGGTACAGGAGAGCTGGGGACCAGGGGTCGTGGTGCTGGGCGCGGGCCAGGCGCGGGCCAGGCGCGGACGAGCGCAGACGGGCTTGCCTCTGGCGCGCCTCCGGCGCGCCAGTGGCGCGATCGCGCAGCGGCCGCCATAAGAGGGAGGAGGGGGGGAGGGGTCAGCTGGGGGCGAATGGGAGCTGGGGGGCGGGCGTGCAGGATGTCGCTGCGGGAAAGCGCGAGGGAGGGGGGGACAGGTAGAGTGAGAAGAGCTGAGGGAGGTGGGTTTAAGGGTGGAGGGGGGTGAGTGTTAGAGTTTTAGGAGAATAGGGAGATAGATAGGAGTAGGGTTGAGAAGATAGGGGAGGGGGGTTGTAGAGGTGGGTGAGGGTGAGAGGTAGAGTGAGAGGATAGGAAGATAGGTAACAGGGGGTGTCGGGATGGGGGGGAGAGATAGGGAAATAGATAGATGGAGAAATAGGTGGAGAGATAGAAAAATAGGTAGATAGGAGGAGGGGGTGAGTGAGGGAGTTGGAGAGATAGGTAGATTGGTAGATAGGAGGAGTGAGGGAGGCAGGTAGCGAAAGGGTAGATAGGGGTGATAGTGAGGGGGAGGCGAGTGAGGGAGGGGGGTGAGGCAGGAGCAGGAGGGCAGGGGCGGGAAGAGCCAGAAGTCGGAGAAAACCGAAGAACAGAAGAACACAGAAGACCAGAAGAACACAGAAGAACAGAAGAACACAGAAGAGCAGAAGAACACAGAAGAACAGAAGAGAAGAACACAGAAGAACAGAAGAACACAGAAGAAGATACAGGAGATGAAGAAGCAGAAGAGCAGAAGAACAGAAGATCACCAAAGAAGATACAGAAGACGAAGAGCAGAAGGCAGAAGACCACAGAACAAGATGAGGAAGAAGAGAGGTGACAGGAGAGGCTGAGGAGCACACAGAAGAAGAGAGAAGACGGGGAGAAGAAGAGTACAGAAGAAGATTGCAGAGGAGGAGCGAGGAGGAAGAGCCAGAGAGGAGGAAAAGAAGCAGGAGCAGGAGAGAGGGTGAGTAGGGCGTGGCAGGGCGAGGGGCTGGGAGGTGGGGGGTACTTACTGTGAGGTGGGTCTCAGGAACCTGGAGGAGCTGGAGGAGCTGCAGCGGCAAGGGGAGCGACCTATGCAGGAGTCCTGACAACATTGCTAAAGAAATGTACTTGTCATAAAACCATCATCAATGCCCATACCAGACACATTAGAAACATATGGCAAATCATGAAAAGCACATCCTCATAAATGCCCATAAGGAGGAGTGTCAGCGAGTACCTGGCAAATTATCCTAATCATGTCTTCATCATGTCCTATTACTGGACCTCTTTCTGTTTGATGTAGGGCAAAGGGGGCCCCCAGCGCTCCTGGGTGGCAAAACTGGGGCCGTCTGTTGATGGATGAAGAGGAGGAGGGCGGCAGGCACCCCCTCCATTCCTGTGAATCGGCCCCTTCAAGGGCAAGCTCCCACACCAGAGTGACCCCCGCCCCTTGGCGCTGCCGGGGCCACGGTCGACCTTCACATGGGCCGGGAGCCAAAACAAAAGCGACAAGAACCGGGGTGTCATGCTCCTCTGACAGTGTCCAGGGGAGGGGGATGTTTACCCTCGCCTCCTCCAAGTCCTGCTCTCAAGGCAGCCCCGTGGTCTGGAGAAACCTCCGATGAGCTCTTCCTCCCTCCTCGGCCACTGACATTCTTTTCCTGCACTGAGGAGACTGCGCGTCTCCTCTCTTCAGTCCAGCCGGCATCCGTCTCCACTGCTCAGCCATGGATCCCACAAGCTCCAACAATGGACACCTGCTTCTGTTCCGGGGGCACTATCCACGGTGCTTCAGGTCCAGGGGGCACCCAGCAGAGCACGGTCGCTCCAGGCTTTGTCTCTTCGTGCCCCGGGGGCATGCTAAGAAGCACTCTTCACATGCATGAGTGTAACCCCGGCCGTAGCGGTTATTTCCTCGCTCAGCTGGGTGACTGCAGTACTTCCCAAAGCGCTTCATGAAACAAAACGGAAGTGCTCTAAAGGCGCTGTGGGCCCACACAAGTGGGGTACTTGCAACTCAAAAGGGAACACTCTCAAGGTGCTAGAGCTGAAAAATCCAGAGCTGTCCTCACACTGGCAAGTAAGCAATTGCAAGGGGCAGGGACCACAAAACCCAGCCCCTGGGGACACAAAGTGGAGCACTGGGCTAAAGGGCCTAGCAGCAGGCCAGCACAAAGGGGATGTAGACATTGATAGTTCCTCTTAGTGACCCAGCAGGTCACAGGTCAGTACAGCAGCAGTCCAAGGCGATTCCTGGTGAGTCCCTCCAGCAGCATTCTGTGTCCAGGTCCAAGTATGTTTCTTGTGTGTCTTTATGGGATAAATCCCCTGTATTTATGCTCAATTTTGCAAAGTATTTTTAATGAGGGGGAGAGGAGGTTCCAACCAGTTACAACTGGTTCTAGGAGTGTCCCTCTCTCCTCCAGCAAAGGCTCCAGACATCACTTGGCGGTAAACAAGCCCTTTGTGTGAGGCCAGGGCACAGCCTTTAAAGATGCAAGTGTGCCTAACCTCCCCTTCTCTCAGCCCAGGAAGACCATTCAGTATGTAGATGCACCTCAGTGACACCTCCACCCTCCCTGTATACAGGCCATCTGAAAAGAATGCACAAAGCTCAGCTGTCATTCTGCCCAGACGTGGATTGGGGTCAAGCTGCAAAACACAAGAGTCCTAAACACAAAGAAATGCACACTTTCTAGAAGTGGCATTTTTTTATAATGGCAAGAAAATAATCCTTCTACACCATTAAGCAGCATTTTTCACTACCATTACAACTATACCAAACATACCTACAATACACCTCATAACTCAGTCAATACCCTCTAGACATAAGGCAGGACATTTGTAATGCAATCCTATGAGAAGGCAGCACTCACAGCAGTGAGAAACCAAATAGACTGGTTGTCACTATCAGGACAGGCCAAGCTACGAGGCCCCTGTCCTGCCTTCTACATACATAGCACCCTGCCCATAGGGCTAGCTAGGGCCTACCTTAGGGGTGACTTACATGTAGTAAAAGGGGAGGTCTAGGCCTGGCAGGTAAATTTAGATGCCAGGTCCCTGTGGCAGTAAACTGCACACACAGGTCCTGCGCTAGCAGGCCTGAGACAAGTTTGAAAGGCTACTTCTGTGGGTGGCACAAGCTGCACTGCAGGCCCACTAGCAGCATTTAATTTACAAGCCCTGGGTATAGGGATACCATTGTAAAAGGGACTTATAGGTAAATGAAATGTGCCAATCAGGTATAAGCCCATTATACCAATGTTACAAGGGAGAGCACATGCACTTTAGCACAGATTAGCAGTGATAAAGTGACCAGAGTCATAAAGTCAGCCAAAAAGGGTCAGAAACATTAGGAGGAGAAGGCAAAACTTTGAGGAATGATCCTGTAGAAAGGGCCAGGTCCAACAATGGTGTCTAAGAGAAATGCTTCTTCGGGAGCCACAATAAATGACTTGCAGTTTTGCACAGAATAGTGTCCACCTAAAGTGTTTAAATGCCTACGATACATTGCGCCACGAAACAAAACATTTTGAACCAGCTCAGAACTCTCTGCTCCCAGAATAACGCGTCACTGCATCATGAAGGGGCATTTTCAAACTATCTTGTAATGTTAGGCCAAAATCATAAGCAGTATATGCAATTTCCACCATAGTGTGCATATGGAGAAGTGTGTTGTTTTTCTTACTGCTAGACTGGCAGCCCGTGGTGTGAGCTGATGACCCACCCATGCAAAGAAGTTAGATCACTACATGTTGAGGAATGTCACTGGACTGTGCCGCTGCACCAAATTATTGGCCCCTCCCTAAAAAGCAGTCACAACGCCTACCTGACATTCTCAATCTGCCACTGCAACAGGCAGCAGCAGCAAATCCCAGAAAGTAATGGTCTGAAGGAGGAAGAGAGAGGAAGTCGGGATGTTGGGAACAGTTCTTCACATACAGGGTTTTAGGGGAAACCTGCATGCAAATGGTGCTTTATTTGTGTTGCAGAGCCCACAGAGCCTCAGTCACTTCTGTGCTAGAGGAAGACTTAAGGAAAATGTATGAAGTTGGTAACTTAATACATCCAAGAGCATTTTGGACAGATGCAATACGATGGTGCTTTGCAAACTGCAAAGATGTAGCAAATGACATGGCATTGGCACTCTACATACTGCAGCAAAGCTAGAAACAGCATTGACATTAGTGCTTTATCTGCTAGGGCAGTATGGTGTGGTGCTGTACATACTGGGGGAAATGTGGAAGCTAGGTTTCCAACTGCACTTTAAATACCGTTGGGCAATGTAAAAACGGGATCAGCAAATATGCTATACAAATTTGGCAGGGGAGATGTTATATAGAAGATGGCTTGACAATGTGGGATTTCGAGCTTGGTACTATATGTTATATAAATGATGACTATGAGTTTGTAAGATCAGTAAGTAGAGTAAAATATCAGTAAGGAAGTTTATTGCTTTGACAAATTACAATAATTAAAAAATTCATTATATTGATAGTAAGATATTACAACGTTAAATAAAAAATGTGTTCAAGTTGAAAAACAAATAGTTAAGTTAACCCAAAAACAGGGGTTGCCCTCTTGGGGAACTAACACTTATAATAATCACACCCCAAAATGATATTCCTTTTAACCATTTTATTCTTAAACATATTCAACTTAGAATAATTCTCTGTACCAAGAGAGCAAGTTAGTAGTAGCAGAAATGTAGCACTTAAAAGCAATATAATACTAAAATGCAGTCAACCTAGAAAATCCCAATAATGACCCCTAAAGCAGAAAATAGCCTAACATTCCTTACTCCAGAGAGTTCAAACGAAAGCTTTAACCAACTTTTATATTTAAGTATCAGAGTCTATCAGATACATAATGGAGAAGGATATTGCTTCCTTGCTCTACATATCTAGCAGAAGAAGGAGTTAAACGTAGTTGTGCTCTGCCACCCATATCTCAGCTCTGCTCTTTTAAGTAGTAGTTGGAATCTTAGACTTTTTTCTTCTATTGCTTTTCTATGCTGCTATTAGTACACTGAGATACAGAGACAGTGTAGGTATCTTGTACATACTGACTCCTCTTCGAAATGCTTAATTTAAGCATGTATTTCAAATAAGGATCTATTACCTTCTAATTGTACTTCAATCGATTAGATGGTAACTGGTTCTAATCTGATCTGACTCAAGTAGCATGATAATCATTTTAGGATGAATCATCCAAAAACTGAATGTTGTCCAAGAAGACCCGAATGTTTTAGACCAAATCATGGCAGTAGCATCTTTGAGCGAATATCTAGATGAAAACAATAGTTATTGTAAAGAACATTACAGGATAGAGCTTATTTTATAAAATTGACATTTATTCTAAGCTCCAGGGAGAATAAACACACATTTTCGGCACTTGCCCAAACGTTGCTACAACCCTGTTGTGAGCTTATACAAGAAAGTAAAATTGTCATATGTCGGCGAGGGAACATATTTAAATCTAAAACTAGCCAGTTCGACCATAAAGCTTGAGTGAAAGTTTTCTTATCAAATATCTTGAAAAAAAGCTGATTTTGACTTGGCAACATTTGAGTGTGTTTTAGAATCTTGTCTCTCTTGCCACACTTCAAAGTAGTTGTATTTATCCACATGTTCAATTTTTCTGGTAAAAGTTTTTAGATCTGCAGTGAGAAATAACCATGTATTACCAAACCATTCAAGCGAATATATAAATGTACAGCTTGCAACCTTCGCTGAAGACCTGTGGAGTACTGTTTAATATAAGCGTGCCATCGGCTATTATAAAAGTGCTTAGTGCTCGCCACCTAACTATGGAGAAAAATGTCTCTACCCTTTTTAGGTTGCACTCAGGCCTGCTGTTTAGAAGTTGAACAGTTCAGGAGTAAGCACACAGCCATTTATCAGACATTGCTTTGTTAAAATTCTCTTTGTTCTCATGTTGTCACCTACTTTTACACGTACTAATGTATTGCAGAGCAAGGATTGTGAATGGCTCAGCGTAGCAGATATACAATTCGCCAGCCAATTCGTTTTTTCATTTTTTCCAGATATTAGCTACCTTGATCCTCCAAAATGCAACTGATTAGTCCAGGAAGCAGCAAATGGTCTCCATGACTGATTCTCATCCAAACTCTGGCTAATATTGCAAAGGCCTATTACATTTCCCAAAGAACCACAACCTTTTCTGTGCCCTACGTGATGAAAAAGGAGGATCTTTACTACTTCAACCCAGGATTTGAGCTTTTTTCACAATAGGTTTGCATATACTTTTGACTAAAAAACTATAAAGGCTATAGGCCAATTATTCCAAGGGTTATTAATATTCCTCATTATACAATACAATAATGCGTGCACGGGAGGGTGCCTCCAAGAAGCAGTGATAAAACAAAGTTCAAGCTGCATTGAAAATATGATTGGCATTTTGGGGAATGAAAAGCTGAAACCTTTCCTGAGTATATTTATTGACATTCTATTGGGTCCCAGAACTCTGAACCTTCGCACAGACTGTAGAATTGTAGCAACCCTTTTTCTATTATTCATGCATTGTATGCTGATACCTCAACCGCATATCAGTCACCTCTGTTTCAAAATGTAAAGTAGTATCATATGTGGCCTAATCATAAGCAGTATTAGAATTGTTTACATGATTTTCTGATTTGTCTTCTGAATTATATACTCATTCCAAAAGTGTCTTGGAGTCCAACTTTTTGCCCAGTTAATTATTTTATACCACCTACTGAGGTTGAAATGTTGCTTTGCATCCCATATTTGTAGGTCGAGCATAGCAGCATGCAAGCACTGCTTTTCTGATGTGTTGGTATCTATGTGCCCTTATAACCATGCCCACCTCATGCCCATCACTTTCACTCGTTTGTGGGCCTGCCTTTTAAAAATCTTTTGATGACATTGGTAAATGCTTTACGTTTGTCCCACTTTGGGGCAGTTTTGCTGCTGGCTTGGGGACCGACCCTGTTACATGGATAATTGCACATTTACGGATATGTTTGACTGCAAGCGAACGTCTTTTTCCTTTTGTGTCTCTCCTTCGCTCTCACGCTCATGGCGGCCATGGCACTTTGAATTGACTTGCTTTTGTCAACTGTTTAACTTTTCATTTTCAATTTATTATGGTAAGAAAAGTCCAGTTAGGAATTTACAAAGCTAATAGCTCTAACTTGAGCAAACCCAAGACTCATTGCATTGCAAATGCTTGCGTTATTTCTTTGGTGCTCCCCTTTCCCTGCGGGTGTTTTAGGCTAGTAGCTGCCCACGTTTTATTGCAGCATTCCATTCCTCCCATCTCCTACCATGTCCCTGACATTTGTTTTGGCTTTATTCCAGTGCTGTCCTCCTTTACCTCTGGGTCCTAAAATAAGCTTATTTTACAAAAGAAACATCCTGTTGTTTAGCTCAATGCTCAGGAAAGTCACAATTTGCCTTTTCTGGTGGAATGTAGCTAAACCTAGAAGCAATGATGTGAAACTTGCTTAGCCTCAAATTGCATCTCGAGTCTCTCACTCGAGGGCATCTCCCTGCCAACACTCACAACATTGCACACAAAATATTGCTTATCTCCTTTTTTGGGGCCATAAATATTCTCAGGCTGCTCTCCTCCTTGAAATAAAAGGCTGGAATGATTACAAGACTTTTGTTAAAACAAAAAGAAAATACTTTTACAGCCTTATTGTCCAATTTCTGTGCAGACGGTCACACATCGCTGGGTAGTGCAGTCATCTCACCTCTCCTCAAGGACTTGTGAATTCTGATGCGTTATTGGCATTTTACAGCACCATTTGTTGCACATTTAGCAAAATGCTACATACATTTAATATGACTGATTCCGCATCAGCATGTTCCAAATTATATTCATGGTGCCTTGTTGCAAGCTGGCACTGTGCACATGTTGTGCTCCGTTTTTTATTCCTAAACCCAGATTGATTTTAGTATTAAACACACACTTGCACCTATAGAATTGTTTTTACATGGGAATTAAATTGTTTATGAGCTATAAAATGTATGTGCCTTTCTGGCCATTCAGTATTAGAAGATTCTTGTACATGACTGGCAGAAGTATTATTCCTGCTTACATTTCACTCATTGTGACTTGCTTCACTGGCCCTTGTTAAACGCAACACCACACAATTCAACGACACACAATTCCACATCACTCAATATAATTCCAGTCCACACAGAATTCCACTCCACACCACATCATTCCATACCAAACCACATAATTTCACTCCACCACACACAATTCCACTCCACTCCACATACATCCAGTACACACCACAAAATTCCACATCATGCTATATAATTCATCGCCACGCCACACAAATCACCTTTACATCACTTCACAACACATACCATTCCACATAATTACACTCCAATGCACAATCCCACTCAACATAATACCAGTACACACAATACCACATAATTCGTATCCACACATTTCCAATACACATAGCTCCACTCAATGCCACACAATTCAAGCACACACAATTAAAAAAATAAAAGCCAAACAATTCCACACCATACAGTTCCTCTCAAACCCACATAATTCCACTCCACACCTCATAATTTCACACCACACAATATAATTCAACACCATTACACATAGTTCAAATCCAAGCAACTTCACATAAATCCATACCATACAACAAAATTACACTCCAGTGCTATTAAATGTCTACGCTCTGAAAGCAAGATCGTGTACTCTTGAATCCATCCCTGGCCTCTTTAATCCACTGCCAGACACTCTGTGCCCATTTAGCTGTCTTTTGTGGGTTCCTGCTTTCTTTCTTTGTGAGTTTTCCATCCTTCACTTCCTTTGTCTTTCCCCTTTCTGTGTTTTCCCTCTCTTCCTTGCAGAAAATATCTGCCGACTGGCAACCACCGGATCAAATTAAGCACTCAGTGCTGCCCCTCCTTCACCAAGTCTGTGCATCTTCAGTGTCTTAAGGTATCATTCTCATGAGTTGTTTGGTGTGTGTGTGTATATATGTGTGTCACCAGTGTCTAAGGTCTCATTATGATGAGTTGTTTAGTGTGTGTATGTGTGTGTATAAATATATAGATATGGCCACTGGTATTATGTGGCAGAGCGGACTGAATTATGCGGCAGGGTTGACCAATTTATGTGGCAAGAAAATTCCACTTATGTATATACAATACCAATAGCTCTAACTCAAGCAAATGGAAGATCTATTGCATTGCAAATGCTTATTTTGAGTTCCTGGCTCGAAAATAGATCTGGATATACTGTTTTTTGCACATTTTGGTATTTAGCGTCTCCTTGCCTTGCTGCTTGTAATAAAATGGTATCACCTTTAAGCTCAAAACAGTAGATGGTGATTTATTTTCTTTTAACTGGAGGATTGAGCCCTTTGCCATAAGATAGAGAATTGGCAAGATTCCATTAGACATCTGAGTGGTGTGTGGATTTATCGATTGGTGATTTGACCACCCATGAGAAAAAAGGCAGACATATTAGACCTATCTGCTTCTTTATCAGCCCTGAGACACTCATTGTATTTGATTCAGCATTTGAGAGTGGACACCAAAAGTAGTTTTTCCTACTGCTCAATTGGGTTTGTGGTTACCACGGGGGGACAGAATGATGATAGTGTATAGTGTGTAAGAGAGAGAGAAAGTACAGTCTTAAACACAAAAATATACAAACCCAGCCCTAACCCACTAAAAACCCAATTCAATCTGCAAAAGGTCAGATTCCAGGTATCCTGGGTGTACCAAAAAGAGGTAGGAAAATGGTATGATAAAATATTCACTGCCAGATTCATGCTGGCCTTGCGCCATTCCAATGCCACATTAGTGTAATTTTTTATGCTAATGCATTGGAAGGGGAAGAATACCATATATATTTCCAAAGTCATGCAATGCATGCATTGCGCCACTTTGTAACCCCTTGTGGAACATTATGCCTGCGCCAGGCATAATGTATGCAAGGGGCTTTCCAGCGTTGGGGGGGGGTCGTAAAAATGGCGCAAAGGAACATATGAGATTCCTTTGCGCAATGTTTATTGTCATTTTTTAATGCCTGCTAATTGCAGGTATTAAAAAGAGGCTCCCATGGATTATAATGGGCCTCTGGCTGCTTTGCATAATTTTTCACGCTAATCCTGCAATGCGCCGGACTAGAGAAAAAAACTATGATGCTACTCACCCTAACTATCGCCATGGTGTGCTGTATTTTAAATATGGCGCTATCATGATGGCTTTAGGAAAGTATTAAGGGGCTCTAGAAACTAGGTGCAGCACCACTTTTTATAAATCTGCCCCTCAGATTGTAAATGAGACAAGGAAATTGTACAAAAAACATAACTGAGGGTTTAATAAATAAAACCTTATCAACATTGTTAGCATTAGCAACAAAGTTTAACAAATAGTCTATGCTGCTACCTGTGAGTATGGCTCACAATAAACTTAAGGCAATATGCTTTCAAGAACTATCTCTTAACGTGAGTTTCACTTACGTAATTTAGGAGATACTGTAGATGTAGACAATAGATTGTATGGTCTTGTAAATTGATTACATGTTGAAATAGAAATTTGCCTTGTTAGTCAATTTGTCAATGAGTATTTAGTGGAAGTTGCTAATTAATGATCCTGTTGTATGAGCCTCGTTACATAGCCTAGACAGTTAGTTGGTTAATGTTAGAATTTGGGTCTCTGGTTGGCAGCTGTACGCACCCTGTCAAAGTAGGGACCACAATCCTTGTCAGGGTGAGACAGATATACACCCTAAAATAACCTGTTTCCACCCTCTGGTAGCATGACTCAGAG